>NC_048230.1:82008628-82056442 GCF_002007445.2 Ailuropoda melanoleuca | reverse complement strand
GGGGGGGGCACAGGAATTCCCAATTTGCTTTTCTAATAATTACCAGGTGAAGCTGATGCTGCTGGTCCCACCTGTACCACCCAAGTGTGGTCAGCAGACCAGTACTCTTGGCATCACCTGGGAGCTCGTTGGAAAGGCGGACTTTTCTGGCCCCACCGCAGTACAACCCAATCAATCTCTACAACAGGGCCCAGCAGTCTGTTATTTTAACAAGCTCTCAAGGGAACTCTGGTGCACTGTAAAGTTTGAGAACCACTGTCCTAGACTAGTACTTCTCAAAGCTTCTTACACACCCAAATCACCTATGAATCTTGTTAGAAATTCAGATTCTCAGGGCACCTGGCTGGCTCCGTCGGTTGAGCGTGTGACTCTTGATCTCAGGGTTGTGCGTTTAAGCACAACTGGGTGTAGAGATGACTTAAAAAATAAAACCTTCTTTTAAAAAATCAGATTCTAATTTAATTGGTATACTATTCTGCTAGGGCCACAGAGTACCACAGACTGGATGACTCAGACAACAGAAATGTACGTTCTCACCACTCCAGAAGCTGAAAGTCCAAGATCAAGGTGTCGTCAGGTTATTTTTTTCTGAGCCCTCTCTCCTTGCATTAAGGATGGCCATCTCCTCCTTCTGTCTTCACATGGTCTCCCCTCTACGTGCACAGTGATGTGTCCAAATGTCCTCTTCCCATTAGGACACCAGTCATGTTGGATTAGGGCCCACCCTAAAGATCTCATTTTAATTTCATTACCTCTTTTATTTCCTTATCTTCAAATACGATTGCATTCTGAGGTACCAGGAATTAGAACTTCAAATATGAATTTGGGGGGGAAAACGATTCAGCCCCTACCAGTAGACACAGGGTTAAGTCTGAAAGTGCACATTTATAACAAGCTCGCAGGGGATAGCCAGGCTATTGATCTGTGGCCCATCCTTTGACGACACTGCTCTAGGGAAGAGCAGCTGCTACCTCCACGACACTGCCNCACCCCCACGACACTGCCATCATGCACAGCTGTTATTAATGGAAGGGTGTCATATTCCTCAGATGTGTGGAGGTGAAATTAATTCCTATTGTTCTGGGACAGTTACTCTGTGACTTTAATGTGCATCCAATTCATCTCGGGAACATATCAAAAATGCAAATTCCTGAGTCCCACCTCCAAAGATTCAAATTGAGTTGGTGTATGAAGGGGCCAAGTGTACATTCTTCTTGTACCAGGCCCTGAAGGTCACCTCAATACAGGTGGTTTTCCAGACCATGCTTTGAGAAGCACTGCTCTACCACATTTGTACCTTGCCTCCTCAACCAGCCTACTCGGTGGGCTCTGTAAGGCAGGAAACACGTCTGGGGTGCCTGGGTGGCTCAGTCGTTAAGCATCTGCCTTCGGCTCAGGGCGTGATCCTGGAGTTCTGGGATCNCCTGTAAGGCAGGAAACACGTCTGGGGCGCCTGGGTGGCTCAGTCGTTAAGCATCTGCCTTCGGCTCAGGGCATGATCCTGGAGTTCTGGGATCGAGCCCCACGTCAGGCTCTTCCACTGGGAGCCTGCTTCTTCCTCTCCCACTCCCCCTGCTTGTGTTCCCTCTCTCACTGGCGCTCGCGCTCTCTCTCTCTCTCTGTCAAATAAATAAATAAAATCTTAAAAAAAAAAAAAAGGAAACACGTCTACATCAGGGTGTCTGAAAATTTAATATGCACGTGCTTCCCCTGGAGACCCTGTGAAAATGCAGATTTGAATTCAGTGTTTCTGGGATGCAGTCTAAGATGTTGTGTTTCTAACCAGCTCCAAGGGGATGCTGCCGCTGCTGGCCCATGTACCACACTTTGAACGACAGTGACAAGATTCTGCATCTCACGTTATGCCTGGACAGGGCCTGATCTCACAGGCTCGTTTAAGGAACTCTTTGTATAATTCATGCATTGACCATTTATCTTTCATACATCTTCACACTTTAATGCAGTACATAATATAATAAACCTTCCATTATCTGATCTTCTCGAAATTGATTCCTCCTCCTGTTCGTATAATTCTTAATTCGATTGTCCTGGGGACTCTCCTTGAGTAATAGAAATTAGAATGTTGGACTGCAGGATCAGAATTCTAAGTAACTTTGACAAATTGAAGAAATGTTACATTATAAGTGAACAGGATGAAGTCCAATAGGGATAGGTGCAAGCCAGTGCCCTTAGGCATGAAAAAGAAAAGATATGCCATGAGGAGACCTGTAAAGCACACACGAAGTGGAAATCCAGAATCTCATCACTCACAGTGAGAAATTAGACTAAAAATGAGCATCCAGGCAAGAAATTGCCGAGGAGCAAGACAGCAAATGTCTCTTTCATAATGCAAAGCCCCAATAGGAAGAAATATATAATGAGGCATTAAAATTAGTCCCCAGATTACTATGTTTNGTTAGGAAGAAATATATAACGAGGCATTAAAATTAGTCCCCAGATTACTATGTTTTAAATATGATACTTGTGATAATTATGTTTGCATGGCTNTAGGAAGAAATATATAATGAGGCATTAAAATTAGTCCCCAGATTACTATGTTTTAAATATGATACTTGTGATAATTATGTTTGCATGGCTCCTAAACTGATTTTGACATTTTCTACTCAGGTTATATCTGCTATACATTTATTTCCCTTAATAGCTACGAATGCCAATCCTGGCACGTTAGAATCATCTGGGTCACTTTTAAAACTACTGCTATCCAAGACCATCTACGTTAATTTCCTAGGGCTTCTGTAACAAAGTACAACAACCCAAGTGGTTTATCAGACAGGAGTGTATTATCTCACAGCTCCAGAGTCCAGACATCTGAAATTTGTGTATCAGCCATGCTCTCTCTGACACATCACGGAAATATCCCTCCTTGCCTCTTCCAGCTGCTGGTAGCCCAGATGTTCCTTGTCTTAAGCAACCTAACGCCAATCTAATCTTGCCATGGCATTTCCCTTATTTCCCTTCCCATAATCTCGCTGCACAAGTCTTTGTATTCAAATTTCCCCTTTTTATAAGGACACTAAATCAGATTAGATTGGGGTTCATGCTAATGACTTTGGTTTAACTTGGTCACCTCTTTAAAGATCCTGTTTCCAAATAAGGTCACATTTTGAGGTACTGGGGATTAGGACTTCAACATACCTTTGGGGGGGGGTGGTCACAGTTCAACCCATGACAACATCCCAGACCAATTACATCAGAGTCTCTGTGGTGAGGCCCAGACATCAACATTTTACAAGTGCCCCCGGGAGATTCTAATACATGACTAAGGCTGAGCTTCACTTCCCTGGGAGAAGTTCTGCAACAGTCGCGTTGTCATGGGAAGCTACTGGTGTTTGGGGACTAAAGCACCAAAGCTGAGGAAATAGGAGATAAAGAACCACTGTTTACCAAGACAGATTTGCTACAAAGTGACCAGACTGGCCCTCAAAACCGGAAAACCTGGGACAAGAACCCCAGCCCCTGATTCTAGGACTTTGCTCTTTCCACTCACCATCTGACCTTTTCAACACATCATCTTAAAACACCACGCCGAGGGGCGCCTGGGTGGCACAGCGGTTAAGCGTCTGCCTTCGGCTCAGGGTGTGATCCCGGCGTTATGGGATCCAGCCCCACATCAGTCTTCTCCACTATGAGCCTGCTTCTTCCTCTGCCACTCCCCCTGCTTGTGTTCCCTCTCTCGCTGGCTGTCTCTGTCTCTGTTGAATAAATAAATAAAATCTTTANCTAGGACTTTGCTCTTTCCACTCACCATCTGACCTTTTCAACACATCATCTTAAAACACCACGCCGAGGGGCGCCTGGGTGGCACAGCGGTTAAGCGTCTGCCTTCGGCTCAGGGCGTGATCCCGGCGTTATGGGNGCACATCAGTCTTCTCCGCTAGGAGCCTGCTTCTTCCTCTCCCACTCCCCCTGCTTGTGTTCCCTCTCTCACTGGCTGTCTCNTCTCCACTAGGAGCCTGCTTCTTCCTCTCCCACTCCCCCTGCTTGGGTTCCCTCTCTCACTGGCTGTCTCTCTCTGTCAAATAAATAAATAAAATCTTTAAAAAAATAAAATAAAAAAAAATGTGGGCAGGTCTTTCTCATCTTAAAAAACATAATCTATCCCAACTCTACTTCCAAATCAATTACCTTTTCTCCTTTCACTATCAGGCAAAGGGAAATACTCTAACCACGTCTTGAGTTTAGATTTAGAGGAAAGTTCTCACTTTCTGGGTACTTCATGAGTGTCTGAAACATGATTTCTGCCCTGACCATTTCCCCGAAGTGGAACTCATATAGGTCACCTCTTAGTAGCCAAATACAAAAGACCGGCAGTCATCATCTTACCTGAGCTCTGCAATGTGGTTTTCAAGACCTTTGTTGGCTTCCTTCCTCTTCTGTGTTCCTCCTTTGCCTCCCATGGAATCTTCCTTTTCAATTTCCTTTGGGGAGTTCCTCTTATTTGCCTGCCTGTTAATGAAATTTTGGTATCTACTTTAGATTTATTTTTGTCCCATTGTGGCTTAGGTTGAAACATATGAAATTATACTTTTTGTAGGCCAGAAGTGGTTAAATATTGATCACATCATCCCGTTTAATCTCAGTACACGGTTGACCAACTACCCGTGGCTTTAGCCACCACCTGTATACAGAGATGATACTCAGACTAGTTGTCAAAATATTGTAATATTTCCTACCAACTGGTAAGTTGTTGATGCCCAGTGCCCTCCTCCCACGAGTGGCATCTCATGACCCTGTCTACCCTGCCTCTTTTCCTTGGACTCCTGTCACCGAAAACAAAAGGGGAAATACCTAGCGAAATGGGACTCTCTGAGACCCTGCTTCAAGGCTATAGCCAGTCTCTGTTCTGATTGGTTGTTGTCTCGATTGTGGAATATTTTCATATTACCCCTATGTAGTCATGATTTCCAAATGTATCTATCCAGCTAAATCACCTTTTCCTAGCTTCTGGCCCATATTGCACCCGACTCTTCCTACTTAGCTATCACATAGACACATCAGAATCAATATGCCCAAGATGGAACATCAAACCTCTCCACAGTGACAGACTAACTTTGATGGCTCCAGTGAACTACATCTCCAGGCATCCATGTCCTTGTGTAGTCCCCTGTCATCCTGATTCTGGGCTTGGCCACCAAACTTGCTTTGGCCAATGGGACATTATGAAACATGATGGAAGCAGAGGCTTAAGAAGTCCTTGTCTACTTGGAATACTTTCTCCTGAGGGCATCTGCCAAGCTCTACAGTAGCTCAGACTAGATTTCATTGTGATGAGACCATGCTGAGAAGGAGAGACCAGAGGGCAGAGCATTGAGACCCCAAATACCACAGAGCATCCCCAGTCCATCCTGTCAAATGTCTGACCTCCAGATTCTGAGAAGTAAAACAGTTGTTGTTTTAAGCTTCTATATTAACCAAGGTTCTCTAGGGAAACAGAACCAGTAGCATGTGTATGTGTGTATTTAGATGTATATGTTTATTTGTTTGTTATAAGGAATTGGCTCACATGATTATGGACACTGACAAGTCCCAAGATCTGTAAGGTTAAGTTGGCAAGCTGGAGACCCGGGAGAGCCAATGGTGTAGTTCCAGGCTAAGTTGAAAGGCCTAAGAACCAAAGGAACAGATGGTGTAGCTCTAGTCCAAAGTCAGGAAGCCCAAGACCCAGAAAGAGCTGATGTTTCAGTTTGAGTGTGAAGGCATTTAAAAGCTGACATCCCAGTTCAAAGGCTGTCAGGCAGAAGGAGTTCTCTCTGACTCAAGGCGAGTTGGCCTTTTTGTTTAATTCCTGCTTTCAGCAGATTGGATGAGGCCCATTCACTTTAGGGAGAGCAATCTGCTTAACTCAGTCTATCAATGAAGATGTTACTCCTATCCAAAATAATCTCACAGAAATACATAGAATGATGTTTGACCAAATACCTAGGCGCCCCACGGCACTGTCAAGTTGACATATGAAATTAATCATCACAACTTGTAAGTTTTGGGTTGGTTTGTTATGTACCAAGAGACGACAGAAAAAAATATATATACTCCTTTTGCAATATTATACAAGACTGGCCTATCTAATACAGACTCAAATCTACTGCTTATATAATATGACCCACTTCTAGAAATGATGTTATCATTCATCTAGTACCCATATCCAAAAACTGGGACTATTCTAGAATAATAGTTTCCTTTCATTTGCAATGGATCACCAATAGTTTTTAATTCTGCCTCCTAATTAATTTCAAAAGACTTTTTAACCTCACTTTACCACCCCTGGTAGAACAAAAATGGCAAATAGCTGGTCCTGTGCTGTCATTGCTCCCACCAATGACCATGGCAAACATGGCCAATCCATCAAAGCTCTGTGTTCAGCTCACCCAGGAAAGTGGCCACATAATTCTCCTCAACACCCCACTCCAGGCATTTACTACAAATCAATCACACAGTATGCAACCTATTCACTAGCCCTGTTCTAGACACTCCTGATTTATCACTTATATTAAGGCAAAAGCCATTTTGCTGGTTACACCAACCTCCCCTACCACTACCTAAACCAATTGATCTCCTCCCCTTTTAGAAGGATTACCAAATTAATCTTTCTAAAATGCATTTAACATTGTCTGGGTTGCCAACCTGTGCTCACCTCAGGACTCAGAGATGACCGGGTCTGTGGTAGTTCGATTGGTAGCAAAGATGGCTCCAATTCTCTGCCCTCCCCTGTATCCATGCCCCTTTCAACGTGATTTTGCAGCTCCTCCTACCAAGAGATAAAGTCTATTTACTTCACCCCTTGAATGTGGCCTGGTGACTGGCTTTGAATAGTAGAAGTCACACTATGGAGATTTTGAGCCTAAACCTCAAGAGATTTTGAGTGCTTACTCTCTCTCTCTCTTAGAACCTCGCCTCTGTCATGAGACAAAACCTGGGTTAGCCTGCTGGGGGATGAGAGATGACATGGATGGGGCCACATCTCCTAAGCTAAGTGCCCATGTATATATGTCAGAGAGTACAGGTAGGAGCAGCAAAGCCACCTGACTGCAGTTAGATGCACAAGTCATAGCCACTCAGGTAATCCAGAGACTTATGAGGCTTTGTGGTCCTTTGCTGCATTGCAAGGTAATTAATGCAAGGGTTATATGAAGGACCTGTGAAGCAGACCCATCACAGTCTAATTGCATGAGGAACAGAAACACTACTGCAAGAGAATTCATCTGAGTCAAAAAAACATATATAACAACCAGTAAAATCCATAGGCGGTCATCGTAGGAAAAGCTTTACACGGCTATAAGAATACAAGGGGGCACCTGCAGACCCACCAATGCTGATGCTAGCACTTTCATCCCTGGTGGGAGACAAAGCCTGCATCAGCACCTGAGTATCCCCAGAATTTTCAAAGGGCATTTGCCAGCATCAGCGGCCTCGGCAGCTGACATCCCTGCAGGGGACCGTAGCAGAGAAAATGGTAGACACCACATGGCAGCTACGAAGATTACATTTGTAAAAACATTTGAGATGCCTCTGGGAACTTCCAGAAATAAAAGAAGGCATCTTGAAAGGTCCTACCAAAGAAAGAATGCTTTGTGGTAATGTTTTGGGATCTATCCTAACCCACAACCTGGTATTCATTTGGGAAATGATTTATAAAAGTCTAAAATTGTTCAATGATTCTCCTTTGCCCTCAAAGGAATAAAGCCGGTTAACACTGAAATACAAGTTCATTCATCTCTCACCTCCCATGTATGCATGCCCATGTGTTCACACATACAATTTCCACCTGCGTTATTTCTTTTTTTTTTTAAAGATTTTATTTATTTATTCAACAGAGACAGAGACAGCCAGCGAGAGAGGGAACACAAGCAGGGGGAGTGGGAGAGGAAGAAGCAGGCTCATAGCGGAGAAGACTGATGTGGGGCTCGATCCCACAACACTGGGATCACACCCTGAGCCGAAGGCAGATGCCCAACCGCTGTGCCACCCAGGCGCCCCTCACCTGCATTATTTCTACTCATTTCTATATTCTCCTTGCTCTCCCCACACCCCTCAGATCAGATGCATTCTCAATCCCTGTTGTCTCAACTGATGAGGTGAACTCCTCTTTCTGAAAGAGCATCTCAGAGGCCCCACAGGTGACCTCCCTACAGGACAGAAGATTTTAGGCAAGGAGTAGAAGCTTCAGTTCTTTCCTTTAAGCTACACTATCAGCAAGGGGAGGTGGTACCTTCCCTCCAGTGGCAGCAGCAAACTTGAACTTGCAATAGAATGTGCAAACAAAACAAAACAAAACAACCCTCAAATTCAAAATTCAAATTGATTGCAGGTCCTGCCTTTAAGAGTGAAGTCTACTTCTCCATCCCTGGAATCTATAACTTGCTTTGGCCAATGGGACATCAGCAAATGTAATGCCAAGAGAGGCTTGGACAGTGCCTTGCACTCAACTAAGGCTTGCTCTATTTCTGATATACCTGGAACTCTGGAATTTGAAGGAGCGCAAGCTAGCGGACTAAGAAAGCCAAATGGAGGAAAGAAAAAAGCATCCCCAGCCTTCAGCCCACCAACCACCAGACATGTGAGTCAGGTCATCCCCGCCCACTCGGTTCCAGCTAAGCTTCCAGAAGCAACTACTACGCAAGTAAACTTAGGCAAGACCAGCTAAGAAATGGCCTAGTTTAGCCCAGCCCAAATTGCCAACCTACAGAATTGTGAGCAAATGAATAATTGTTGGTGTAAGCCATGAAGTTTGATAGAGCTTGTCTGTGCAGCAAAGGCTAATGGGCGCATCACTAAAAATAAGGTATATGATGTCAGAGGCAAATAGGGCAGTGGAGGGTCATAACCATTCCTTACATAAGATGGGCTTTCCACACCACAGCAAATTGCAAAGGGGTTAGGATAGGAGAATTTATTTCTGTCTCTATCATGGGAATGAAGACAAACAACAAAAAATGAGATAAAATCAAAAGAAAACCTTCTTTTAAATCTTAGAAAATAAAACAGGTGTATTTTCCTAAGAAGAGTCGTTATGCCTACGTAAGTTATGTAGCTATTCACGTTGTCTTCTTTCTTTGGTTTAAAAAAAATTCAGATCCAATTTTAAGTTCCACCTCTAACACATGACTTTTCAGAGCACAATGTGTGTACGGGTCGTTTATTTATTTGGGGGATCACATTTTCCACGTGTTACACAAATTTTTACTTCTATTGCTTTTTCACGCTTTACCTATCCTATTTGTCCTTAAAGTATTCCAAATGGTTTTTGGATGAAGATCTGATACATGCAACGTTCACTTGTTCATCTGTTCTACTTTGACCTAAAGACAAAGCACAATATCCATTCTTTCTGATTATCACCTTCTACCTTTTTCCACATGGCCATGGATGGAGTCATGGGAAGGGAGGAGGAACTGGGAAATAGAAGTGGTAAAACATTTTGCAATTTTCCAAGTGCTGGATATAATCTAAGAGATGTGCATTTTCTATTGAAATAGTTTCCCCCATAACAATACACACTCTTATTAGAACCGTATTTTTGCTGACAGAGCCCAGTTACTTCACTCAGCATCCTGCATATAGAAGGAAAAAAAAAAACCCACAAAACATGCTCACCACTGTGATATTAATATACTTTGATTTGCCCCGTCTCTAATTTATTTTTTAGAGATCCACAGTCCTCCTTGACACTTCCAAATGACTCTGGGACTGACTGCATTTCAATCAACTTATTTGAATTTTGATCTTCATCTTTAATCAGGCCCATTGCTTTGAATACATTAGTGTGAATAGTAGAGTCAAATGGCTATTGTTTTTTCTGTAATGTGAGTAAAAAAACTAATACGATTTAGGGATTAGCTTGAATGTCTTCTTTTATGTGACCTAAATAATATAGTGTCTTATTATTACTGCATTTCTGACAATAAAGCATATAGTGTTTTCCAATGAGTTAAAACAATAGCTATATAAATACAAAACATATTACTCATGTCTGTTGTGTATTTAATCGTCCATTATTAATATTAATCATCTTTGCTTTCTTCCAGAGAGCTTAAAGTCCCATATATTTTACAATCAAAACTGTCAAGAATTATAACACTACTCTGTGTGATCTCTATAAAAGGAGATATAAATGCCAATCAAAAGGGCCATTGGTTGCTTCATTTATATTCAAAGTGCTTCTACCCATAAATTACATTAATAGTTTATATTCTCCTTACCTAGTCTCAGAAGGAGCTCAAAGCATGTCAGTCCTTTCTTTCTTGTAACCTCTGCTTGAGGAAGAAGCAGCATTGTCAGAGCCCTGGGAACCCCCTGGCCCCACACAACCCACCAGATATGGAAAACAGGCCACCCTTTGCCTCTCTTCTAGACATTTCCAGATTCAGGGTCTTGACGCAACAGGGAGTGATGGAGACCCTGTATGCTACTGAGCTGACTCAGGTGACACATGTAGGTCACTATTATGATCCTGTCCACCAACTTGAAGCTGTCTGGGGTCACGGCTCTTTTCCCTCTATTTTGGCAGGGGGAAAATTGTCAAATGGTACACACACTGAAATGCACTATAAGCCTGTCTCAGAACAGACTCCTTTTGAACTTCTGGAAAATATACCTGATGATGGGTCCAGGGCATTCCAGCCTGATTCCAACCTGTATGCTTTCGTGAGTACTATTTAAGGGAAACTCAAGAGCACATACAATTTAAAGGACTCTTTATTAATCCATTTTGAAATGTCACTACTTTACTCCAAACACGTCCCGAGACCGTGCTTACAAGCACAAGGCAGGGAATGCCTGTCTAGAGGGCCATGTGGAAACAAAAGAGGCCATTCGTCAAGGACAGCAGAAATGCCCCATCAACTGTGTGATAACATTTGAAGTAATTGTCTTCCTGCTTTCTTCCCATTTCCTAGCACATCTGAACTGCCAACATTGAACCAGATTGGGGGAAAGCCACCTTCCGACTGACTTACAGGTCGACCCCTTCAGATGGCCAACGATGGAGGCAAGATCAAGCAGATAGCTAGAGGTTCACTGCCAGAGCTGTGTGTATTCTCCTGGGCATCCCCTGTGATCTTCCCTCCTTCCATTCTTATAACTTTCTGGCTCTAACAGGAAGCTGGAGTAGCACTGTTAGGGCAGAATTTAATATGCACATGGGCTGGCACTATGACTTTGCAGATGAGGAAGGGGGACTCATCGTGAATACATGACTGTAGATGGAATATTGCTGCTTTATTGTTGATTTTCTCAAATTGAGAAACAGTTTAAAATCACTAGATTTATTTAATTAGTTCATTAATTAAGTCATCATAGAGTGTCTATATGCCTGGCACTGCACTCAGGACCTACGGATCAAAGTAAATGAGAACAAATGGTCACTGCCATTTCTTGTGTCTTATGAGGGCAGATGTTCATTAATTTACTCAAACAAATATTTATTGAGTCCACAACTATGTGCCAGGCACTCTACTCACTCTGGGGAAACAGCAATGAATAAAACACTAAAATCCTTTCCCTTAATGGAAGCTTACAATTTAATGAAGAGAACAGTAAAATAAAAAGATAAAAACCAGAATAAATAAGTAAAATATACAGTATGTAGATTGTGCCAAGTTCTATGGAGAAAAAGCAAGCAGGGCAAGGATTAGGAAGTGGGGCGGGTTTTCATTTTGCACAGGCCACCCAGGGAAGACCTTGAGGAGAAGAAAATATTTGGGTAAAGAGGCAAAGCTATTGAGGAAGTAAGCCACATGCGTATCTAAGGGAGGAGCTTTCTAGACAAAGAGAAAGTAAAGGTCAAAGACAGAGAGAACATGCCTAGTGTACTGAAGGGACAGTTCCAGATTTTATATTCCAAACATGGCCACCACAATATGTCCCATCCCATATGACCTTCCAGAGCCTTGCTATCCCCTATCCTCTATCAGGAGGTGCAGTCTATGTCTCTTCTCCCTGAACCTGAACAGGGCTTTGCGACAGCCCTGACATGTAAAGTATGACAAGTATGAGAGAAGTGACCCTGAGTAACTTCCAGGCAAGCTCATGAAAGGGAGTACAGCTTTTGCTTGGCTCTTTTTCTACTATGCCTGCCCTGGGAACTCAACCACCATGCTGTGAGGAAGCTCAGGCCACACCGATGCCCACATGAGAAGGGACTAAGGCTGAGCCTGCAGCTGATGGCCAGCA
Organism: Ailuropoda melanoleuca; assembly: GCF_002007445.2. NCBI lineage: Eukaryota > Metazoa > Chordata > Mammalia > Carnivora > Ursidae > Ailuropoda > Ailuropoda melanoleuca. The sequence continues at coordinate 82,044,253 of NC_048230.1, read as the reverse complement.
GCCAGGTGAATGAGTGGTCTTGGAAACAGCTCCTCCAGCCCTTTGTTGAGCCCTGTCCATTGATACCAGGTATGGCAGCAATGAGCCTTCTCCACCGACCCCTGATCAAATGGCAGAGTTGCGAGCAAAATAAATGATTGCTGTTGCTTTTATCCACTCTCATTTGGCGTAGTAATAGGGTCAGGTAACCAAAACAAGCGAGGATGACATTGCAGTTAGAACTAGTTGGATTAGGAGGCAGTCAGAAAAGAGGAAGGGGGATCAGACCCTTCAAGGTTTTAGAGATCATTGCAAATCCTTTGCCTTTCACTCCAGTGGGGAAGCCACTGGACTAACAGTCAATGCTAGTCCCTCTCAGGGTCCCGGGTGTTATCAAGAAGACAATCTCCAACAGGCACACATGTTCTTAAATGCCCTTGGGCAGAGATCTTTTTTTTTTTTAAGAGAGGGAGACCTCCTTCTATTTCCCACAGGCAACGTTTTGCATTCATGATGACAAACTCACTCACAGACTAATCTGACCAGCCTGTTTCCTGACACAAAATTTTAATATTTCCCAAGAGCGTGTCCTCAAGAATGTCCATAGAATGTTGGCCAGCCACAGTCTCCAGTTAATAGGGAGACTTCAATCTCCACACGTATAGAGATTTCAGTCCACTTAGACCCATAAATAACCAAATGGGCAGAGTAAAGGGTACTTTCCATAGAGATTTCTGGACTTTGTTTTCCCTCTGGCTTAATAAGCCTTTAGTTTGCTGACTTTGAGGGCTGCAGTGTGGCCCATCTGTCATGGAAACATTTGCTTCGTTGTGTGGGAGGGCAGGCAAACACAATCCTAGAAACAAAGCGTTTTTCAATGCTGAGAGGCTCAGAAAGACAAGCCTTAAAATAATCAATCCTTGCCAAGGTTTTAAACAGGTTAATGCACCAACGTGATGATGTGCAGTGTCTGCCCCCATTCAGGGCCAAGTTTATAGAATTTCCTCAATCAAGGAGTTGTAAAGCTGGACACCCTTCCAAAAGATAGGGTGCAGTGAAGCCCCTTGATGATGGCAGCCAAGATGAATCTGGAGGGACACAGGCCTCTGCTCCTGAGTCACAAAGGAGTTAGGGTCATGTCTGACTGCCTCTAGGGACAAGGCTTCTGGATTGAGGTCTAGGACTAGTGGGAACAAGCATTCCATTATGCATTGGTTCAGTCTGAGGGAACTAGTTAACAGTGATAAATTACCAAACGTTACATCATGTTCCTGGGCAGATTCAAAGGGAACATTAGGGTAGGTGAATGAGCAATGGGATTCAACAAAATACCCATTAGATCAGGCCCAGCCGGGAAGAAATAAACACTTCTGTTCTCGCTGTTTTGTTTTTGCCTTAGCAAACAGGATCATAGAGAGAGTGGTACTATGCTGAATAGAGTTCTGGTAAATGTCCTCCAGGGCTGCTTTGAGAACCTTAATGTTCTTGTGACGAGATGGAGGAGGGTCATGCTGGCAGTGAGAGACAGACCAGGAAAACAGAAGAATGATGGCACACTTTCTGATTTTTTTATTTGTTCCCACGGATTTAAGACCATGCCATTCCATCAGAAGGATGGTAAGCCCTTCTTAAGAGAATCCAGTCAGAGAAAGGAAGAACTAGAGGGTTTCTTCAAAAAGTTCTTCTGATTTCACAGATGAAAACCCTGAGGCCCAGAACAGTTAAATGTCTTGTGTGAAGTTCTTAGCTTTTTGCGGACCAATAATCACATATCCTAGAGCGTAGGACCCTTAACACTATTTACTTCAATGGCTGAAGTGACAAGCCAGTCACTCCAACATCACCAGCATTAGCACCTAGTATACAAAAGTCACTCAATAATGATGGCCTCTGCACACAAGCCTGTAAGATCTTTCAGAGTTAAGACTTGTTTATGCTTGACCCCCCAGTGTCTAGCAAATTGCCTTCCATATAACAGGGGCTCATTTTCAATAGAAAAATGGACAAATGTTGGATTCCACACACTCAAAAGTGTTCACATTTTTGTTGTTTCTTATTGCTGAAATACAATTTATTTGTTGATATACCAAGTGTTTATTGATTGCCTGCTCTCCATTCATTGAGAAGATGTGATTAAGCATCTTCTATGTTCTAAATGCCATGGACACGGTAATGAGCACAGGAGGTGGACAGCCTGGCCTCATGGAGCTCACATTCCTATGACTGTCCTGCTATTGCTCAGCAGTCAAATCAGTTGACCTGGCTTGACCTGGACTCACAGGCCAATCAGATGAGGTGTGATTACATACCTAAACCCACCCGACAGCTACTCAAGACAGAATGGGGTCAGGGGGTTCAGATAATAAGTTACATTATCATGGCCCAAACAGCCTCAGGAGATCCCAAGGACAGTTTGAGTAGCTTCTTGAGAATATGGCAGGATCTGAAATAGCAGGGAGGAGAGGAAGGGGCTAGCATCCCAGGGAGGTGGAGTGAGTGGGAGAAACAACATGAGCATGAATAAGGGGCCAGGAATGACTCCAGAAGAGCCAGGTTTTAGGCCAGAGGGGGTGAGATTAATTAGGACCAGATGGTGAAGGCATCGATTATGGAAAATCCCAAAGGTAAGACAATATATTAATACTCACTTTGAAAAATGGTTGGAAGGTGAATGGCGGGTCATCTGTAGGTGTATAATCTATTTCAACGTGTTTCTGCCCAGACTGAAGAGACACCAGGAAACTCACTCCCCCATAAGCCTTCCATTCCCTTTAGAACAACAGTTCTTCAGGTAAGGAAGTGCACGGAAATATCACAAGGCTATGAACTGTCAAAATGTGAGAGATTAAATTCCGTGATCACTTTCTTAGAACATACTCCAGCTGTTAATACTTTACAATGAGTATTCCATAATTACTACTTTAGAAAATGAATTTCAGGTATGTGCTTTCACTTGCCCATCTATCTGTGGATCTAGTCTATGTAAATTGAGTCCAGAGCACAATAATAATTCAAGCGAATTAGACTGTAAAAAAAGGAGAATAGGTGCATATTGTATGCTAAAATGTCCATGCCATGGCTGGAGGCCAAAGTTCAAATACTGCCCATAATGAAGAGGTGTGAATGACAGGGGAGAGGGTGGAGACAATGAACAGATGTGTGGATGAAATATCTAAGTCTTAAATTAACTACTTTGACAAGTCAGTTGTCCCACCATAGAGTTAGGTATTTTGGTCTAAGTGGTAGACAGGATGCATTGTTGGCCTCGATTATTGACTTCCCTCTCTCAACACACATGTCCTCTAACTTTGGAATCCCTTCCTGCTCTGACTCTGAGCCAGCCTTGGGACTTGCTCTGGCCAACAGAATGGGTTAGAGGGAAGCTCTACCAGTTCTGAGCCTAGAACTCAAGAGATTTTCTGTGTTTCTGCCCTATTTCTTGGAACCCTGCCTGGCCACCATCTGAACATGCTGAGCTACCCTGGAGGATGAGAGACCACGTGGAGCAGAACCATGTGGTCTCAGCTTCAGCCACCTTAGACCAGTTACCAGCCAGATGCCCCCCAACCATGTGAGACCCTGACCAAGCTTAGCAGAACCATCTACCCCAGAAACAGCCACCCCCGACGCATGAGCATGCCCGGCCTAGACCAGAAATACTGTCAGCTGATATCCTTGGACTCAAGAATAAAAACACATGCTTGTTGTTTTAATCCACAGAGCTCTGGGCAGATTGTTGAATAATAACAGCTATCTGATTGAGAACAGATCCTGGCTGTACATTATGGTCTCTTGGGAATTAAAAAAAAAAAATAGCAATGCCTACTGATTTTCTCTCTTCACCAAGATTTTGTTTAATCCACAAAGGTATTGTTGTATTTTGTTTGTTTAAGTTCCCCCAGATTTCTAATATGTAGCCAGGGTTAAAACTTCCTGACTAGAAATCTTCTTGCCCCCATCTCTCCAAATAATAAAATTGTAGGAGGATGAGGCTTTTCTTGTCTTTGGTCTGGATAATACTAAGATGTGTTTGCTTTTGCACATGCATCACTGAGAAGATGAACAGGAATCTGTCTTCCTACATGCAAAGTGACCCTCTAAATGTCCACCAGTTTGTCCAGGCAATAAGAAGTGATTTCTGTCCCAAAAGCCAGGACTATTACTTGTAGGCTGGGTCCTGAAAGCCCCCCCACTCTCCCTCTGGCTGCTGACGGTAACAAACATAAGCCCTTTTGCTATTTCATGTTTAGTTTAGGCTGGGAATCGGGCACAACCAGACACAATTGGATATGATGGCAGTAGATCACTAGGGAGTGGGGGGAGGGACTTTCAGAAGGGGGTACACTGCTTTTATCTTCCAACTAAGAATCTGTCAGAGAGCTGGTTTGTGAGTGTAAGTGAGAGGAGAAACTGGGAGGAGAAACTGAAGAAAGAACATTTTATTTGAAAGTAAAAAATTCGGTGTGGTAGACCCCTTGGTGCCCTGTCCAAATCCCCTTTCCTAAGCAGGTGTAACCCTCCCCCAGATGTGTAGATATCACCTGACAAAGGCTCACTGCCTGCCCCCTTTGCCAGAGAATTGCCTGTACAGACAAGCTACTTGCCTGGAAATACCCAGGGAGGTTGTGCCCTCCCCACCCATCCTGGAGGGAACCTGCAGCTGGCTAATGACCGAAGGACACGGAGTACAGAAGCCTGGTCCCTTTTCATCAGTCAAAACAGCCCTCTGGTGCCACTGGCACTCTCGAACTCCATGGGATCAGCCAGAGCCTCAGCTGTAGCAGAAAGAAAGCCTATTTTTGATGACTTCTTCCCTTGCCCTATCCTGCTTCCCTCCCTCCCTTTCTCCTAAGAGTTCTCCCTCAATAAATCAGCTGCACCAGAATCCCCATCTCAGGCTCTGCTTCCAGGGAGCCCAGCCTAAGAACACCTGCTTTCCTGAAAAGTCTGCGACTGGAGCCCTGTCAGCATCTCTCTCTATCCTTTCTTCCGGGCCCCACCGGATCTGAGGGTGAGCATCCGTCTTGTAGCTCAGCGCCACCCACAGATCCTCACTCCAGTGACATCTTCTCAGCTCAGAGGGATAGTTGCTGCACCGCCAGTTCCCTTTACATCATCCAAGCTCTTTTCATACTAACCTTCACTCTGACTTCATGCATCCCGGGTAGCCTCCAGCTCGGGCAGCGTTCTAGTAAACTGTCTCTGCCTCTGGCTCCTCTCCTTTTAAGAAAGTACTCAAGGTCAAAATCGCGCCCTGCTTCCTCCCCCAACACCAGCCCATACTGATCTCTTTCACCTCCTTCTTCACTTAACATCTACCCTGGCAATGTAAGCCCTGAAAGAAATCCCCACGTGCTATCTTTATGCACCACACTTGCTTCACCAAGTGTTTTACTCATTTGTCTTGTCTCTCTAGCAAAATAGCTGGTCCTCAGAGCTAGGAACTGTACCTTTCTTATAATTTTGTATTCCTTAGCGCCTGGTTCTGTGGATACATATTAACTGCTGAGCTAAAGAGAAAAAGTCTAGAGTCACCCTTAGGTCTCCTAGTGCAGGGGTACACAATCTAACCTTACTGTCAGGGCACAGGTTAACTCAGTGGCTGGGACTCACCATTTGAGAATATCACATCTTTAACAATTATATTCCCTACAAGAAGGACCCAATAGACTGAAATGCCAAATTGCCAAGTTTCCTAGTTAGTTGTGAAGATAGATACATCTTTCTCCTTTGCAAATGTTGCTGTTGTTTCACATAATGACTTTAACTGTAATGGAAATGAGTCTGGACAGATCAATTTTTAGCCCTCAGCAAGTTAAGTTTGTCAATATAGAATGTAAACAGCAATAGAGATTGGTAATTAATAGTACAGTTTTATTCCGATATTATAATACCTCTCCTTTCTCTTTCCAGTTAAATTCAAAAATCTTTGGTAATTAGCATAATATATACAACTAGTGTAAAAGCCATTTCTCTAAGTGCACATTATACAAAATGATCTACAATTTCAACTAATGTTTGCAAGAAACAAAATACACAAATGTGGTCAATGTATGTAAAGGAGACTTCAAATTCTCTCCCAGAATTTTCATGCCACAAATTTTAAATTATTTTAATTAAATTCAAACAAGCATCCTTATCTTGGACTTGAATATATTTCTCAGAAATGAAGACACGGTACACTAATGAAAGAGTAAAAATGTAATTGAATTGTACTCATCTGAAGGTCAGTCTTCTTTTTTTTTTTTAAGATTTTATTTTATTTATTTGACAGAGATAGAGACAGCCAGCGAGAGAGGGAACACAAGCAGGGGGAGTGGGAGAGGAAGAAGCAGGCTCATTGCGGAGGAGCCTGATGTGGGGCTTGATCCCATAACACCGGGATCACGCCCTGAGCTGAAGGCAGACACTTAACCACTGTGCCACCCAGGCGCCCCTGAAGGTCAGTCTTCTACTAGGAAACTCCACTCAAGAAAACAGCAGACTTAGCTGAGCAATCCAAAGTAAGTTTGCAAAAGAGAGAGAGAGAGAAGGAAACAAGGAAGGAAGAAAGGGAGAAAGAGAGGAGGGGCAAGAAAGAAAAGGAGAAGAGAAGAGGAGAGGAGAGGAGAGGAGAGGAGAGGAGAGAAGAGAAGAGGAGAAGAGAAGAGAAGAGAAGAGAAGAGAAGAGAAGAGAAGAGAAGAGAAGAGAAGAGAAAAAGGAGAAGAGAAGAGAAGAAGAGAAGAGAAGAGAAGAGAGAAGAAAATTAGAAAAGAGAAGAGGAGAAAAGAAAAAAGAAAAGAAAAGAAGGAGGGAGGGTGAGAGGGAGGGAAGGATGGAAGGAAAGGGTCCAGAGGAAAGAGGGAAAGAGTCACTCTGGGTGGTTGAAATGGCTGTGATAAGGCACAAAAAGCTACGGGTCCCGGTTTAACAGAGAGGCCCTCCATCAGCTCCCGAGCCTCTTGACAAACTTTGCATACAGTCGTTGCATATTTGGTTATCTAACTTGCCAGCTCCAGCAGATTAAAATCAGCAGTTTGTTTAGGCAGGGGAGCTGCAGGAGGCTAGCTAGTCACCTATAAAGCCACACCTGGAAACTGGAGAAAAGACAGAAAAACACTGCATGACACAGAAAGTGGCATTCGCTATGGTTGCTGTGAGTTATCAAGAAAAGATAAGTTTGGTTCTGAATCTTTGTTTAATAAGGCACAGAAATGTATAACATGTTTCTGAAAGACTTTCAGCCAACATTTCAAAATGTAGTCATGCTTTAAAAGGAAAAGCCTTGGAAATCCAAAATATTCATGGATGTTTCATTGCCTTGATTCCATGGGTCAGTTTCCATTTTAGGTACTCGATCTAGGTGCTCACAAATTAAAGGAATGTTCCCCGAATTCCCAGACTTCCTGTTATACCTAAAGATTTTTACTTGGAAGCCAGGGTGACCATAATTGTTATGCTTAGCTTATTACTCAAGGTGGGGGGAGGAGAAGCAAGGGGTACATAATAAGATAAAGATCATCAAGTAGGATGTGGTTCCATTTTCACTCCATCTATGTAGATGACACATGGGTTTCAAAAGCAGTGGGGCAGAACTGAAAAAAGTAGAGGAAGAAATATATTCTTAGCCCAATTTATCCCAAGAATCTTCTATATAGATTAAACTAGATTTTTCAGGTCTCCCTTATAAGTCTAATAAATCAAAGTCTTTAAAATAATGTAACCCTGCTCTTCATCCATCCATGACCCATGAGTTATAGTCATATCATAGGTGAAAAAGAAGGAAATAGTTGTTATAGGCTGAGGATCCAGCACTTTTAAAGACACAAACGGCACTTAAGTGTTTGATATGGCTGCAGCTGAATCAGAAAGTATAAGAGGGAGCAGTGTGGGAAAAGACTTCTAGAGATAATGAAGTGTTTGTGGCATGGAGTAACCATGAAGGTCAATAATTAAATGGGCATTGCTGGACTTGGTACCTAATGGAACAAAAGCAAAAAGGATGAGAAAGTTGAGCAAATGAATTTTGAGACCTCAAGCTTGGCTACCTGCAGTAAAGGAGGGACTGTTGTTGTTGTTGTTGTTATTGTTGTTGTTTTTATTTATTTTATTTTAATTCCAGTACCATTAACATTTAGTGTTATATTAGTTGCAGGTATATGATATAGTGATTCAACAGGAGGCACTGTTAGCAAACACAGGAAGGTAAGAAGATGGGGCAGTAATGGTGAGGCCAAGTTTACATATGAGACTCTAGTAGGTCAGCCAGGAGAGCCCTCCAGAAGGAAGTCTGAAAAATCAGTTTCAAGTTCTTGAGAAAGCCCTAGAACACAGTATCATCTACCTAGATACGATTATCTGAGCTCCAGAGCAGTGCCACCTCAAGTATGGCCTACAGACCAGTAACATCGTCTGGAAAACGGTTAGAATTGCACCATCCTGAGGTCCACCCCAGGTGGACTGAGTCACAATCTCTGAGATAGGGCTGAGGGTCTATATTAGCAAACACTCCAGACAATTCTGCATGCACTAAGTTTGAGAAGCACTAAGCTAGAAGTAGATGAGATCAGGAAAGGAGAAAGTATACGCCACAAAGAAAAGAAGTTTGCATGTTAGGGAGTTCTTTTAGGAGCTGAAGGAACTGAAAAGCAAGAAGAAAAAAAAAAACACACCATAGAAGGACTCTCAAAGGAGCATGAGAAAATTTATGGTGCATTTCAATGTGAAAATCAGGGAAAAATAAAATTGCTTGTGCCTTTATTTTTAGGCTCCCTGGTAAATGGTTAAACTCTGAGTGATGGGACCAGTTAGGGATCAGGTAAAAGAGAGCATCAGTGGCTCCAAGAATAATCTATTTATTGTGGACAAATCAAGATTGTTCTATGCAAAATAGGGCTTCGGTCAGCTCTGGATAATGATGGAGCTAAGAATGACAATATTCTAGCAGAATGTCAGACCTTCTGGCTACATTTGGCTGTTAGGCCAAGAACATGGGTCTTTTTAAGATTTTTATTTTTATTTATTTATTTATTTTTAATTTGACAGAGAAAGAGACAGCGAGCGAGAGAGGGAACACAAGCAGGGGGAGTGGGAGAGGAAGAAATAGGCTCCCGGTTCTGCTGGGATGCAGGGGTGATGCAGGGCTCGATCCCTGGACCCTGGGATCACACCCTGAGCCGAAGGCAGATGCTTAAGGACTGAGCCACCCAGGCGCCCCAGAACATGGGTCTTTACTCCCATGCTCAAATAGACAAATCATGTGTCTAAGAAGCTACAATACAGGAAATATCAGAAATCTACAGTGGGTCCCAGAGGAAAGAAACAACAGAGCTCACTGGTGTCACTCACCTGTAATTTATCAATTTTATTATTTTTCACACAAATATTGAATTAGAGTGTTTTAATAACTTTCCTCTAGCAAATGAATTTCTCTCCAATGTAGACTAATAACAGGAAAAGAACAAGTTCTCTACGGTCCCTGATGCTGCGAGAAAATTACTTCCGGCCATTATAGCTCAGTAATGACAGCATTTAGTGTTACCCCATCATCAAAGCAATCACAAAGTCATCCAGAAAAGTACCTATTTTCACAGAGCACTGAGCTGGGCTCATAATTCTGGAGTGAAGGTGTCTGCCTTTCGTGCAACGTGGTGGCTGGCATCCTCGGGCAGATTATCTGCTTCCCTAAACTAATGTGGGTAAAGGACATGTCATTGGGGTGGGAAGACACTCCCAGTTTATTTTTGTCCCATCACAGAAACTTGTAAGTTCCATTTCAAGGGCTGAAGAGGTCTTTGTTCAGTGAAAGAGATCTTTCTAGCGGCCTCTCTCCTCACAGGCTTAATATCATAGTTAGACAATATCAAGGTTGGTAAAATTCTTGCTTAAGTAGATAGAATGCTGACTCTAATACCTAAGGAAATAGTTAGGATATATTTGTTTAATCTTTTAACCAAAAAAAAAAAAATACATGCTGGTAGACAAACTTTATTTACTTTCTTTGCCACAGAATCTTGTCTCTTCTCCTATCCTGTTCAAAATTCCACACCAAAAGGAAAAAGTAAAATTTGAATCCAGAAATAATCAAAATCAAAACAAAAAATTTTAGGCGTGGAGAAAAGACGACAGCAGAATGTTAAAAAGGTGAGGCCAGGGGTCAGAGAGACCTGGGTGCCAATCCCAACACTGACATTCACTGTGTGACCTCGACTAAGTCACTTACCTTGAGAAGCCTCAGTTTCCTGATCTGAAAAATGAGAATGAAAATCCCATCTCCCAACAGAAGTGTTTTATGGATTAAACAAGATGATGTATACCTAGTGTTGAGTTTTCAAGGCACCAGAAACTCTTGCCACTATCCAGGACAGGTTCCATATGTTGCTATGCAGACGGCAGAGTGGAAAATATGGCCTGGATTCAAATTCTTAAGTCACTAGACTCTGGTTCTACTTTCTACTGGGAAAATGGACCGGGTGGATTAGAATATTCTTAAATTACCTTTATCTTAAGTATTTTACACATCATATACCTTTATCAGCTGCCCTGAGACTTTCCTGTCCTCAAAATTAATTATAAAATGAACGCTTATTTGTGAACTATACAAAAGGGATTTGTAGATGTGTCTCAATTTTTCCAAATTTCTAAAGTAAGCTATTTATTGGGGCACCTGGGTGTCTCAGTAGGTAAAGCGTCTGCCTTTGGCTCAGGTCATGATCTCAGGGTCCTGGGATCGAGCCCCACATCGGACACCCTGCTCAGTGGGGAGCCTGCTTCTTCCTCTCCCACTTGCCCTGCTTGTGCTCTCTGTCTCTGTCAAATAAATAAATAAAATCTTTAAAAATTAACAAATAACATAAGCTATTTATTGAAAAAAAGACATTCAAACAGAAAAATGACAAATTAAAATTTACCAGGCTGGATGGTGCAATCAGCATCCAAATCAAGGACTAGAGCTTTACCAGCAGTCTCGGGCCATCATGGTTTTTCTTTTCTTTTTTTTTTTTTCTTAAAGATTTTATTTATTTATTTATTTGATTTTATTTATTTATTTTATTTATTTATTTATTTATTTATTTATTTATTTATTTATTTGAGAGACAGCCAGCGAGAGAGGGAACACAAGCAGGGGGAGTGGGAGAGGAAGAAGCAGGCTCCCAGCAGAGGAGCCTGATGTGGGGCTCGATCCCAGGACTCCGAGATCACGCCCTGAGCCAAAGGCAAAAGCTTAACGACTGCGCCACCCAGGCGCCCCCATTATGTTTTTTTTAGTACACATAGAGAATATCTCGTAAATATACATAAGGAACTGTTAACATAGAGGTTTTGCTTCTAATTAAAACAACAATAAAAACTAAATTAGAAAAAAGAGAAGCCAATTGAATAAAAAGCATTCTGGATGGGAAAAAGAAAAAGATCAAGATACATAATCTCCGCGTTAAACCCCACCGCAAGGCTGATTTTTAGGATCCTATTAGGTCCACGTTAATTTAGCCACCAAGAAGAAATTCAGATGCAATATACTGTTCAAAATAAAACTCATTTCACAAATAAATCAATAAAATCTTTAAAAAATAAATAAAAACAAAATAAAACTCATTTCTTTACATACGCACTGCCACTGTTGGCTTCCTGGAGCCCCTGTCCCTGGAGCCTTACTGCGCTCCCGCTTGCTGAGGGCATTTTCCCAGTTTGCTTCTCAGACTTGCAGGCTTTACCCCGCCCTTTGGTAGAAAGGTTTTCTTTCTTTTTTTTTTTTTTTATTATAATAATATTTTTTTATTATATTATGTTAGTCACCATACAGTACATCCCCGGTTTCTGATGTAAAGTTCGATGATTCATTAGTTGCGTATAACACCCAGTGCACCATGCAATACGTGCCCTCCTTACTACCCATCACCCGTCTATCCCATTGCCCCTCCCCCTCCCCTCTGAAAGGTCTGCAATACAGACAGACCTGCGTGCCTTTGGAAATGGCAGCCGGCACGCTGAAGCAGAGAGCCCCTTCTGGTCGCATCTTCATCTTTTAGTTATACCTACATGCTGAGTTCCAGAGAACAGTTCTCAAAGTATGCACTTTTCCTACTAGCGCACACCAGCTCTCACGATAAAAAGACTCCATGAAAGTCACAATAATATTCTCCCAAGCTTGACATCTAGAACCACGTATAAGAGAAATATTTTGTAGGAAATGCAAACTCCCCTAGGTTTTATTTTTGCTTTAGCTTACAAAGCATTAAAAGGGAAAGAAGAGAAACTTTTCAATGCTATTGACGATTGAGAATAAAAAGACTATGGGTTCTCTGAGAATGCTGTTTCTTTGAATTCAGGGGAGAAAAGGTGAGGTATCTTTGACTTTATTTATCTTGCTCAATCCCCTTGCCCCTGCAGCCTGACCTGTAATTCCCCAGAGAACCCAGAACAAAGGAAGACAAGGAAGAAGAGGAGAAGGGGGAGGAGGAGGACAGCAAAGGAGGCCTGTGTAGGGGCTAGTGCTGAGTCCTGCAGCTTCGTGGGCCCCTAAAGCACAGTGAGGTGATAGTCTGAAATATTACCCAATATGTTTTCATTCCTAGTGATTCTCACTGCCCCTTTCAGACCACCTCCCTTCCACTCTGGCTGAGGCAGCTGGTGCTTGGGGGTGGAGTTTGGTGGGAAGAGGAAAAAAATTCAGTGCTGGGTCCTAATTCCAAATTTGCCTCTGGAAGCCCATTTCAGGGAGAGAAAGGAGTAGTTGTTCAAACCGAAGCTTTCATTTGCAAAACCAGAAATGCCAAAAAAAAAAAAAAATGTTTGGAGGGCTCCAAGGAAAAAAAGGAGTATTTTTACTTTTGTTTGTTTTGCTAACCAAAAGCCATAGAGTAGGGAGGATTCAGGACAGGGTGTGACTTTGGGGTATTTCCTGAACCACAATGGCTGAGGCTGAAAGGAGCCTTTCTGGGCTGCGACTGGTGGGGAGAACCCAGAGGGAATCCGTCAGTGGAAGCAAGGTGCCTGGGTTCTCCCTTTTGGGAGAATCTCCTAGGAGATCCCACAGTTTGTAGGGCAACCTCGGGGGTGGTAGGCAGGCACTGTTCAGGCAAAAAGGCCCTGAGCTCCCACCTCAACCCACCTCCACTCCCCCTACCCACAGCACAGGGAGATCCAGAAAGCTCTGAGAGAATGGACCGGGACCCCAACCTCCAACCAGCAAAGAAGGTAGACATTCCAAGTGGAACCCATGGCCCAGGACCACAGACAGGAGCAGTGGATGACAGAGCACGTCCAATTGCCAGAGCTGATGTGACATGGAGCTGGAGGCAGTCCCCGAGAAAAGGCAGGGAGGACTAAATAAGCATGCACTAGACTTCCTCTCATTCCAGATGTGCACGCTCTGAACCTCGCTGTCCTTCTTGGGATACAATAAGGATTAGTGCTTCTGCATACCTGCCCACTAATGTGTCCACATCACAGATCACAACAGCTTCGAAAGCCGCTTTGGTGGTTCCTGCTGCTTCTTCGTATCTCTACTTTCTAGTAAAGGCATCCCCTTCCAGGCAAGAAGACTCAGTGTGGGTAGCTATGCCATCAGGGCCGCCTGATTAGCCCTCCAGCAAGGGGGTGCAAGGCAGTCCTGATGTGAACGGGGAGTAGTCTTGCAGCCTAGAAACCCACCATCCTTCAAATGGCTGAAGATGTTCGAGAAGCCGTTCTCTTAACTCACACCCGCACCCAAATACCCTGTAACGTCACACTGAATTCTGCTCCCCATTCTGCCTCTGGGGGCTAAATGGGGGGGAAATGACACCCCCCTCCCCGTGACTGATTCTGCCCTTGAACCTTTTCCCAGAAGATCATTTCTGGCCCAGAGAAATGATCTATAAGGATTTTTGCTGTGAAGCATTTTTCCCTTGTTGGCTTTTAAAAGAGTTCTTCCCAAGGTATGGTCAAAACCAGCAGCATCACGTGGGGGCTGGTTAGAATGCAAATTCTCAGGACCCCACCCAAAGCTACTAATCAGAAAAGTCTTAAACGACTACCCCCACTCGGACTCCAACCCCATGCGTGTTAAGTATGAAATGCACTGTCTTTAGAAACCTGAGTGGTCCCTCTGTATTGAGCTCCACTAAAGGTTGAAGGTCTCCTCCGGATAGAAACCTTAACATCCTCTGCATCTTGAGCCCCCAGCAGCACCTCGGCAGGCTCACATGAGTCCTCCAGCAGGAATCCCAGTTCATTCAACAGTCCCAACAATCTCCTATGCCTGGAATTCTAAACTCTGTCTCTGAAGCTCCAAACCTCAACTTTTGTGATATGCAGAAATAGAGGAGGCAAAATGCATGGGCCATTTGAAGGCAGTCCACTTGCCTCAACTTTTATTCCAGAAAAGAGGCGGCCCATGAGCTTCGGACATTATCTAGCTGCCCCTGCCTGATTCCAAACAGGATTCCTGTCTGCAAGGTAATCTCATCCTCTAGCTCCCCTTGCTATTCAACCTGTGGTCCCTGGACCAGCAGCAGCAGCATTACCTGGGAACTTGTTAGAAATGCAATCTCAGGGGCACCTGGCTGGCTCAGTTAGTAGAGCGTGAAACACTTGATCTCTGGCTTGTAAGTTCAAGCCCCATGTTGGGTATAGAGATTAATTAAAAATACAATCCTTTAAAAAAAGAAAGAAAGAAAAAGAAATGCAGTTTTAGGCTTCACCCCAGAACTATCAAATCGAAATGTGAATTTTAGCCAGGAACCCAGGAGATCTGTATGCTCCATTAAAATTTGAGAGGCAGTCTCTGTAGCTTGGTTGTTCCTAGTCCAGGCTGCATGTTAGAGTCACCTGGGAAAGTATTACAAAAACACAAATGTGCCCCAAGGATTCTTATTTTAACTAGTCCAGAGTGAGTCCCGGGCACCAATATTTTTTTAATTCCCCCTGATAATTCTAATATGTAGCTTGGGTTGCAACCTAGTGACCTGGCTAAACCAGCAGACCCAGAAATGTCAAGTTTCCCTAGCTGGAAAATTGCAGGTGGCTTAAAGGCATAAGGAAGGAGGAGAGGGGGATGGACGTGCCAAACACATTACAAATATTAGCTCATTTGCCTCTATGAATAACACGGAGAATGTGCTAACGGTAGAACCTTTTAACCAATAATGGAAATTGAGGCTTTGAGAGTTTAACTTAGACAGGATTCCAAATTAGCAATTCCAGAATTAGCAAGTTGTGGAACCAGGATTTAAAGACTTGGATTGAAAACCCTATTTACTAAATACAGAAACTAAGTGATACAAAAATGAAAAAAAATAAATAGAGGCATGCCATGGAATATCAGTGAGACAAACCAATGTTCTAACACATGGGACATCATAGTACACAGGTTTCCAAATTGGTTCAACTATGATCAAATATAAATGCTAGACGAAATGCGAGACTAACAGGGGCTTCTCCGGACTCTTCATACAAGATTTGCAGGATCTGTGCTCTTTCTCCAACCCTCCCTCTCAGGCAGAGCTCAGGAGGTGCCCTACCCAGGGAGGGGTGTGAGGGCTGCCATCTTGCAGTACCACTCTGCAGAACACTGAGTGTGACAGACACTGCATTTCTCTGTGCAGCCTGATGATGTGTCTCCTGTGTCACCTTCTTGACCCCTGATCCTCAGAGCTGGGTGTCTCCGGGGGCAATAGGAAAGCAGTATGATCAGCAAACAGAACATACACTCCACCTCAAACCTGCCATGCCAACACCCCCTCTGATTATGCACCCTTGGCCAGGGCACTTAACCTTCCCACACCTCAGATAAGTCAACTGTAAAATGGGTGAAAGGACCGTGCGACAACACCCTGCCAGCCTGGCTGTGGTAAAGATTGTGAGGATATATATATAAAGCATGGAATACAGTGTCGATGGTGGAATTTACTACTATCTCGGACTTAGAATGGGCTTCTGTCCTCTTTCTCCCTCATTAACTGAAACCCTTACACCCCTCAACATGGATACTTTCTGACAGCCCCTCTTCCACACAGAGCTATCAGCCCCACGCTCACCATTAGCACACCTAGAACATATTACTAAAATAGCCCAATAAACTGAGCCAAGTAAAGTTGTCTACATAGCTGCCTTTGTCATTTTGACCATGAGCTCCCTGAAGACAGGGACTAACTTATTCCCCTTTAAACCCCTAGCACCTAGCCCAACACCTGCTTAAAAAGTTACTCAATGAATATTTGTAAAACAAATGAACAAAATACAAATATTTGGGGCTGGCCCTTCTGGAAATGGCTGGTGCTATCCCCAACCGCCAAAATCTCACTGTTCGGTCTCTGGATGGAACAGGCATTACCACTCATGATCTTCTCTGTAGCTCCTTAACCATTACTGTCCACCACTTGGTTTCTTACTTATAACCAAGGTAAAACAAAGTCTCAGGCTATTCTATAACCCCCAAACCTCTCCTGCAAAAGCCTTGAGCAATATGATTCCCACTCGTCTGGTGCAATGGAAGATGTGGAGGGCATTCTCTGTGGTTCAAATCAATTTCTGCCCCATGAGTCACATGTTGGATGCATATAACCTCACCTTCTGAGAAACGTTCCCATAGATTTCCTTAAAATGATCCATTATGGATAAACATATAGACATATCTGCCATATAACTTCATTTCATCTCCATACCACCCCACCAAAATAAGTACTTTACATGACGTAGGGATGGGGAAGATGTTCCTGGGAGCCTTCTCAATTTTCCTTGTCCTAGTGCTCAAAAAAGAGTCCCCCAAAATCCTACTTTCCTAGCCCCTTCTTAAAACTAAAACATGAGAATATATCACAGTTTTGGCCAATGGGACCTAAGGGGAAATCTTTTTGGAGAGGGATAAGAGATAGCAAAACTTTTCACCTAGTAAAAAGAGATGCAGGGAAGAGATACCATTCTTCAGCTGGATATTGCCACGGCTACATGTGACGCCTGGAACAGCAGCAGCCATCTTGCAACCATGAGGAGAGAGAGCCAAAGGACCAATCCAATATGGCAATGGTGGGGAGCAGAAAGAGGGATCCTTCCTGACACCACTGAGTCACTCTCCCACCCCTGGAACCACCTATTGCTATGCTTGCTGCTATGTGATATAATAAACATTTTCATTGCTTAAACTATTTTTAGGTAGGTATTATATTACTTGTAGCTGAAACATCCTACCTAATACAACAAAAGAGAACACAAGAAACTAATTACCTTGGCCAAAAAGACCACATTGCAATTAGCAAAAGAAAAGAACATTATGGTCGAGGAAAGGAAGTAATATTATTAACTCATCATGAGCAACACACTCTATCAAGAGCCATTTATGAAATACACCATTTAATCCTCACCAAACCCTATAGGAATATAATGGGTATTTTATTTTACAAGAAAATTCAGAAAGGTTAAATAACTTAACCGTGGTCAAGTAGGAAGTGGCAATTTTGGTATTCCAACCCAAGTTGTTATGACTCCAATGTCAGGAGGGGTCTGCCACACTCCATACATGCAAAGTTGGTGTTCCATTAGCTCATCCTTTCATATGACTGTGCTCCTCAGATCTTCTCCTATGAAAAGATCTTTCTAGGGAGTATTTAAGGCATAAGGAGAGGCAATGGTGTTCACAGAAAGATAGGGAGAGTATGGGGTAAAGGGACAACGGCAGAGCACTTGAAAGCTACCTGGGAAGACTTCAAATCATACACAGAACAGACCTAGATAAACATTGTTCTTTGATTAAAAAAAATACACATATGCACATATGTATACACATTTTGCAGTTTTTATTAACTGTAAGTTATTTGATATATTTATAACATAATTAAGGAAAACTTTCACAAATAAATTAGATCTATTTTTGGCTGGATAACAATATATCTATTTACTTTTGTTAGACCTTGGAAATTTCAATACACTGTAATTGTATTTCTAATGACAGAAGATTCATCTCAGCTCATAGTGTATGCATTTCATTATTCACCACATTTATATTCGAGTAAATGAACTTGTTCATTATACATTGTAATCTTTTTGTTGCACAATGTTTCCATTTTTGAAAGCCATGTAATCACTTCATTGTGGTGTTGGCAATTGTCATTATATAATATATAAAATTTCAAAAGGATGCAATTTAAGGATTTTGATCTTGCAGCATAAATATATGCACGGCATGCAATACAAATAAACTTATTCCAGATGGTTGCTTAAAACAGATAAATCAAATTTCCCAGTAGTAACACACTAAATCTTCAACCAAATAGTGTTCTTTCACTGATTAAAATGCCCAAACATTCAGGTGACTCCAAACAATAAATGTGACAAAATTGGGGTGGGTCATGATTAAACTAAATTAGATGTTCTAGCCATTTTAAGAGGGTTTTTTTTTTGGGGGGGGGTGCTACTGAAAATGAGGCCCTCTAACCTGATAAAGTTCCGGTTTTAAGTTCAATTCTGCCATATTTCAAAAGCCATGCAAGCTCAGCATGGGAAAAGTGGACACAGTGAGTTTAATCCACCAACATGAGGTTGGCAATATTTTTTCCTTCCACACACCTTCAAACTATATTTACCAGCCTTTCAAAGAGGCGAAAACAGAACACTACAGAAAATGTTAACTACGAAAAACATATTGGCTCAGTAGAACAAATAACCCTCAAAGCCAGAGAACTGCCTGTTATTGACTCCACCCCCGTTAGCCCTGCCTTGTCGTGGTTACAGTATGGCCAGAGTGCATTGACAAACAGCCCAGCTCTCTCTGCACTGTCGCTAGCAACCTTACTGCTTTCCGCAGCTAGCAAAATTAAACCTCTTCCAAATAACTCTCACGTGCACAGACTGTAAAGTGAATGTAAATTAAAGTAACACATTACCCAAAACTTCAATCTTTAGAGAGCTGCCTGCTAGTCCCACTTTTACAAATATTCTTCATTTACTCCACATGCAAACACTTAGGTGCAGTTCACAGAGACCCAACTTTGCCTCTGAACACCCATTATATCACCAGCTTACCTGGCCACACAGCTCATGAATACTTCTGAGTGCCCTCAACCCATGCTACTGACACGGTTCAAGGACCAACATCTTTCAAGGCTCAACAAACTTTTGTAAATGAAATATTTCCAATGAATAACAAAGCTTGGCAAAAATACCAACAGAAAAAAGGTTAATATTGATGAATACACCAGAAGGAGAGAGAAAGAAGCAAATAGCCAATAAACGTAAGACAAAAATACATCTATTTCAGTAGTCAAATAAATGCAGATAAAAACAAATAGGTGTGATCAAGATTGACCAAGATTTTTTTTTCCCAAATAATACTGTTCTATCTTGGAAATGCTGAAGAGAAATGGGAGAACTTCAACTATTGCTGCTTGAGGTAGTGTGAATTGGTATCCCAACTGAAAATAAGAGGCACTTACTAACTGACCTAAAAGCTCCCTTTCCATAACGAAATCCTCCCCTTAGAAGTCAGCGTTACACACCACTCTGACCTCCCACTCAAAGCCACAGAGCCCCATTAATGCAAAAGCACTGGCTAAATTTTGACCATCAATCAATTAGTCCAAACCAGAAACACTAGGGACATTAAAAATTCTCAGTTTACCAATAACTTTAGTCAATGCCAAATTATACCATCTGGTACTTGATATATTCATTAATCTTCACGTAGGATTATAGTACAAGGAGCATATTCAATCAATTTCTCACATCATATCTAATAGGTATTGTAATAGCATAAATATTCCGCATGGGAGGGGTCTATTCACCCACTGATGCTTGACAAATGTTTGCCTATGACTTTCATTAATGCTTAACAAGGTCATGTTGAAACTCCAGCACACAATGAAAGACTGTAATCCTTTGGCTTTTTATGCAGAGATATCTCAAGCAGATTCATAGCATACCCACCATTAATGTAGGATATAAATACTCATCAGATAATCTTCAATAACAGTTCCGGATATAATATGATTACTGTATCACACCCAAAACATCTGCAGAAATACACCAGTAGCCAACACAGGCCCAGGTACATGAAGGAAATGCCTAACGCTGTCATTTGCAAGCCATTATCTTTTCTCACTAGCATCTCTGCCTACGTGAGTCCTTTAAATTGAATAGAAGCAAGATGTGTGAGTTGCCTGATTACGTGAAATCAGGCTGCACAGAGTCCCACCTGATGGCTGGCTGAGACTCATCACCACCTTTTAGGAAACTTGTCATTTTTTAAGAAAAAGGATGCTGCAGTTGCTGGGCAGCCATGACTGTTATCTGCACGGCAGGTCGCTGGCTGAGCCACATTTTCTGCTAATTAAATTCACTGTGGGAGATACCTAACGTGTGTCTCCATGGGAAATGGATCTGAAAATCTGGATGATGCCCCTAATTGCTTCTGGTAACAAGGTTATGAAACCCAGGCTGTCATACCTAGGGAAGGCAGAACTCAGATAAGTGGGTCTATTCTCACAGACCATATGGGTTTCTTCAGCCTACAGCTGAAAAAGCTAAAACAGGGCTCAGCTGCAACTGGGCACTTCCTGAACAAGGCCTGTTACTTTGCCCTTTTCAATTACTTACCCGGAAACACAGCAAGCAGGTAATGGCGAAGAAGCACAGCGGTAAATCAGCAGATGCTGTTTGCCTAACCTGAGCTGGAAGATCACCTCTGGCCTGCTCTATGGCAGGGTGACTCAAAGTGTGGTCAACAGATTGTAGCATCGATGTCACCAGGGAGCTCGTTAGAAATGTAAATCCTCAGGGGCACCTGGGTGGCACAGCGGTTAAGCGTCTGCCTTTGGCTCAGGGCGTGATCCCAGCGTTATGGGATCGAGCCCCACATCGGGCTCCTCCACTGGGAGCCTGCTTCTTCCCTCTCCCACTCCCCCTGCTTGTGTTCCCTCTCTCACTGGCTGTCTCTATCTCTCTGTCGAATAAATAAATAAAATCTTTAAAAAAATAAAAATTAAAAAATTAAAAAAAGAAATGTAAATCCTCAGATGCACTGACTCACCATGTCTGAGGAGTGAGCCCAGGAATCTGAGGCTTAGCAACTTCTCCAGGTGATTCTGATGCCCACTAAAGTTGGAGAAGCTCTGATCTCAACTACACCGGATTACAAAACTATCAAAGAATAGGGCTCTCCTCCAGGTTCAGTCATAAGTAGTGTTTGCCCTTGAGGGGCTCATTTAGCATCTGTGACCTCAGTTTCTTCATTGTTCTGATTATCCACTGCTGTGTGAAAACAACCATGGTTTTGTGAGTTGGGTGGACCCAACTGGCAAGTTCTCATTTGTGGCTGAAGTCAGGCAACAACTGAGCAGGAGTCATTTGAATGACTGGCTCAACTGGAAGTTCAAGATGGCTGTCGCATTCTCATGCCTGGCTTCAGAACTGGAATGGCTCATGGCTAGCTGGGCATCTCTCTCTCCATATGGCCTCTCCACTTGGCTAGCTTGGGCTTCCTTACAGCATGGCTGTCGCAGAGTGTTGGACCTCTTATATACTGGCTGACTTCTCCCAGAGTATGTATTTAAGAGACCAAAGCAGAAGCTGCCAGGGCTTGTTAAGGCTTAGGCCTGCAACTGGCACAATGCCACTTCTGCCACTCTCTTGGAGTGAAAAGCAAGTCATGGGGTCAGCCCAACCTTAAGGAATAAGAGTGGGATTGCCTAAGACTGGGATTTGGAAGGCATCTTTAGAGACAAGTTGGTACACTCACTTATAAGATGATGGAAGTGGCCTATGCTCCTGAAGGTTTTTAGTCTATGGTTTTTATGGTTTTTATAGTATATGATTCTCTGATAGAGGCAATACCCATATTTCTTAGAGTCTATTACATCTATCTCGAGGAGGCCCCTTTCTCCATAATATCACTGCCACTCATTTAGCACTAAGCACGTGCAGTCTTGCATTATGATTTACCTTATAAATGTAGTTACTCTGATTTCCCAGCTCGATTATAAAATACTCAAGGCCTTTATGCCTCCTTGAAACTCCATTACCTAGTGCACTGACCTATATATCATATTAGGCTTTCAATGAAGATGTGATAATGATGATGATGATGATGGTGGTGATGATGTTGATAGAATCACTGCTGTTAAATTATCCTGTCTACTTGAATGAGTACAAAGCAACCATTTCCAAAGTTGAAAAATAATGTCACATGCCTTTTGTAATTTTTTACAGGTCTTTTTAAGATAGACTTCTTACGATAGACAAAATAGAACCGTAAATATGAATTCGGTTGAAGTACAGCTTGCTTTAAAGGTACACTCTCCTTTTTTAATTTTCTGGTGCACAAGGGACAGTGTTCAGTGGTCAGGAAACCACTTCATTTTCCTCCTAGGCATACAGGAAGGCCACATTTCTTAGCCCCCTTAAACCTCAGTAGGACCACAAAACTGAATTCTGGTCCATAATCCTAGTCATACCACAATACTGTCACAAGATAGAAAAAACTTGGTCCCTGATTCACTGCTTGGAACACAGCTACCCAACCAAAAATATCCTCTTTGCATTTTGTATGAGTGACAATTAAACCTCCATTGAGTCGACTTTGGATTTGAGGAGTATTTGTTATATTTGTTATAGCAGCTAACCTACACTGACTGGTATATCTAGTTTATTCCCAGAGTCAACCCCATGAGTCATTGTCCTACATCAATACTTTAAATTGACATTTAAATTGAATATTATTTTTATCAATAATCTATTTCTACATCATTTTAGTGGGAACCTATAATGCATTGTTCAGATATTTCACATGTTATTTACTCAAATTCATAGTACCGTGAATTTAGAGCAGAGTTTCACTACTAAACAAATTGATTGACCTTGACAATCAATTTCTGCAATGTATTTTCCACCACACCCCCAACAAGATCTCATATGCAAGCTGTGTATATGTGGCTTTCCAGGTTTGTTATCTTTGTTCATTCCATCCCTCACCTCATTGGATCATTTATTCAAAAACCATTTGTGAGCACCTGATATGTGCCAGACAGTATCCAGGTCCTGGATGCCAGGATAAACAGAACATGGTCAGAGGAAAGATAATCGCAACACCCTGGGCTCTGGAAGAGGGCATTATAAAGTGCAACCAGAATGTAAAAGCTGGTTCTCTTAATGACAATGAAATGCAGAGACATTTTGCAAAGGTCGTGACATCCAGACTGAGTTTTGAGAGGTAAGTAGCAGCTCACCAGATAGAGAAGACAGGAAAAGATAAATCAGACAGAGGGAATATGAAAAGGCCCAAAGGTGGGGACCATTGTCTTGCAGTATGGTCCTAATAGTGGTCTAAGAATCTGGTTAGCATGACCCCAAAGATGACTAGATAACCAATCCAAATTCAGGAATGACTTTGAGCTGGGCAGCATTATCCTAATCACAAGAGTGATACGTGACGTTTGTGTTCATACCTGGTCGTTCTGGAATTTACATTGCTTAACCCCAAGATTTAAGTGAAGCACCTGGCCCAGGGGAGGTGATTCCTGACATATTTCCACCTAAACTTAGAGGAACAACTTACCCAGTCTGCTGTAAGTAAGACTGGGTCTTCAAGTTAGGCCTCCTGAAGGCCTACCACGAGACTCATTAGTCATACATTATTATTATCCTCTGCTGTGCATTCCTTTGGTGAGAGTTTTGTAGCCCAGAAGATGGCACCTTGAGGGGCGCCTGAGTGGCACAGCGGTTAAGCGTCTGACTTCGGCTCAGGGCGTGATCCCGGCGTTATGGGATCGAGCCCCACATCAGTCTTCTCCACTATGAGCCTGCTTCTTCCTCTCCCACTCCCCCTGCTTGTGTTCCCTCTCTCGCTGTCTGTCTCTATCTCTGTCGAATAAATAAATGAAATCTTTAAAAAAAAAAAAAAGAAGATGGCACCTTGGATAAGGTGGCGAGTCTCTCCGTCTCAAGTGCTGATTGTGCTCAAATTTCTTCTGTATCCTTGATTTCCCCAAACCGTACCAGTGCCAGTTATTTTGGCCCATGAAAGCCAACAGATATTATTTGCCAGTTCCGTGGTTGTGCACAGAAAACAGTGTGTTTGGGGAGACTATAGTTTGCTCGATATGGCTAGGAAGACGTTGGCGATTTGTAAAAAAATTATGTAGGAAAGGAATTCAGGGACCAGATCATAAGGAGTGTTACAGACTATGTTAAAGAATATGGGTGTAATCTTATTAGGTCAAAGGGAACCCAAGATATGGGTGTGCCATGATAAAAACAGATGTGAAAAACAAAAACAAAAATTTTGAAAACCTCACACTAGAAAGGTAAACGTTGTAAGGTAAACCAACTCTGAAAAAAAATCTGCAGAGATATTTGAATAAGGGCAGGGAACTGGAGAAGAGAGCACATATTTCCAAGATATTGAGGAAGTAGAATAAATCAAATCTGATGATTTTAAAGTTTAAAGAGGGAGAAATCTGGGATGACTTCAGGGTATATTCCATCACGGGGGACAATGCAGTGTCATAGTGTCATTAGCCAACATTAAGCTAAAACCTGGAAGAAGAGAAAGAGGTAGGAGTGGGGAAGATGATGAGCTTATGTTTACCATATTAAGTATGAGAGGCCTTTGAGATTTAAAGGTGGTAATTGTTGCCAGTTGGAAATGTGTGCTAGAATTTAAAACCGATGTCTGTCTTGGTAGAAAAAATGGATTTGGGAATCATTTGCACACAGAAATGATAATCAAAAGCTATGCTGTTGACTGAACCAAGAGCTAGAGAACATGATGGGCAGTCATCCAAGCCCAGAATCCTGAGAAAAAGGAGCATTAAGGAACCAATGGAGAGAGAAGACACCCAACAGAGACCCAAGATATGTCATGGAGGCAGAGTATCAAGGGGAACAAACATTCACAGAAGGACCTTCCTTGGGTCTCCAAATCCCCTTCATCCTTCAAAGCCTGGCTGAAATTCTAAGTCCTCCATAATGTGAAGCCTTACTCATAGCAATATCTCCTATCCTATAGTGTCTCTATCACCCCATATGCCACATGGGACCTGGTATTATTATTTCCCCACACAAGCTCTGGGAAAAGAGGGGCTAGCCCCCTAGATGGACACTCACAGTCCAGATCCACAATTTATTTTTCACTCACCCCAGTGGGAAAAGACGTCCTTACTCTTGGCCCTTCTCAGCTCCTGTTGGCACTCCTCAGACCAATGCCTATCTTTAATCACCGAAGCCTGGGTGGGAGGGATGCTAGGCTCCAATTGGCCAGGGCAGATCCCAAGACAAGGAAATGGGAGCAAAGCCTGCTTCACCCTGGAAGGACAGCGACCTGAACCAAATGACGTACCTGAAAAGAAGAAGGATTACCAGGAAAAAAATGGAAATTGATACTGGATGAGTAAATAAGAATTTTGTGTAGTGAGGCCCGTGCATGCAATGGGCATTGAACAAATACATCGTGACCATGTGGTCACAAGCCAAAAATGCCCAATTTGCTCTCATCATTAAAAGACAAGAAAATGTGTCATTATCAAGAGAAGTGACTTTTGTTTACGTGATAAGGAGGAATCAGAAAGAAAGAGAAATAGCTGGTATTTGCACCCACAGGCACCCTGATTGGTAGAGCTGGAGGGAATTCAGAACAGGTGAGAATGAGACAAGCAGGAATGCTGAGGACAGTGAGGGAGGCTCAGGTCTTCCTGGGAGGCTACTGGCGTTTGTAAGTGAGCGGGGACACGGGTGCCTTGGTTTAAAATCCACCCAAGTTCTACGCCTTCTCAGGAGTGAGAATAACAAGCTTGGCTGTATAAATCAAATCTACATTATTAGAAAAGTTTGACATTTGCTAAATTACCTATGAAAACTTACCCTGGTTGTTAAGTGGAACCAAAAAAAATTGTGTTCATTTCCAAGCTAAATGTCAAGCTCCCTTAAAGAGCTAACACCTACCGATGGGGGAGAGGTGGCAGGGGAGGAAATGCTGTGCAAATTAAGGGCAATAAACTTTCCAGACATCTCCATCTCCATAACTGCTCAGAGATGTCTCCTGGCATTCTTAACTGGGAAATTCTGTCTTTCTATTGTGTCCATCTCTCAGCAATCCATTTTTTAAAGGGATGCTCACAGAGCAGCCTTTGCAAACTAAATTGAAACACTGAAAGATAGACACAGCAAAATTGATTCAAACTCATTTTATTTACAGATGCAGCCAGAGGTGTGTTCACAGGGAAGGCAATCAAACAAATGATTCCAGAATACTAAATTAGCAAGTTCTCGAACTGGGAGACTCCAGCAAAGAGCCAAAACTACTCGTTACAAAACTAGAATTAAGAAGCCCCTTACTGAGATGCCTGAGTGGCTCAGTCGGTTGAGCATCTGCCTTTGGCTCGGGTCATGATCCCAGGGTCCTGGGATCGAGCTCCACATCAGGTTCCCTGGTTGGTGGGAAGCCTGCTTATCCCTCTCCCACTCCCCCTGCTTGTGTTCCCTCTCTCTGTCAAGTAAATAAATCTTTTTAAAAGAATATTTCCAAGTCAGTAATTTGGGAAAAAAAATTGGCCTGCTAAAGTCTTTCAAATCAGAATATATCAGTTTTACATAAGGATGGTTATTCTTGAATATTTACAGATGACAGCTACACGATGTCTTAATTATACTTTTCCAAAACCCCAAAATATATATATAATGTACATGTAGACAGACACGCGTCTGTTTTATGCAAACACATGAAAAGATGCCCCAAAATACGACAAACTTTGGTGCCAAACTTAAACTTACACAATGGCTTTCATATATTTCCTAAGGTACGGGAGTTGATGCAGTGAGCTCCTTGGGTTTTCACTTACTCTGAAAGCTGCAGGAAGGGAAAGGGGAGCAGGAGTTCCTCCGAAGAGTGATTCAATGCCCCCAGATACACTTTGTGTATGAACATGCACTCTTCCAAACTATGTGGGTAAATAGATACGTAACAGTGCATGGGCATTGCTTAAAATTTCATCTTTTAAGTATTTATAATTTGGATTCTAGAGAGAAGAGAAACCATTTGTACACATATCCGTATCCATACCTGTACCCACAGCTCCTTTACATTGTGTTCCTCTTTTTTCTTGCAAATCATACTCCCCAGTTGAAAAGAAAATCATTCTTAATTACCCATTGGACTTCTATCATCTAGAAGCATGTGACTAAAACATTATAATGGAATGAAAAGTGGCTGTCTTCCACAGAGAAAGGGTGTGGATTTCTAAACCAGTGCCACAGAATTATTTGTATCGAGACCCCAGGAAAAGGGCAGCACAGGAACCACCAAAGCCCAGACCTCACCCATCAGGCGGGCACCCAGAGTGACCATGGGTCGAATTAACATGATGCCATTTCCCCTATTGGATTAGGGGAACTGCTCGTTGAGAACTTGTCTTTATGAAGACCACAATTCTTGGCAACAGAATACGTATGCCTTCCTTTCATGCCTTTCCAACCCTTTCAAAAAAAGGCCTTGGTTAAAAGGAAAGAGAGGAAATGACACTGAGGTTCACGGCAAGGTCTTCCATCCACAGAGCAATGTGGCCCCAGAGGCCTCTGATGCAGTGCAGGGACTTACTGCCCCACATCATCTGTTCCTCCACGCTCTGGGGTGTAGCTTTGCTACCTCCATGGCATTTGAAAGGTATAGGAGTCCTAATGCCATTGAATATAGATCATCCCAGTCCTGAGGAACAGCTCTCTAACGAAGAACAAAGACTCTACAGATCAAAGAAATTGCTATCATTAGGGCTACAAGAGTCTTGATTGCCTCAGCCTATTAACAAAGGGCCAAAGAACCTTGGAAAATGGATGGCCCATGTCGTTCCCTTTCCCAACCTCAGGTTGTGACCACTGTCTTTCTGGCTTTTACCACCTAAGATCATCTTCTTTGGGAGAATTCCAAGTATGGCTGTATGGTCACTGAGCGCAGTGTTCTTTTATTTCTTGTCATTGTGTAGAGAGCTAGAAAGGGCTGAGGAAAGAAATCGACTTTACTTTTCTACATACTTTTATGATTTATGAAAAATTGATCTACTCCCTCCAGTTAGATAACCATGAGTCAGAGAAATACAGTTACAATAAAGGGGCAGTGTCATTTCTAAAGTAGACCACGCTCCAGTTCACGAATGATGGCCAATTGAAGTAAGTTATTCCTGTCTGGTGGGGCTGTGTGCGAGAAGAACTATCACCCAAAATGAATTAAAGCCCAGGCTTGGAACATTTCCTGTTGACTAGCCTGCGGTATAATTTATAATTACTTCTGTTTCCATGTGAGGTGGGGCAGAGTTGCCAGGAAGAAAACTGGCCTGGAGTTCACCTGAATATGAGTAAGAGCAAACAAAAGGGCATCTGCTTATTAATGTTTTGATTCATAAATATTTTTCAGCCGTCATAGTGTCGGGGCTCTACGTGGATATAGGTGTATGGGGGTTGCTCAGAACCGAAATATCCAACACAATGACTTGCCCATAAGGCGGGTCGCCTGGACCCAGCTTACATCCTGGAGGACCAGGGTCTCTCTCCATGCACTTTCTGTGTTTCCAAACTTAATTTTGTCATCAAAATGACTGTCTTTTGTGAAGAGTACTTTTTCTCTATGTTGAGGCTAGTTTTCTTTTCTTCCTTTTTAAATCTCAACTTCTCTAACGTTCCTAAGATCTAACAGAGGTATATACCCTTAGAGTTTCAATTAAAATCAGAACCACCCTATCATCAGTCATGCCAACCATATGATCGATTAATTGGGGGCAGAGGGGAGAAAGAAATTCTACTAGGCCTGTCCATGACTCTTTCTATACCTTTGTTTTTCTTGCTCTGTTTCCGTGTCTAAATACCTCTGGATCTCGCTATCTTGCTATCTCTCCACATCTCTGTATATCCCCTGGTGAGTGTTTCTCTAACCCCTCCTTCTGTGTACTCCTTCTACCTGACATTGTTTCTTAAACAGAGGCATGTACACATTTTCTCACATACACCCCACTGAAGATTTGGAGGCACAAACAGCAACACCAAATCTCCTTTCCTGCCTGCACCCTTAAACATGGCCCTGAAATACGAGTTTTCCGGGAGCCAGTTGAGTCGTGGAAACCTGGGTCCTACACTCTTCAGATCTGTGTACCTGGGGCCTTTTGTACCTGCCCTACCGATTGCTCCATTCTGGGCTCAGATAACAGCCCTATGTCTAATCAGCGGGAATGTAAAGGCCATTGGTTTGAGGATGAGACATTTAATATCAAGCCAGCCTTGCAGTTAATTTTTTTCTTTTTTTAATTGTGGTAAGAACACTTTACATGAGATCTACTCTCTTAACAAAATTTTAAATGCACAATATAACATTATTAATTATAGGCACTGTGTTATACAGCAGATCTCTAGAACATACTCATTTTTACCCACTGGACAGCAACCCTCCATTCCTTGCCCCAGCATCTGGAAATCATCCTATTCTGTTTCTATGAGTGTGACTATTCTAGGTTCTGTATACCAGTGGAATCATGCAATAGTTTTCCTGCTGTGACTGGCTTATTTCTCTTAGCAAAACATCTTTGAAGTTCATCTATGTTGTCACATAGAGTAGCATTTCCTTTTTTGAAAAAGGTTGAGGGGCGCCTGGGTGGCACAGCGGTTAAGTGTCTGCCTTCGGCTCAGGGCGTGATCCCGGCATTGTGGGATCGAGCCCCACATCAGGCTCCTCTGCTATGAGCCTGCTTCTTCCTCTCCCACTCCCCCTGCTTGTGTTCCCCTCTCTCGCTGGCTGTCTCTATCTCTGTCGAATAAATAAATAAAATCTTTAAAAAAACAAAAAGAAAAGAAAAAGGTTGAATAGTGTTCCATTGTATGCATATACCACATTTTCTTAATCCATTCATCCATTAATGGACAGTTAGGTTGTTTCCACATCTTGACTACTGTGNAGTTAGGTTGTTTCCACATCTTGACTACTGTGACTAAGACTGTAGTGAACATGGGGATGCAGATATCTCTTCAAGATCCTCATTCCAATTCTTTTGGAGATATATACCCAGAATCTAAGGACATTAGATTTGAATTCCTGCCTCGTTCCAAAAAGACATCCTTGCCTCTGCCTGGAGCCAGAAGTTGTACGATATCCCTGTTCTACTCAGAGTAGTGCTGCCTTATGCCCTGGTTCCCCAGAACAATGTTCTGGTATACTGCCCATTCCTCCAGTTTCTACTGCAATCATTTATTCCCTCATTCAATTGATAAAGATTTGTAAAGCATCAACTATATGCTGGAGTCTGGGTTAAGTCAGAGGTGGTATCAGAGCAAAATGGTACCCTTATCCGATCTCTTTCTAGCTGCCAGCTGGTTCAGAAACTCATGTTTTCCTTCCATCCTAGACTCTAGCCCCTGTGATCTATTCTTTCTCTCAACCTCTCCAATCCCACCTCACTTTGACTCATTTCTCTGCTTCTCCTGGTGCAAACCTTAATGAACCCATTTCCCACATACCTCCGTGACCATTTCACCCTCAAATCTGTCTAGTTCTCTGACCCCTCTCCACCTTGCCTGGCCTATCTCTGCTTCAAAAAGACACTGACACCCAAGCAAGACGAAGGGTTAAATTTTCTCAGCCTGAAGGTCATTCTGTTCTCTTAGAAAGCACACACTAATCTTCTTCCTAACTTTAACTATTAATGAGGAAACTCGTCCACCAGGGATGCACTGTGGTTCTCTGTGCTCTATGTTCGGTTTTCTTCACACATTATAACAGAGGCAAGAGCTAAGCTTGGCTGTGAGAAGGGATGCCATCCTTAATCCCCAAAGCCTCCTAAATAATCAGATTCCATGAAAACCTGGGTAAAGAGTCTCAGAACCCCAGGTACTTGCTTGGCCTCCTGAAGAACACCTCTTCTGGCTGTAAAAAGACAGTAGCTATTAACGTATTGATGTCAAGATTGTGTGTTGGGGGGCGTGGTATTTAAGTGCCATCAACCATTTCCTTGAAAGCTAAAATATTTACTCATCATGTCATTTTATGTCCCTAACGCAGGTCATCAAGAGCCTTGGGATTCACAAAATTTCTTGCACCCAATGCTGTGACATCTGTTTCCAATGAGTCTTTATATAGCCTCATTGTATAGCAAAGGGAAGGGAGTTCCAAATCCCATGGGAAGCTTATAATGAAACCATATCCATAAATCTGTTCACTCTTTCCACCACTTCTCTTTTACCAGAATTCTTGTAAATGTGCTCTCTCTGTCTTACAGTTCATCTATTAAATGAATAAGTAACAAAGGAAAAATGCTGAATTTCAGAGCACATTGCAGAGACCAAAAGATAAGATGGTTGTAGATAGAAATCACTTGTGCTTGTCACTGCCAATTTCTGGGGTGTGGCTGCCACAGCTATGGGGGTGGGCAGGGTGCTGGAAGGGGTTCCACTCCCTCCCTGGGGTCTTGATCCCCTGGGCAAAAGCTTCCAGCAAAGCAAAGGAATGTAATATGTGCCAGTTACCATGTCTGCGCTTAACATTTTATACAGTCCAACTCCAGGCAAATAAATATTTCAGCAAATAGAACTGACTTGTGATATATGTGAACGTCACTGAATTAAGAAAGCCACTAAATTCACTGCAGTCACAGAGAAGTAGGAGGAAAGGACAGGAGAGAATAGGTTGATTTATTCCCTCCTCAGCTCTTCCAAGATCTTTGCTTTCTTCTGTATTTTTTCCTCTCCTCCTTCTCCCATGCCTGTCCTCAAATGTTTTCCTTGATTGTATCATCACTACTCTTGCTTTCTCGATTCAGATTCCTGAAACAGAAATAAGAGTAACATGAGTGTGAATCTGTACACCCTTTTTTTCCAGAGGGAAACCTGAACCCTGAGCAATAAGCATTTCTCTCCACCTCTCTCCAGCCCCTCCTGCCCCTAGCTGAGGGTGGCAAACACTTCTGGGAATGCAGAAAGCTTTCATTTATTTACGCAGAGACGGGCAAGGCACAGGGATTAGAAATCGGTAGTAAATTCCACAATTAGGGAGCAGAGCTGCTAAAAGTCCTTCCTCAAAGGGACCTGAGATTCTACTGTGAACAAATTAAATTGCCTGCTGCTTGCATTCTCACCAAGTGACTGGGGACCTACGGTGACAAAAGATCAAGCAAATATATTCAGTCCCATTCTTGGTTTAAAAAAAATATTGAAAAAACTAAGAGTCCAACATTGCATTTTTTAAAAATTGCAATTCCTACCAATGGAGGGGAGGGGGGCTTGACATCTAATACTTTTTCAGAACATGGGGACCTATTCTTTGAGTGACCTACATTCAGTAAATGCCCACTCTGGCACTTCTGCGAGCAGAAAGTTATAGCTCTCCAGCCTCCAAATACCGAAAGCCTTAATTCATCTCCCCAAATCTTCTGTGAGGCTGCATTCTCACCTGGCAGTACTTCCATAAATGATATAAAGTTTGAGAGAGAGAGAGCGAGGGCCAGGAGACACAGAAGTCCACTCAAGGACTGGATGACAACGGGGCACCAAAGGCTTCTCTCCTTCAAGATGTTCTTCGGACATTTTAATCATCCTGAATTGCCAAGGAGAGCTCAGGCCAAGCAACAAAATTCCTATATCATCAAATGAGGCGATCTTTCATGCAGGAAATTCATAGGCTAAAAGGAAGCCTAGACTGAAATCCAGGCATTTCATTAAGGAATTACATCACCTTTGCCTGGATCATGACAAAAAACTCTAGCATTGCACCCATCAAGCAAAACTGCCCAAGGGGACCTACTAAAGCCCAAGTCGTTGGACTTGTCAAGGTCACATGATGCACAGACTACTTGGGCCAGCACAAGGCCAGAAGTAGGTCAGTTCATGGTAATGGGTGAGTTTTACCATACCCTTTCTAGCGTGAGCCTCCGGGAATAGAAGAGCACATCCCACCATCAGCCTGAATTTGTAAGGTCACACAGGCGGGATTTTCATATCTGGTTCCCCTTCAGTGACAATCTACTCCACCCCGTAGAGTATTTATGCACCCACCAGAATGCAGAAGACCCCCA
Source organism: Ailuropoda melanoleuca (assembly GCF_002007445.2). Classification (NCBI taxonomy): domain Eukaryota; kingdom Metazoa; phylum Chordata; class Mammalia; order Carnivora; family Ursidae; genus Ailuropoda; species Ailuropoda melanoleuca. The sequence goes on along the minus strand of NC_048230.1, from coordinate 82,011,289 downwards.
CCCCCACCCCATCGGGAGGCTTATTTACTTACTGAACTTCTTACAAACCACTGCAGGGAAAACAGGAGAACAAAGCAAATTAAGTAAAGGAGCAATTTATACAGCTCTTAAAATCATCATTGTATGTAATGTAATCCTGACTCTGTCTGTTCTTAGTTGCTCCTCCAGAAGCTTTTCTGACTTCACATTTTGCTTTGTGATTTCAGCATCTAACCTGCATCCCTTCACACACCATTTGTGGGTGATCAGAGCAGGCATCATATTTCCCATCTCCCGCAGGACCTGGTCCCAGGTCTAGGGAAGGACCTGAATTCACCATCAGGAGAACACAATAGGCGGGCATTGATGTCATGCGCTCCTCTCTCACTCAAGAGAATAATAGCATTTAGGGGCACCTGGGTGGCTCAGTCAGTTTAACAGCTGCCTTCGGCTCAAGTCATGATCTCAGGGTCCTGGGACTGAGCCATGCATTGGGCTCCCTGCTCGGTGGGGAGCCTGCTTCTCCCTCTGCCTTCCCCCTGCTCATGTTCTCTCTGTCTCTCAAATAAATAAATAAAATCTTTAAATAAAGAAGAAGAATAGCATTTGGGGGACATCCCAGGCTGAATATACTCCTCAAATGGCCTGGAGGCCACACCCTCACATGCCAATAGAGCAAATAACATTCTGGGTTGCTGAACAATATGTTGTATATAGGTAGAAATGTCTGGGATACGATCTACAGGTAAAAATTCACCTTAAATTTTAGGAGTGGTCGTTGGCAGTCTATTACATTTCACCATCTAAGCCTAAGCCAACATTTCTAAACCATAAAAATAATATGAATTTACACACAGACCTTTCCTATGATCCAACAATTTCACTCTCAGGTTTCATTCCATAGAAATGAAAATAGAAAACCCCACCAAAAGTCTTGCACAAGAATATTTATTCATACTGGCCAAAAATTGAGAACAATCCAAATACCCATCAGCAAGAGATTTGAGAAAGACTCTAATATATAATCAGACAACAGAATACTACTCAGCTGTATAAAGAAACCAACTTGATTTACACAGTTACACAGATGCATCTTGAAAACCAAATGTAATACTGGGTCAAAGAAGCTAGCGAAATTTAAGAACAAGCAAAATTGTTCTGTAATGATGGAATGCATAGGAGTGATTGATTGATTGAAGGCAGGGGAAGCTGACTGGAAAGAGGAGGGAGTTTCTAGGGTGCTGAGAATGTTCTGTACCCTGATTGGGACCTATATTACATGGATATATACACCCAATGGCCTATGCACTTAATATCCATGCATTTCACTCCTTGCAAACGATATCTCCTTTATAAAAAAAGATTTAATCAGAAACATAATACTGGAATATCTGGAAAGTGTATACCATAACACCAATGGGTTTTATACACTTGATGCCATCAAGTTCACTTGTGTTAGTAAACAATTAGTTCATCATAAGCTCAGTCCTTCTGAGTGTCCTTGTTACTTCTAGTTAAACAAACATCCCAACATCTTGACAGCACATTCTATAATCAGGAGGAGCTGGAGAACCTTAGGTGATACCCCGGGCCTTTCTACCAGTGCACACTAACAGAAAACACACCCAGTCAAATCAACTGCAAGGGAGAGAAAAGAGACCAGGGGCTGTGTTGTGGGATCTACCAAATATCGCCATAGCACTGGCTGCATCCGAAATATTCCCCAAACCCACCACCTACAAGCTGAGAGAAAGAGCTGGAGTTGGCAGCATTCAATAAATCATTAAATACTATCAGCATCGTTGCATGCTTGGGACGAGCACTAAACCTTGATAGAAATTTCTCCAATAAATCGGTTGGAGCAAGGTGATTTTGTAATTACCCATAAATAGCACTTCCACCCTTATATCTCAGACAGAAAGCCAGGATTTGAGAGCTGCTGGCAATGAGACGAGCCTCAGATGGCAATGCAGCAAACATGTAATGGAACCAGCCTTAACAATATAAGAGCAAGTCCAGATTTGAAGAAAATCATCACAACTTAAAAAAGAAGTACTGTCATTGCCAGAGAATATTCTCACATGGCACAAAACAGGATTGATTTTAATGCCTCCATTCTTAGGTCCACCCTGAGAAAAGTAAACACGGAGAAGGAAGGGGACAGAGAAAAATCCAGAGAAGTACATACCCGAGGGACCATACCCTATTGGTTGGATTTTGTGAGCAGCATAACTATTGTGATTTATAGTCCCAATGCAAATGCACTGAATACTTTAATTTATACGTCTTTTTCAGCTCTAATTGCTCCTCAGTTTGAAAAGCGAAATGTTTGTGGGGAGCCTCATTTCCTGCCAATGAGATAATATGGGCTTAAATGTCATAATTGGAGTGAACTGCATGGGTCTTTAACTTCCTGGTCAGGACCCAGCCACTCTCAATATTTTCAGGTAATAGCCAAAAGATGTAGAATCTCAATTAAAAATACTATTTCCTGGGGCGCCTGGGTGGCACAGCGGTTAAGCGTCTGCCTTCGGCTCAGGGCGTGATCCCGAGGTTATGGGATCGAGCCCCACATCAGGCTCTTCTGCTATGAGCCTGCTTCTTCCTCTCCCACTCCCCCTGCTTGTGTTCCCTCTCTCGCTGGCTGTCTCTATCTCTGTCAAATAAATAAATAAAATCTTT
>NC_048230.1:81890888-82006632 GCF_002007445.2 Ailuropoda melanoleuca | reverse complement strand
CCTAGAAGGGACAAAAAACAGATTTCCAGGATGCCTGGGTGGCTCAGTCAGTTAAGTGACTGTCTTCAGCTCAGGTCATGATCCCAAGGTCCTGGGATCGAGTCCCGCACTGGGCTTCTTGCTCAGCAGGGAGCCTGTTTCTCCCTCTGCCTGCCTCTCCCCCTGCATGTGTGCTCTCTTTCTCTCCGACAAATAAATAAATAAAATCTTTCAAAAAAAAAAAAAAAAGAACAGATTCCCCACCCCCATGAGCTTCCAGAGGGAGCAGGGTCCTAATGATACCATGATTTCAGACTTCTGCCTTCCAGAATTGTGAAAGAATTAATTTCTGTTGGTTTTTTTTTTTAAAGATTGTATTTATTTATTTTAAACTGAGAGAGAGAGAGTGTGCAAGTTCATTGGGGGGGGTGCACAGAGCAGGAGGGGAGGGAAAGAGGGGGAAGAGGGATAGGGACAAGCAGACCAGACACAAGGTTCCATCCCACCACCCGATCCCACCACCAGGAGATCATGACCTGAGCCTAAATTAAGAGTCTGACGCTTAACTGACTGAGCCACCAAGCGCCCTCTTAGATTTCTGTTGTTTTTTGTTTTGTTTTGTTTTTTAAAGATTTTATTTATTTATTTGACAGAGAGAGAGGGAGACAGCCAGTGAGAGAGGGAACACAAGCAGGGGGAGTGGGAGAGGAAGAAGCAGGCTCCCAGCAGAGCAGGGAGCCCAATGTGGGGCTCGATCCCAGGACCCTGGGATCACACCCTGAGCCAAAGGCAGACGCTTAATGACTGAGCCACCCAGGTGCCCCTAGATTTCTGTTGTTTTAACCCACCAAGTGTCCGGTAGTTTCTTACAGCACCCACAGGAAACTAATGTAGTACCTTTTTGCATTTTTACTAAATGCTAAGTCCCTAGTCATTACTCCTTTTCAAAATTTGTCTTGGCTTTCTTAATCATTTAGTCTTCCAGTGGAGTTTAATTATTTTGACCAGATCCAATTCAGACTGAAATCGCATTAAATTTGTATACATTAAACTGGGATGAATTGGTATTTTTATGATATTCATCCTCCCATCCAGAAATATATTTTCCTCATTTTTTTGCCTTGTTTTATATCCTTGAGTAAGATTTTATAGTCTTTTCCACCTAACCTATATTTTTCTCATTTTATTTATTACTAAATATTTTCTTTTTTGGTCAGTATTATGAATAATAATATTTTCCTATTTCTAACTTATTTCAGTTAGCTATTGATTGGGTATATTTATCCAATCCCTCTCAACACCAGTGTCCCTGTTCTCTTAATGATTTTAGTAGTTATTTCAGTTGGGGTCACTTGAATTTTGCAAGGATACAATAACTGAGTCTTTTTCTCTGCTGCATATATGCTGATATTTTTACTTACTAGTTTTATTGCATCAATTAGCACTTGTCAAACATTGTTCAATTTTAATAGTAATAGAAGTTCTCCCTGATTTTTCCATATTTTGATGGAATTAACTTCAGGGTTTTACCATTTTTTCATGGTTTCTGTTAAGTAAGTAGTCCTTACCATGCCTACTTCTTTCCTTCTATTCAAATTTTACTCAGAATTTTGAAGAGGAATGGATGCTAGACTTTATAAAGTACTCCTTTAGTCTCTAATGGTATAATCGTATAGCTTTCCCTGTCTTCAATTTATTGAGGCAAAAAACTAGGTGATATGTTTCAAAATTTGAAATCTCCTTGAATCCTTTGAATAAATATTGTTTGGGTGTGGCATTAATATTCTATTTGACTGAAATCTCTTTGCTAACACTTTACTCCAGAAAATCTGTGTCTATATCCATGAGTAAATTGAGAAAGAGCTTTATTTTGCATATGAAACTTAACAGATTTTGGTCTTAAGAGTATATACATTTAATAAGATGAGTTGTCCCACTTCTGCCATTTCCTGCAATTTCTAGTCACTTAAATTACAGAGAAATTTTCATATTTTTAAAAGGTTATATTTGACTATATAACTACCGGGGCCTAGTGATTTCTTTAAACGGTAGATACTTGATTATTTTACCATCAATTTACTGGCTTTTGGTCTAACCAGATATTTTAATTCTTGTCAAGCCCATTTTATGCAATTTTAGTTTTTCAGATAATAACATTTGTTACAATATATTTATGTATAAAATTGATGTATATGTATAATATTTATGTGTAATGTATGTATAATACATTATTTATGAATAATATTCTCCAATACATTTTTAAATCTCTCACAAATCAGAGGTTTCTCTCCTTCCTCGGGCTACAGAATGAAGATTTCTGCCTTTTTTTCTCACCAATCATGCTTGTGAGTCTATCTTATTCATCTTTGCAGTGAAATTGCTTTTTGTTTGATGTTTCCTTTCTATAATTTTTTTCTAATTCTATTTTTTTAAATAAATCAATTGCATCTGTTCTCCTCATTTATTTTGGTTCACTTTATTTGTCCTTCAGATTTCTTAATTGAAAATGAAGTTCACTTACTGATCATCCTTTGTAAAGAACAAACGAAATAAAGAACTATTTTTGCATAATCTAGCTTTAACTACATCCCATCGTTTTTTCTTTTGTACAAAATGTTCCTTTTTACACTCTTTTCCAAATACCTCAAATAGTGTGTAATTTCAGTTTAATTTCCTTATCGATCCTGTAATTATTTAGAACAATACTTTTAACTTCCATCTAGTTAATGTGCTTTCTGGCCTTTTTATTACTGATTTCTGGCTTACTCCTGTCGAATCAGTGAATATGGTCTATAAAGTGTCTATTTAGGATATTTCATTAAGATTTTCTCTGTGGCTAAATACATGATCAATACTAGTAGTTGCTCCATCAAAATAGGGAGGAAAGTATACTTTTTATAGATCACAAAGAAATAGGTCTATATTCACGGTTTCTCGTGTCCATACCCTCACTTAATGATTATATTCTCCAACACATTGTTTCTCACTTTTCATTTATTTGATATTTGGAACGCAGAAAGCTGCTTACCAACAGCTGCTTTCTAATTGTACTTTGTCCCAGTTTCCTTACATTTCTAGTCTGTTTTGTTTTCGTTCTGTATTTGGCAGATGTGATGTTTGACGCATAAATTTTTACAACTATCGTATCTCCTTTGCTGAATAAAACTTTTACCATTATCCATTCCTCTCCTTTTCCCTATTTGATGCTTTGTCCTTGCATTTCATTTTGTTGAATATTAAAAGTCTCCCATTGGCTTCATTTCGAGTTGATTTCCTGGCATATTTTTGGTAAACCCTTTATCATCCGTATTTTATTATCACTTGCTTTTATGCGTAATAGTTCTAAAAACCATGTAGTTGACTATTTTTGATTTGTACAATCTGGTCATCTCTCTGAACGGGAATTTAGCGGATTTAAATTTACTTTATTAAGTTTATTTAATAGTGTATTTGCCCAGATTATTTTATGTTTGCTCTCTGTTGTGTTGTTTTCCCTTTCCCTATAATTTTACATGTATAAAAGCAGGGGCCATTGCTGTCTTGTCCTTCTGTGTTTCGCATATTTCCTATCTTGAGACCCATGTTGTGAATCAATTCTTATTTGCTAGACTGTGTCCTTGAATATGTCCCTCAGGTTCATGAAGTTTCATTTTCTAGGAATACTCCCTCTACACTATCTCTGGGCTTGGCAACTCTGAAAACAGATGCCTATTGCTGGCCCTGGCATAGATATCTTAGCTGGGTATAGGATCATACTACCCTAGTTTTCTCTAAATTGCTTATAAATGAGAAGTCCAGTGCTGAGCTTCCCAGGTGCAAATGCCAACCCTTTCCCCACACAAGTCCCCGTAACAACCCAGCCCACTGGTGCTTCTCCTCTAGGTCAGCAAGCTCAGAGAGTACCTCCAAAGGCCATAAGTATACAAGTGCGTCTCCTCTCCAGGACTTCTGCTGAATGGGCCTCCCTAGGTAGCAGCAAAACCTATAGACTTCAATCTAGACCGCCAGAACAGGCCAGCCTCTTCTGCTTAGGTTCCTGGACTCTCCTTCCCACTGGCTCCCTGGAAAGTTCTGGACTGTGTGTAGCCTCAGATGTTTCTGTCTGGTCCTCAGACTATTTTGTTTCTACATAGAGGAAGCCGAAGGGTGGTGGTACAGACAGGAATTCTGATACAGGCCCCAGGGTATCATTGGGCCCATATACTGCATATTTGTATGTCTTTTATATACATTTTCTCATTTTATCCTCACAACAACCTTCAAAATAGGGGGACTATAACCGCATTTTACAGAGGAGGGCTCAGAGGCTCATGAAGTGGTTGGTTTATCCACGTTCACATAGCTAGTGAGTCATCAAGACAGAACAGAACAAGGGTTCAAGCGCTCTGACGCCCACTCCAGTAATTCCATTACCCTAGTGGTTTTCCAAAAGTGCAGTTTTCTTCACTCAGCTCCAAAACTGATCAAATGCAATATAGCAGCAGGAGGAAAAATCTCTTATCCTGTTATCTTAGCAGCAAAAAAGCAGATGGAATTCTCAGATATTCAATAGTGTTTCCTCTTTTTTAGCCCACTATATAGTTTTCCTTTATATTCTGTATTTCTACTCAGACAGGTGTTCAGTCCTGCACACAAACATGTGAGGGGTTTGAGAGCCCTCGTGATTCTCCTTGAATCATGGCAGACTTCTTCCAGATCAAAGAGAATTGTGGAAAATTATCTCCTGCATCACTGATAATCATCATTAATAAAATGTATCTCAAAAGTTGTTTTTTTTTTTATAAGAACCACAAGGAAGGGGAACACTGCAGCACAGAGAGAAAGGACATCCTTCCACAATGTGAATTTGTAGCACAAACATTGGATGTATGTTGCAAATGGGGTACATTCCCCTCATGTCAGAGGAAGTCTAATATTTTATAAAACCAGGCTTCTGCTACTGACGCAGAAGTTGAAGAAAAGTGGATCTGAACTGGTGGGTTAGCTTGACGCTTCCCAAGGCTAAGGGCAAGTCAGGATCGCCGGGGGGCTTGGTGAATGGAACACAGATTTCTGGACCCCATCTCTAGAGATCCTGATTCAGCAGGTCTGGGGCAGCTGGAGATTTGGCATTTCTATGAAATCCTCAGGTGGACTCTTCAAGGCCCTTTCTGTTCTTTTACGGTCCCTCTCCCTCCCATCTCCAGGCCCTGAAATCTTTCTAGGGTCTAATAGCCCTGTGCAATTCCTGGCTGAAGTGAGAAGAACTGCTGAAGGTAGCACTGTTTTCCAGAGTGTTTGCATTTTAATAGGATGTACCGGAATACCAAAAAAAACCCAAAAATGAATACAAAAGATCCTGTAGAAACATATGCATAAATGGGGAGTCTCTCTGCTCTGCACCACGCAGACTGCTGGGGGAAGGTAACTGCACACCTGATAAGCCGTTCACGCTGAGTCTCATTTGTTTCAGAGGGGGAGAAGCAAGGGAGGATGGAGAGAGCTTTAATTTGTTTTCCTTTAAGTTGCGTCCTCTTGGAAGTAAGTGCTCACACGCTGCCAGCTTTAGAACTGTGCATATTTCATAAAGTAGAAAAGAAACTGTCTTAAGGTGAGAATGGGGGTAAGGGTTGCAGAAGGGAAGTAGAAAAGTACACAGGTATGAAAGAATGCTCGATGTGTTTTCCTTGAAATGCCCAAATCCAAAAAGACTCCACAGAGATATGTAAGACTTTGCAGGTGATCTCTTGTTTTGTAGAGGGAAGGTTCTGGAATAGTTGAGATGTGTGGCATTACTGAGAGATAGGAGGTAATGATAGTCCTGCCTCTGTCCAAAAATAATCAAAAGAAGGGGCGCCTGGGTGGCACAGCGGTTAAGCGTCTGCCTTCGGCTCAGGGCGTGATCCCGGCATTCTGGGATCGAGCCACATCAGGCTCTTCAGCTATGAGCCTGCTTCTTCCTCTCCCACTACCCCTGCTTGTGTTCCCTCTCTCACTGGCTGTCTCTATCTCTGTCGAATAAATAAATAAAATCTTTTAAAAAAAATAATCAAAAGTGTAACAACCCTGAGGGGTCAGACCTCGGCTTTATTTTTTTCGCTGGCAGAGATAATCAAGCCATAAGGGTAAAAAGCCCGGGATATCTGGCTGCCATCAGTTACATTCAGCAGACCCAGAGAAAGACCACAGGACTGCCCACTTACCTTGGGAATGCACCTGCATTTAGTTTTGAATGTCAAGCATTCTCAAAAAAGGTCATGGGTCAGAGATCTGGGAAATATCTGGCCTGCTTTGTTCAAAGTTAATAGTCAAACTTTCCTCTTGGTCAATTTCCCTCTCAAATTCTGTTTCTAATAGCAAAATTCCTAGTTCATACCATATCATAATAATTCAGCTATATTTTCCACTCACCCACCAATTTCTAAATTCTTTGAAGGTAGCAGGTGTGTCTGATTCAGTTCTTTGCCCCTAGTCTATAGAAACCACAGAAGGGTGAATTAACCCTTTATGTTGTGGTTCCACTGGGTTGAGACAGTATCCACATGTGAGGTTATCTCTCATGAAAGCAACTGAGAAGGAACGAGAATAAGAGAATGGAAACTCATTGTATCACTAACCATCATCTTTTAGGTGCCCACCACGTGCCAGCCAATTTGCATGCATCAGCTCGTGCAGTTTTGATGATGCACGAAGCAAAAGTGATACTGCCATGCTATGGACGTGGAAACTGAGTCTCGGAAATACGACTTGTCTGTCGTCTGGGGTGACGCAGCTAGGAAATAGAAGACCTGGGATTTGCCAACAGAACTCTCCAGGTCCAGGTTTTTACTCTATTTACTCTGCTGTCCTCCCCTCTTGGTCCATGAGGGTGTAAGGACCTGGGGAAAACAGTAGAAAAGCACTTCAGGGTTGTCCTTTGGTGCTTAACAGTTTGTTTTTGTTTTTGTTTAAGATTTTATTTATTTGAGAGAGAGAGCAGCAGAAGAGAGCATGAGAGAGGAGAAGGGGGGAAGGGGAGAAGGTAGAGGGAGGGGGAGGGGGGAATGGGGGAAAGGTGGAGGGAGAAGGAGAACTTTCCACTGAGCAGGGAGCCCAACATGGGGCACGATCCCGGGGACCTCAGGATCATGGCCTGAGCCAAAGGCAGCTGCTTAACCGACTGAGCCACCCAGGCACCCCTGCTGCTTAACAGACTTAATGACATGTCTGTAATTAACAGCAAAGTTAGCCAACAGCATGGAGCAAGTTGTCCCTTCCTTAAACGGAACCTGTGTATCCTAGCATCTTAGCCTTTATTCAACCCACAAGTACCTTTTCTGAACCAGACACCATACCAGGAACTGCAGAAACCACTCCACCAAAGAAACACTCATTTTCCACTTTCAGGAATTCCCAATTATCAGCAAAAAACTCATAGGCAACTGATAAGCACTGAATGGCATTTTTAAGTACAATAACGTATAAAGCAAGAGTCCAGCTTACAGAACAACTGGGCTGCCCGTTTTAAAACAGAAAATGGCACACACTACAAACCACAGATTTCTCAAGTAATAGTAACAGGCAGTCAACAAGCTCTGGGCAAGCCAGCAGGAGTCATTCCGGTCCACCTGCATTCCCAACCAGTACATTTTCTGGCTCAACCTCACAATGGTCATGCAGGCGAAGCCCTCTGAGAAGGCAATGATTTCTGCTCTTGGTCAGTTTTAATTCTCTAAATCTTTGTGCACATTTACTTCTCTTGATGGAAGATCTGATTGAATTAGATAGCCCTATGGTGCTCACAGATGGCAGATTCCTACAATCTATGAATCTTCGAGAGTATTCCCCCAGTGTCGGCCAGACACACAAAGGGGTTAAATTAGGAACAGACCACTCATTGTAAGAGCTAATTCTATTTATTCCTCGGGAACAAGAGGGGGGCAGTGGTGTGCTGGAGCCAGCTCACAGCAGACCAGGAGAGCCAATTGTGAAATTTTCAATAATTCCGTGAGCTGGTGGTTAAACAGCCATTATGAAAAATTTAATTATATAAACTCAAAGTTAAATAAATAATAACAAGAAATACAAAAATAACAAATACTTAAAGCTCATCACTCTCTAATTCTTTTACTACCATCACGCTCTTGAGGCTGTTTGCAGCCATTATGTCTAAGTGGTGGGAATACTTCCCAGCTCCGTGCTCCTGGACATCGGGTTGGCAACTTGAAATTGACCATGGTGCGAGAATTTATACCGTGATATTCAGGAAATGTTACAAATCAAGGCCTTTTCAACCCATAGAATCAGTTTTTAAACATTTACCATCACAGCGCCAGGGAAGAGGCTTTTCTCCTAGAGAATTGCAAGCAGTATAACTTTAACCACAAGCCCAAAGCAAACACAGTCACAGATACAGCTGTGAAAAAAAGCCAGCAGGGAAGACAGATGCAGACAAGACAACTTGAGGGTGACAATAACGCCAGTGGCTTAGGATAGAACTCAGGGCAACCTTCTCAACCATGCTGCCTGTCCTGGCCTGCGATCCCCACAAAGGGGTAGGAACTACATCCTCAGAGCTTTCCTAGATTTCCAAAAACATACCACCCAGAACAGACTGACAGCAGCCCCTCAACACTTGCTACTAGTAGAGAAGTCCAGACAGAAATAAACCAGATTGTCCATGAACCAGAAATAATCCAGACACAGACTCAGTAAGAGCAAAATCTCTGTCATCTCAGGGGTGCTAGCATCACTGTGGGAGCTAAGAACGGGGAGTCTGGGGGCTGCGGTCCATGAGATGAACTTGAATTTTTAGGATTACATGTTTTTATTCAGTTGACAATTAGGAAGCACTTTGGGTTTTAGGATTTCGAGGGAATAGTCCTTCATGCAGTGTTGTCTGCTAGATCTTTCTGCGGAGATGAAAAGATTCTAACCACCCACACACAGCAGCCACCTCATGGGCTGTGGAGCACTGTGACTGAATGTGACTAATAAAACTCAGGTACTGAGTTCTAAATTGTGCTTAATTTCAATTACTATAAATTTAAATTTACAAGACCGTGTGTGGCTAGTAGCTATTATATTGGACAATGTAACTCTAGTGCTTTGAAGCTTGGAAACAGCATTCAATCAGGGTGAATGTAAGTAATAAAGTTCAGATGCTAATTAATAGAACAAAGTGTAGTTTCTTGGTGTGGCTGAGCTTATTATGTTCAGCTCATTCGCTACACATCCATGATTATGGATTCCCGAAGGGTCCACCCTGAGTAGGAAATTTCTGTTAGACTTTGGAAAAATCCAGTCTCATCCACATAAGCACGCCACCTCCATCAGCATCCGAGGAAATGGCCAGGCACTGGGGTGGATTCATCTCTCCTAGCTCATGTCCCTACTTCCATCACCCTTCGGATGCCATGTAGTCCCATTCTGAGTCCATCTTGACCAAGGGAGGCAGAAAACCCCATCCTCTGACTTGTCAAATCACAGGGTCCTCCAGATACTTACTGAGCTATGGCCGCCATCTGATCCCTGCCATGTTTACCCTCACTGCGGGGCCAAGTGCTACCTAAGTCCCTTGGCTTCCCATCTCTGCTGGTTCTGGAGCTCTGAGCAGCAGCCTGCACTTTATGGCCATGATAATGCCTCATGCTCAGCTTCTGGCAGGGTCCTCTATCAAACTGTACAAATCCCTGGGGAATTGCAGCAGCTTGTGTGCCCCTCAGCAGACTCAAACTCCTTAGGTTCAGAGGCTACCCCAATACCACTTGTGTTTAGCATGCCCATTTTCTCAAGGTCAAATTAAACTTTGGGTTACCTTTCTGAAAAGAGAGGAAGGCAGCCCCTTGAGATGCCTTCTTGGCCAATGTGACTNCTGAGCTTATTATGTTCAGCTCATTCGCTACACATCCATGATTATGGATTCCCGAAGGGTCCACCCTGAGTAGGAAATTTCTGTTAGACTTTGGAAAAATCCAGTCTCATCCACATAAGCACGCCACCTCCATCAGCATCCGAGGAAATGGCCAGGCACTGGGGTGGATTCATCTCTCCTAGCTCATGTCCCTACTTCCATCACCCTTCGGATGCCATGTAGTCCCATTCTGAGTCCATCTTGACCAAGGGAGGCAGAAAACCCCATCCTCTGACTTGTCAAATCACAGGGTCCTCCAGATACTTACTGAGCTATGGCCGCCATCTGATCCCTGCCATGTTTACCCTCACTGCGGGGCCAAGTGCTACCTAAGTCCCTTGGCTTCCCATCTCTGCTGGTTCTGGAGCTCTGAGCAGCAGCCTGCACTTTATGGCCATGATAATGCCTCATGCTCAGCTTCTGGCAGGGTCCTCTATCAAACTGTACAAATCCCTGGGGAATTGCAGCAGCTTGTGTGCCCCTCAGCAGACTCAAACTCCTTAGGTTCAGAGGCTACCCCAATACCACTTGTGTTTAGCATGCCCATTTTCTCAAGGTCAAATTAAACTTTGGGTTACCTTTCTGAAAAGAGAGGAAGGCAGCCCCTTGAGATGCCTTCTTGGCCAATGTGACTGAATTGAGAGAGAACAGAGAGAGAAATCTATGCTTATCCTGGGGGGACTTCCAAAATAACTCAGTTTTTGAGGCTAAATGGAGCTTTATTTCCCTTTCTTTAAAAAGATTTTATTTATTTTATTTTAGAGAGAGAGAAAAAGCAGGTGGAGGAGCAGAGGGAGAGAGATACAAAGGGGGAAAGAATCCCAAGCAGACTCCATGCTAAGCACAGAGCCCAATGCAGGGCTCAATCTCATGACCCCAAGATCATGACCTGAGCCGAAACCAAGAATTGGACTTCTAATCAGCTGAGCCACCCAGGTGCCCTGGAGTTTTATTTCTAATAAGGCATAATAACAGGGCTCCCAGAATAAAGAAGGCTATATTTATTTTACTTCAGTTATTAAATGAGAGTTTACAATCTTGATTGGTTTGGGATTTTTTTTAAGAGCTGGTATTTTTGTGTTCTTGTTTTTTTTTTTCTCTGTAGTCACATTTATGAAGGTATAAATTACATACAATAAAATAACCCTTTTTGGCATACAATTCTATGACTATTGACAAACACATANGGAAGATCTGATTGAATTAGATAGCCCTATGGTCCTCACAGATGGCAGATTCCTACAATCTATGAATCTTCAAGAGTATTCCCCCAGTGTCGGCCAGACACACAAAGGGGTTAAATTAGGAACAGACCACTCATTGTAAGAGCTAATTCTATTTATTCCTCGGGAACAAGAGGGGGGCAGTGGTGTGCTGGAGCCAGCTCACAGCAGACCAGGAGAGCCAATTGTGAAATTTTCAATAATTCCGTGAGCTGGTGGTTAAACAGCCATTATGAAAAATTTAATTATATAAACTCAAAGTTAAATAAATAATAACAACAAATACAAAAATAACAAATACTTAAAGCTCATCACTCTCTAATTCTTTTACTACCATCACGCTCTTGAGGCTGTTTGCAGCCATTATGTCTAAGTGGTGGGAATACTTCCCAGCTCCGTGCTCCTGGACATCGGGTTGGCAACTTGAAATGACCATGGTGTGAGAATTTATACCGTGATATTCAGGAAATGTTACAAATCAAGACCTTTTCAACCCAGAGAATCAGTTTTTAAACATTTACCATCACAGCGCCAGGGAAGAGGCTTTTCTCCTAGAGAATTGCAAGCAGTATAACTTTAACCACAAGCCCAAAGCAAACACAGTCACAGATACAGCTGTGAAAAAAAGCCAGCAGGGAAGACAGATGCAGACAAGACAACTTGAGGGTGACAATAACGCCAGTGGCTTAGGATAGAACTCAGGGCAACCTTTCTCAACCATGCTGCCTGTCCTGGCCTGCGATCCCCACAAAGGGGTAGGAACTACATCCTCAGAGCTTTCCTAGATTTCCAAAAACATACCACCCAGAACAGACTGACAGCAGCCCCTCAACACTTGCTACTAGTAGAGAAGTCCAGACAGAAATAAACCAGATTGTCCATGAACCAGAAATAATCCAGACACAGACTCAGTAAGAGCAAAATCTCTGTCATCTCAGGGGTGCTAGCATCACTGTGGGAGCTAAGAACGGGGAGTCTGGGGGCTGCGGTCCATGAGATGAACTTGAATTTTTAGGATTACATGTTTTTATTCAGTTGACAATTAGGAAGCACTTTGGGTTTTAGGATTTCGAGGGAATAGTCCTTCATGCAGTGTTGTCTGCTAGATCTTTCTGCGGAGATGAAAAGATTCTAACCACCCACACACAGCAGCCACCTCATGGGCTGTGGAGCACTGTGACTGAATGTGACTAATAAAACTCAGGTACTGAGTTCTAAATTGTGCTTAATTTCAATTACTATAAATTTAAATTTACAAGACCGTGTGTGGCTAGTAGCTATTATATTGGACAATGTAACTCTAGTGCTTTGAAGCTTGGAAACAGCATTCAATCAGGGTGAATGTAAGTAATAAAGTTCAGATGCTAATTAATAGAACAAAGTGTAGTTTCTTGGTGTGGCTGAGCTTATTATGTTCAGCTCATTCGCTACACATCCATGATTATGGATTCCCGAAGGGTCCACCCTGAGTAAGAAATTTCTGTTAGACTTTGGAAAAATCCAGTCTCATCCACATAAGCACGCCACCTCCATCAGCATCCGAGGAAATGGCCAGGCACTGGGGTGGATTCATCTCTCCTAGCTCATGTCCCTACTTCCATCACCCTTCGGATGCCATGTAGTCCCATTCTGAGTCCATCTTGACCAAGGGAGGCAGAAAACCCCATCCTCTGACTTGTCAAATCACAGGGTCCTCCAGATACTTACTGAGCTATGGCCGCCATCTGATCCCTGCCATGTTTACCCTCACTGCGGGGCCAAGTGCTACCTAAGTCCCTTGGCTTCCCATCTCTGCTGGTTCTGGAGCTCTGAGCAGCAGCCTGCACTTTATGGCCATGATAATGCCTCATGCTCAGCTTCTGGCAGGGTCCTCTATCAAACTGTACAAATCCCTGGGGAATTGCAGCAGCTTGTGTGCCCCTCAGCAGACTCAAACTCCTTAGGTTCAGAGGCTACCCCAATACCACTTGTGTTTAGCATGCCCATTTTCTCAAGGTCAAATTAAACTTTGGGTTACCTTTCTGAAAAGAGAGGAAGGCAGCCCCTTGAGATGCCTTCTTGGCCAATGTGACTGAATTGAGAGAGAACAGAGAGAGAAATCTATGCTTATCCTGGGGGGACTTCCAAAATAACTCAGTTTTTGAGGCTAAATGGAGCTTTATTTCCCTTTCTTTAAAAAGATTTTATTTATTTTATTTTAGAGAGAGAGAAAAAGCAGGTGGAGGAGCAGAGGGAGAGAGATACAAAGGGGGAAAGAATCCCAAGCAGACTCCATGCTAAGCACAGAGCCCAATGCAGGGCTCAATCTCATGACCCCAAGATCATGACCTGAGCCGAAACCAAGAATTGGACTTCTAATCAGCTGAGCCACCCAGGTGCCCTGGAGTTTTATTTCTAATAAGGCATAATAACAGGGCTCCCAGAATAAAGAAGGCTATATTTATTTTACTTCAGTTATTAAATGAGAGTTTACAATTTTGATTGGTTTGGGATTTTTTTTAAGAGCTGGTATTTTTGTGTTCTTGTTTTTTTTTTCTCTGTAGTCACATTTATGAAGGTATAAATTACATACAATAAAATAACCCTTTTTGGCATACAATTCTATGACTATTGACAAACACATACAATCCTGTAACTACCACCACAATCAAAATATAGAACAGTTCCATCATAACAAAAAATCCCCTCATGTCCTTTGTGGTCAATCCCTCCACCTACCCCCAAGCAACCATTGATCTGTTTTCTGTTCCTATGGTTCTGCCTTTCCCAGAATGTCATATAAATGGAATCATACAGTAGCTAGCCTTTTTAGTTTCATGTCTTTCACTTAGAATGATGCATCTAGGAGTGAAGTGTTCTATTTCACCTTTTCACAGTCTAGCCAACAGTTGCAGGGCCCTGTGACAAGCGCTGTACCAAGGTGTGTTCAGGAAGCAACAGAGACACTCGCCAACCTTGCCAAGAGCTGATAGAAGTCTTCTCAGATAAAGAAATATTTGACTGAGGTCAAAAAAGAAGCCAGAAGGGGTAGGGTAGGGGGGTTAGAAGGAAGCTGGTCAAAAGGTACAAATGTCCAGTTGTAAATAAGCACTAGGGATATAACATACAATAGGATGCCTATAGCTAACACTGCCGCCTGATACATAGTTACGTTACACAGAGAGTAAACCCTAAGGGTTCTCATCACGTGGAGAATCTTTTTCCTTTTGCCTTTTTTTCTTACTTTTCTTTTCATTGTATCCGTATGAGAAGATGGATGCTAACTGAACCAATGGTGGTAATCAGTTCACAACATACACAAATTAAACCATGATTGTACACCTTAAACTTATACAATGATGTATGTCAGTTATTTCTCAATAAAAACTATGAGGAAGAAAGAAGAAGGAGGAGGAGGAGAAGAAGAAGACGAGGAAGGAGAAGAAGGAAGAAGGAGAAAGAGAAGAAGGAGAAGGAGAGAAAGGAGGAGGGGGAAGAGGGAAAGGAGGAGGTGGATGGCAAACATCAACTGCTAAGGTAAGGAAAGAACCTGACCGGTGGAGGAACCAAGGTACAAAGATGAGGAGACGTTAGAACAAGCTTCCTATAAAGAGACACTACTAATTACAGAGCCCCATACTTTGGCCTAGAGACTGAGGCAAACAGGTCCTAGACTGCAGTAAAATCTGCAGGTCCAAGACTCCAGTAAAATGCATGCTTCTAACTAGCCAGGATTCCAACTTCATTCTCACACAGGGCTCTCCATTGGCTCCAATGATGATGAAGAGGCAGAAATCTCAAACAGGAAATCCACCCACTGAACAAACACATTCTATAGTAAATCTCACCCTGGACTGAGGGTGTGGAGAGGGGCAAGGGGCTGGGGAGGAGTTCTGAATTCCAGCTCTAAACTTTTCCTTGACAGGTAAACTGGAGAAAATCACGTATCACTTAATGGAGTTGTATGTCCATTATCTTTCCCACAGAAATGTAAACAGGACAAAACTGGGAAAAAAAATAATCTGCTGAGTTTTGGTCGAGTGTTTCTGGATTTGGTGGTAGCAGATCAATGAACTCTGTGGCCAACCAACTGCTTTATCTTGGACAAGTCTCTTGACTTTTCTATCTTCTTTTTCTTCTTTTCTGTTACCAACAAGAAAAAGAAAGGAAACGAATGAATTTGAATCAGACCATTTCATAAATTCTTTCCAGGTCTTCTATTTTATGATTTTGCAAGTTGACGTCAAAACCATTGCACTTAGGGAAACTTGCAGCACACTCAGAAATGTGGCTGGAATAAAGGCCCCATTCATGGTACCAGGGTTCAGTGAGCACAATGAGGCTTTTTGTTGGGGGGTGGGTGGAAGAGGAGAGAGAATCTGGGAGGTCTGGTGTTCACTCTCTCCACCACAGATCCCCAGTGAGTCACTAAAATTGTGGTAGCAACGGTGAGAGTACAAAGAAAAGAGACAGCACCCATCAACTCTAATAATCTTGGACCTCCACTGGGGCCATCGAAAGCAGTTCTGTAGGTCACTGTACCTGGCCAAACTCTTAGTCCTTGTTACAAGTCAAACTCAGACACCTCCACCCACTTCTCATCAGTTCAAATATTGTTCTAGTCTGTTTACCTGCATTTACTATTGAAAACATTATTATAAATGAGGCTAGCATCATGTGTCGCAGGCGGAAGAACATTCTCCAGTTCTCCACTTTCACCATCGTCCTTGTTACATCTCCTTCCTCTCTCATCTCTGCTTTGTGTCTACACCCTGCCCTGAAGACACACCACTGCCAGGAGCAATTCCAGGTGCCCTCTCTCCCCTCTGGGGACTGGGACAGAGCCTCTTCCCAGCCCCCTTTGGGACTCTGATGTATCGGGACTCTAGGAGGGTGGAAGTTGTGGTCCTAGCATGAGCCGCAGGTTTCTGGAATGTCAGGGCCAGAGGGGTCCCCAAGGAAACGAAGTTCACTAGCATTGAAACCTTTCTGTTAAGTAGAGCAAAGCCTCTTCTCAAGGAAACCTTGCAAGGAAAACCAAAATGAAAAGGTAATAAAACCTTCAGAAATGAGGCCCCGAGGTGGCGTAGAGGGGGAGGGCGGGAGGCTAAGTCCCTCAGTCTCAACATGAGCGCGCACGCACACACACACAAGCACGCACGCACACAATCACACACACACACATACACACACACACACACACACAGAGTCCTGGAAATATAATTTTTAAAAAAATCTTCTCCCGATCCAGAAATCCTCTTCACAAAGTCAGTAGAGAAAGAAAACAGTTCTACTACTGGATAAGCATGAAACCTGACTGGGATGCACGTCACAGGCAGTCCGCTAAGAGACCACAGAGATGGAAGGAAATCGCCCGCACCGTTTACATAGGCAAGCAGAGACAACCAGTTTATGGGCACGTTGTCAAGCTAAACAAGAATGAGTCGTTTTCAAGACAAACAATAATGAGTCCTCAGGTGAGAGGGCTGGGCAGCACTATCGGTCACACAGAGTTCATCTAACTCTGCTTGCTAAGTGAGGTGACCAGCGATGTCAGCTAATTGACTTTATCCAGAGGAACAAACACTAACTCCTATCTCTATGACAGGAGGTAATTTTACAACTTGAAACGAGGTGCCCACCAAGTTAGGCTCCTACCTCCCACAGAGACTTGGGGTGGGGGTGCTGTCCACATTTCAAGGAGGTGGCTCCCAGGTCCTTAAGAAAGACACTCCTGGGTCATAAAGCTGACAAAAGGCTTATTTGGTTTCTGGAGGTAAATGTTCTGGCATTTTCTAAGGCAAATATCTGACAAAAAGGAGAAGGGGAGTCTCTTCTCTTATTTTCAACAGGGGGAATTAAGCCTCTTATTCTTAATTCATCTTTGTCCTTACACTGCACTTACCATGCACACACACACACACACACTGACACACAGCCCTTATTTGAATCATCAATAATCCTGAACTGAACTGGCTGATTCCTGCTGTTCTGAGACAACCCAAAGTCATTCTGGGTGAGGACTTTATCAGCAGCGATAAGTCAGGGTCAAGGCCATATTGCAAANAACTGAACTGGCTGATTCCTGCTGTTGTAAGACAACCCAAAGTCATTCTGGGTGAGGACTTTATCAGCAGCGATAAGTCAGGGTCAAGGCCATATTGCAAATCCAGCTCGTCTATCCCCTGGGCTCCTAGCAGTGTTAAGAGTTAGAGTAGTGACCCCCACCCTAGCCACACATTGGAAGAATGCCAAGCTTTGGCCCCNCCAAGCTTGGGTCCCACCCCAGATCAGTTAAATCTGCATCTCAGGAGATGGGCCCTGACCACCAGTATGGTTTAAAGAAGAAACTGATGCCTCTTATTTGCTTCCAGGGCTGCGAACCATTTAGCTACAGATTTGATAAGACAGTAGCCCTCAGTTGTGGCTTCACATCAGAATCCCAGGAGAGCTTAAAAATCCTGATGCTCAGGGTATACCCCAGACCTAATATATGAGGATCTCTGGGGCTGGAGCTCAAGGATCCATATTTCTTCAAGCTTCCTGGGGGTGTCCAGGATGCCGCCAAAGCCCCGAACCACTAGGATGAGAGCTCGTCTCTACAGAGCAGACATTTCGAAGCCTGGTTCTGGGGCTGTGGTCTCACTGGCAAGGACCCCACCCAGTGCGTCTATGCGGCTACCCGTAGCACCAGTTTGAATCACATTTAGTGCAATGCATGTCATACGTCAAAAGAAATAGTGGTCAGTATTATTATGAGTACATATAATATTTGAATAAAAATTTGAAACTCTGTTTCAACACATTTTTGCTCTGGATATAAAGTTTACTCTCCCTTCTGTATGACTCTGTTGGCTTTGTAAGTTTCATTTCTGTCTGTTATTCCTTCTGTCCTTACCTATCCTGGTCCCTTTTTTGTCATCCAACTAAAGAGAAGGATTCCTTCTCTCCCCCCCACCGCCAGCCCCCACGTGCATCCGCAGTGTCTGGACAGCACGGCCCAGCACACCTGGGCAATCCACATCCCCCTAGACAGTGGTGCTTGGCAACAGAGATGTTTTCTCATGGAGGGTGAAGAAGTATAATTGCCAGGCCTGGTAGCCCTCAAACTTCAGCGTACATTGGAATCACCTGGAAGGCTTATTACACCATAGATTGCTGGACCCACCATCGGAGTCTCTGGGTTAGCAAGTCTGGGGTAAGGCCTGAGATTCTGTATTTCTAATGAGTTCCTTGGTGATGCCCATGCAAAGTGTGTCTAAAGCCCACACTTTGGGAACCAGGGCTCTATCCCATTCCTCTCTCTTTGTTGGGCAAGCTAGAAAAGAACCTTCCAGTGCCCGTCTCTCGTTCTTTCTGTACGTGCATTACCACCCCAGCCTGGGAGTGGTTTGGGGCAGCTCTTGAGAAATGCCTCACAAGACTCCACTTCAGGCAGTTCTCAAAAGAAAATAATATCTCCGTAAACAGACTCGGTGGTTTTGAAAGAGGTCCCCTGCCCGCTCAGCACCCCGGCTGAAACAGCTCTTTGTGCCGGGACAGGGAGAGTGGCTGTTGGTGGGGGCTGGGTTCAGACAAAATCCTTGTTTTCATTTTGCTGCTGTTCTTCATCTCCTCCCTCATCTGTGTCTCCCACACCCTGAGCTGACTCGTTTCTTGCCTCAGGAAATTGTCCATCACGAAATAGAGAAGAATGGAGCACTTTAGAAATGTAAATTTATGGACAAATGTCCAAAGCTGTGGTGCACTAGAATATGGTAAATAAATAAGAGCTGTTCCAAAAATACCAACGAATTTGAATTGGCTTTAAGAATAAGAGCTTCTCTCTTACCAGAAGTGGAGGGCGCTGGGAAAACAATAAACACCGAGTCAAGGACAAGTTCATTTTGAAACATACACAAAGGGAAGGCAAAGAGAATGGGGCAGGACAAGGGGGGAGACCCAAGAAAACTGCAAAACGTGGAGTAAAGGGAAAGTATGGAAAAGGTAAAGAGAAAGTAGTTCTGATTTAAACCAAACGTAGGTAAGATGCCTCTGTTCATGTTAAGTACAACGTCCTTGCCAAGATTTCTGCAAGCTCAACACTAAGTCTTTTATGAGGCCTCAGAACCTCAACTCTTGCTTCTCATGAACCAGCTGAGGGTTCATCATAAAGTCGCTGGATTGAGCAAATAAAAATACAGGGTACCCAGTTAAATGTAAATTTCAGATATTTCAAATATCACATAGTGCATACTTAAAACAGAAAGGTTTTCATTCTTTATCTGAAATTAGAATTTAATCAGGTGTCCTGTATTTTATCTGGCAACCTATATCATCAGCCCGCTCTGAACATACATTTTCTATGTAAACTCGGGCATTGGGCTCTGCCCTTATTCCTTATTTTCCATAAGAGGAGCCAACCACATGGAGTCTTTACTACAGTTCCAGGAAGACAGAAGTCTTTGTATCTCAGAAGCACATATAACTGAACATGCAGCGTGGGGTCTAGCTTTCCCCCAGAGCTCCTCAGCCATTTCCACAGTTGAGTTCCACGTGGCTCGGCTTCTTCCTCTGCCATAACTCTTTATTTCTTACTCCTTTCACACCCAAACTCCAGTTCTCTCCCCATGCCAAGGATCTCTAAGATCCTCAAGGCTCTCTGTCCCCTGATTCTTCATGGCCTTTCTCTGGATCTCCCTTTGCACTCCCCGAATAGTCTATCAAAGTATCATCTAGGAGCTTTAAAAATATATAGACACCTGGGCTCACACCTAAAGGTTCTAATTTCATTGCTTAGGGTGGGGCTGGGCATTGGCATCTTTAAAGGCCTCCATGGAATTCTAATGTGTAGCCAGGGTTCTGTATGTGCCCAGGGGAGGCTGCCCGAAGGTGGGCCACTTTGGCATACAGATTATTTCTAATTAAAAGTAATCCAAACCCAGCAGGAAAAGCTGTCTGTCTCCCCCTCAATTGTCTAAATTTACCTTGTAAAGGAGAGCCTGTACCAGGAAGAGAGATATTAACAGAATCTCCCCTTTACCTACGAACCTTATCTGCATAATAGGGCAACCTTGTTTTTCAAAACCTCTGCTTTCACCTCTCTGCAAATGGCCTACCTCCCCTTTGTAGCCTCAGACTCCTTTCCCTCTCCTTAGCTCAAATAAACTTCATGTTGCCTCACTGTCTTTGGAATTTCCATGTCTGTGTGGATTTCCTGCACGTACACCTATTAAGTATGATTTTCTCCTGCTAATCTGTCTCATGTCGATGATTCTAAGTCCAGCTAGAAGGACCCTAGGGCCGAAGAAGATCTTCCTTCTCCAGTTGAGAAGTACTCAGCGAGATAGCACTTCTCAATGATTAATTTGTGCAAGAATCAAGGAGGATCGGGACGCCTGGGTGGCTCAGTCGGTTAAGCGTCTGCCTTCGGGCTCAGGTCATAATCAAGTTCCGCATCCGGTCCTTGCTCAGCAGGAAGCCTGCTTCTCCCTCTGCCAGCCACTCCCCCTGCTTGCCCGTGCTTGCTCTGTCTCTCTCTCTCTGATAAATAAAATCTTTAAAAAACAAAAAGAATCAAGGAGGACCTCATCAAAATGCAGGTTCCGCTTCTGGGGACTGGAGTTCAGGCCAGAGGTTTTGCATTTCCAACAAGCCTTCAGGTGAGGCTGATAGTGCTGGTCAGAGGACATTTTCAGCAACAAAATCTTAGAATCAAGTGCCAGGTGTTAAGACCTTTGGAGGGATGGGTCATCGTTGACATAATGGAGCAGATTCAGTGCTCCAGAATGCCAGCTACCCAGGGTAGATGGCTGGATAGTCCTAGGAGCATGAAGACAGAATAGTGTTTTCTTGACCTCATTAGTTTCCTCAGTGTTTAGGACTTGTACTTAGCTAAAGGATTTAGATTGAAGCTGTTCATTAATAAAATAAGACCCGATATTTATATATCTCTTTATTTGTTCCAGAACACTTTATTATAACTATGGTTTGATTGCTTCAACTCCTTTGAAAATCATGGAAGGGAGTTATGAGTCCCTATTTGACAGATATAAAACACTGAGGCCCAAAAATGGTAATAGATCTGGGGTCTTTATTAAAGTGGTCTACAAATAAATGTCTTGCAATACCAAGGTTTCTACCAAATCCAGATGTAGCCTCTAATTTATAATGTAATTAATTAGAAGCCAGTGCTTCTCAAATGCGAATGTGCTTACAAATCCTCGGAGCCTTGATAAGCCGCAGACTGACTCCGCAGGTCCCAGTGGAGACAAGCTCCTGGGTGGTGTGATGCCGTCTCTCCATGGACCACACTGCAGGCGTCAAGGAACTCAACCTCACCTCAGCGGATTCGGCTCTCTCAGCTTGGGGTTTCTTCGCATTATTTTCTTGTGTTGCTAAGCACTTAGCAAATGTGGTAGGTGTCAGACGGACTGAGGGTTCTGTACCTTGGCATTGTTCATCTCCATTAAAAAATTGAAAACTTTAGAAATTGAAAAATTGAAAATGCTTTAGAAAAATACAGGTTCTTTTCTTACTGCACCCTAAGTTATATCTTATAAAAAAATTAATGTAAGTAATGAGCAGTCTCAACATTTCAGCTTTCATTATTTTATCTCAGATGCTTACCTGGGGGACCTTACTGGCAACACCTGTATGCAAAGGAAAAGATGTATAAAATCAGTATTGATTTATACCTCTTATTTTCTTCATAGACCATGTGGAAAACTCACAACTTTTACTTTGCAAAAGTAACCTATCCTTGTTTTGTTGATGACGGTAGTGGCGGTAGGGTTTTTCTGTTGCTGTTACTTCTCTTCACTCTCACTTTTATAATAAAAACTTTTTCTTAGTGTGTGTCAGAAATAAATAACCACCTTTCCAAAGATGAATCCCAAGCTAAGAATACAAGCAGCTCATGACGTCAAAAACGAGAGCAGTTTCTTTGGAAAGATCTCCCACTTGACAGTATCCTTAAAATCTACCTCTTACAGTTCCCCAGGGGACTGATAGAAGAGTTTTCAAAGGTCTCCAGAACTCTCTTTTTGCTCTTGGTTTGAGGGGAAAAGAGAAAAGAAGGAGAAACATCACCCCTTCTACACACAGACACACTCACTCAAAGTCACCGGCACTCATTATTGCCTGAATGTGGTCCAGTTCTTTGTTTTCAGAAAGTTACCACATTGTTCAGCAAAGACAAAGAGAATAATGGTTCTCCCATTTCCCGCACGCAAACCATCACTTTAGCGTCTGTGACAGATTTATTGTGTTGGTAGTTCCAGTTCTCCACCCCTCCCCATGCCTTTGGTTGTGACCTCCCACACGGACCCTGGACTTGGCCATGTGCTTGTTTTGACCAATGGGAGAGTAGCAAACTTGACGCAAGTAGAAGCTTGTAAAAGCATGTTATCTGCTTCCCCTCTCGTTTCTCTGAGGACCTGACTTAGCTGTCGTGTTGGAGGCTTAGGAGGGATGCGTGGAAGAGAGTGGAATTATCTAAGCTGAGGCAGACCTACCCCTGCCAATCTCCAGCTGAGTCACCAGCTGACAACAAATGCATGAGAGAGGCCAGCAAGGTCAGCTGGACCCAGCCTGTGACAACAGAACAGCCTGGCCAACTCCTAGACTCAGAGGAAGGCATAAGGTGGTTCTTGTTTTTGTTTTTTTAAACCACCGTTTTGGGTGACTTGTTCCTAAATATGAAATGTGAAACGTTTGGCATATCCCTGGAGAGTGGCAGAGTCATGTTCTTTCGGAGTTGGAAGAGTCTTCAGACTCCTTCCAATCAAGGGGTCATAAACTTACATACCTATAGACACCAGGAAGGACATTTTAAAAGCAAAGCTATCCAAAAACAAATAAAATAAAAAAAATAAAAGTGAAGCTATCCAGCCATGAGACAACAAAGTAGTATTGACAGACCAATTGAAACATACAATAGTATCTAAAAGCATTCATACTGCCAAAGTCTTTAAAACACCGCATGATCCAAATAAAACCCCTCAGTTAACAAAATATAGCCCGTGGGGCCCCAGCATCTGAAGTCTGATTTCTGGTTTGGTCTCTAGAAGAGTGATGTCATAGTCTTGGCAAGGTTCCTACATGTGGTTGAAGATCAATCCAGGACTTGTTCCAGCCCTCTTTCCAGTATACCTACCTACAAGCTAGTGGTTTTATTACCGTTTTACTGCTGATGTGGGGAAGGCTCACAGTTTCAGTAACTACTCCCAGGTCCCACTGCAAGTTAGTGGACAAGCTAGGATTCAAACTCAGCCCTGTCTCTACTTGACGGTCCTAATGTCCTAGACCAGAGGTCAGCAAGCTATGGCCCAAAGGC
Source organism: Ailuropoda melanoleuca (assembly GCF_002007445.2). Classification (NCBI taxonomy): domain Eukaryota; kingdom Metazoa; phylum Chordata; class Mammalia; order Carnivora; family Ursidae; genus Ailuropoda; species Ailuropoda melanoleuca. Next base: position 81,983,264 of record NC_048230.1, on the reverse strand, counting down.
CAAATCCAGCCCAGCCACCTGTTTTTGCAAATAAAGTTTTATTGGAACATAGCTACACTCATTTACCTATGGCTGCTTCCACGCCGCAATGGCAGAGTTGAGTAACTGTGACTAAGGCCGACAAAGCTGAAAAAATTTACTCCCTGGCCTTTTGCAGGAAAAACATGGCCATCCCTGGCCTGGAGGCCTTCCTTCTCCTGCTAGTAACCGCAAGGTCTCCAGGACAGACAGGATCTCCTGCATCTCACTGGCGGGACCTCTCATTCAGCCTCGCCACAACTCCAGGAACGTAACCCAGTCAAGCTCCAGCGTGGACAAAGCTGGAAAGGTGAGAAGACGGTGAAAGAGCCTTTTGACCGAACCGTAGCCTAGAGTTCCACAGCATGAAAGTTTGCAGCGTGACGAGCCCGTTCCCTAACAGCACACTGAACAGCAGCTGCAGAGAGCATCAGTGCAAATGCACCTGCCTGCCTGCTCCGGGGCTTGCAGCCTTCCGGTTTGCGTTTCATTCAAACGTGGGAAGAAGCCATCAGCAGGGCTCTGAAAAGTCTTCAGAGTCTTTCATCAAACAAAGGATGAGGAAAACCTGTCAGTTCTCCCAAATAGTGAAGCCCCATCTTTTATTAGAAAAGGAGACAAAATATTGTGATTTGAGCTGATGTTGGAGCGAAGGGAAGGGAAACTGCTTTTAAATAAAATGGTGATGTGCGACAGCCCTGTTCTGCAATAAGACAGAGCAAAGTCACGCGCGCTGCTCCCCGAGTCAGAAAGAGGGGTGGCCTTTAGTTCTCTTTTCCTTTCTGCGTTGGAGGAGCTGGAAGACTTTTACCGTCCATCTCCACCCAAGCTGGCAAATTCCTGTAAACGTGCAGATCCCATTTTTTCATTTGAGGGCAAACACCAATCAGGGTAGAAAAAGAATTTGCTCTGGACGAAAAAATTGGTCCGAATCCTATGAGCCAATTTCCTCTCTCCTCTTCCCACTTTTTATTTCCTCCAGATCCCAGACTGCCTGAGGCTTGGTCAAACCCAGAGTTTAACATTTGGCTAGTTTGAGAATTAGCTGGGTAGCAGTTGGAATCTACATTTCCCTAAGCTCCATCCCACACTCGGTGAATCAGAGCTTGCAAAGGATGAAATGTGAGGCTTCATATTTTGCAAAGGTCCTTCAGGCAGTCCCACTCCCTGGCCTGGCTATAGAACCTGTCTTCTCAAAATGATTCCCCCAAGCCCATGAATGACTTTAATGCAAGTCCACTGCTCTTGCCTCCTCCAAATAAAGTGGTACAATGAGAGGCAGGTTCTCCTTTGAATAAATAAACAGAAACAATTTGAGGTTCTATTTAATGGAAATATTCAATTGTCCTTATTCCTTACTTATTAGCTGTTAGACTTTAGAAAATCATTTAATCTCGCTGGATTTTATCCCTCAATGTTAATTGCTAACATTAGCTTAAGTGGCTCAAAAATTCTCTGACTCTATATCTCTCTTATACGCCCAGTCGGGGAATATACTCTGGACTATTTATTTTCATGTATATCCAAGCTCTTCCCCAAAATATGCTTCTTAAAGATGGATGAGCCATGTCCTCTACTCTCATCTCTGTGGCTCAACTGGTACCGCCTAAGGGCAAGAAAAAAAAAAAAAACTAAAAGAAGGGAGAGAGGGAAGAGCAGGTCGGAGGTAGAAAATTTTTCATTTCTGATTCAGATTATTTCCTCAAGGTCCTCTGTCCCCATGGGTCAGTCACTCAAAGTTATTATGTTATACATTGCACAGGTATGAGGCACATAGAAGGTATTCAGGAAAGACTTGTGGGTAATATTTGTTCGACTACAACTTTTGACCAACTTCATTCAAGTATGTCAAAGAATAACCAAAGACCCAAAATGATCTCCGTTGAGGATGAACTTAGTAGGCTGGACAAGGAAAGCTGCATTCTTCTGGGAGGAGGAGTTCGGCAGGCCTCTCCTGATGAGTAGTGAGAGCCAAATAGAAGGCAAGAGGGAGACAGTCTTTTCTAAATTAGGAAGGATCCAAATGGAACTTTGCAATTGTTACAGAAGGGGACTGAAAAGTTGCCATTGGGATTGGTCATTTTCACTGTATGATGTCATCCACATGATGTCATCTGCTTCTCCAGTTTAATACTGGTGTATAGTTCTCGACTTAGTCCACAGTGTGAGTTGTTGGAGGTTCAAGCTGGCTTTGTGTTATGTGAGAGTCAAGCTTCAAACAGAAATTTCCTTTACTTCAAAACTGAAGTAAGTAAGATCACTCTATATTTATTGCTTTATAACCTACCTTTTGTACCTCACAATATATTAGAACATCTTCTACCAAAATAGATTAATCTTTAACAGCATTTGTAACGACTACAAAGTATTGCATTATATGAATGTGCTGTCACTGTCACATACCCTGTTGCTGATCTCTGGGTTACTTCCATTTCTCTGAAATTACAGACAGAGCTTCAGTGCAGAGTTCCAGAGCCAAATACTGCACAGACCCTCATTCATTTTCTTTAAGTACATTTCTAGAAATACAACCACTAAACCAAAAATGATAGGCATCTTTACAACTGTATTTACTGCCAAAATTGTCCTCTAGAAATGGATTCTCATTTGATACTTCCACCACCAAAGGCCTGTGTTACATCACTCAGGTGTGAGGTCACAGGCAAGGGTGAGCAGAGAATGGAGGAGTGATGAGGCTTGCGGTCCCTTCTCCTTCTCCAGCCTGGGCAGCCTGATTCTGTTTGGGTATAATTGGCTACTGTCACTGTGAGGGCCCCTCCAGAAGCAGACCCTGAGACAAGGATTCATTTACAAACGGGTTATTCAGGAGGTGATCCCAGGAAATACTAATTATAGGGTCTGGGGAGGAGGAAGGAAGCAGAAAAACAGGGTAGGAAAGATAATGAATAAAAAGTATGATCTCAAGCACGGGACCACTATGAGCACTGAAGAGGGATCTTGCTGGGTAAGCCTGCAAACAGTGTAGAAGACGCTCCCTAGAGCTGCCTTCCTGAAGAGCAAGGTAGCTGCAGTGTTGATACACCAGCTCCCCCTCGACATTGGTTGAAGGCTGCTCTGGGAGGATTTGATTCCCTGGCACCCCAGCCTGCTGGGAGCATAGCCAGGCAAGGTGATGCAGAGCAGTGAACTCTGAAAAGGTAAGAGCCATAAGGGCTGCAGCAACCTCATGGGTGATGCATGTGTGGTAGGCCAAGTAGGTCAATGATATACTGCTCTGCAGTTTCTAGTCAGACTTTCCTGCCACATTCTAGCACTTAGACAACATGGCAAAGTTTTACGAAGCTACCCTGAGCATCCAGGCTACGGTGCAGCCTCATGGATGAGAAGGCTCATGGCATCTATTGAAGTATAAATCACACGAAGTAAAACGCACCCATTTGAAATTTCTGCTTCCAATTGTGATGAAGTAACAAAGACCAGATATGCCCTCCTTCCAACAACTAAAAAAATATGGACAAAAGAGGTGTACCAGGCTGACAGTCAGTAGAACATGTGACTCTTGTTCCGGGGGTTGTGAGTTCAAGCCCCATATTGGGTGTAGAGATTGCTTTAAAAAATGGAGCAAAATATATGAAACAATGGCTTTCAGAGACTGGACAGCAAACAGGGCAAGACAGTTGCCCATAAGAGAGGAGAAATAAACAACATGCGTCTGTGATTGCCACAGCTTACTATCTGGGGAGAGTTTTCAGGTTTCAGTTTCAAGGGGGTATGGAGTAGTCAAGGAAGCTAGAGTTTGCAGGGGGGAATACCACAAAAGAGACAGAAACGGGGGGGGGGGCAGGGAGCTCCAGAGTTCTGCATGGGGTTCCAATCAAGTCCTTAGCTGAGTACTGATAAGACTCTGCATGTGAGGAAACTACTCAGGGCGAGGGAAAGACCACTGGAAAAGAGCAGGTGGAAAATTACTCAGAGTTTATTCAGAGTTAAAAATAAATGCCATTTCCAACAGCAGAATGGAGAAACCTTGCATACACATTTGGTTGAGTACTGATTACTCATTTGTTTGCATACACTTATTTGAGATATGGTTGAGTACTCAGAAAGATAATTGCCTCTGCAGTGTGACCAAATTAGCCACAGAGTAAAGACTCTGGTCCTGTCTAACAAAGCTTAAAAGCAAGTCTCAAATGAATCAAATCAGTTCTAAGTATAAAACTCATGTATATTTAAAAGAATACCAGAAGAAAAAATCTAGCACCCAACAATGTAAATATTACAATGTCTGATATCCAGTCAAAAATTATCAGGCATGCAAAGAGGTAGGGAAATGCAAAGAAGAAAAATCAATCATAGAAATAGAGAAATGACACAGATGATAGAACTAATATTCAAGGACCTTATACAAGTAATGTATGGGATCATAAATACATTCCACGTATTCAAGAAGGTAGAGGAAAGCATGAACATAAGGAAAGACACAGAGGTAATAGAAGACTCAAATTAGCTTCCAGAGATGAAAAACACAATGCAATACAATGTTTGCAACAACAACAAAATACAGTAGAAGAAAAGATAAGTAAACTTGAAGACTTAGTAGTAAAAATTATTCAAATGAAACCCAGAGAGAAAGTGCCTTCGTTTTATGTGCATATTTTGATAAATTTTGGCAAATGCATACACCTGTGTAATCTCTACTGAAGTCAAGATATAAAACATTTCCATCACCCCAGAAACTTCCCATGTGCCCTGCAATCACAAACCCCACCCAACAATTTCTGGTTTTAGGCAACTTTGAATTTGTTTTCCGCCAGTATCTATTAGGTTTGTCTTTTCTTATGTTTTATATAAATGAAATCATACAGTAAGTACTCTGAGTCCAACTCCTTTTGTTTAAGTGTATCCCTTTTTACGGCTGAGTAGTATTCAGCTGTATGGGTGTTTGTTAGTTTATCCATTCACCGGTTGATGAACATTGGGGTTGTTTCCAGATTTGAGTAATTTTGAAGAAAGCTGCTCTGAACATTCACATACAGGTCTTGTGTCACAGCTTCAGGTTTTTTTGGTAAATACCTAGGAAAGCAATGGTTGGGTCATATGGTAAGTGTATATTTATAAGAAAACTGTCAAGCTGTTTTCCAAGGTGGCTACTCCATTTTATATTCTCACCAGGATGTAGGAGAGTTCCAGTCATTCCTTACCATTGCCAGCACTTGATATTGTCAGTCTGTCTTTCCTATTTTAAAAATTTGAGACATTCTAATGATTATGTAGTATTATCTCATGGGTCTAATTTGCATTTTTGTGATGATTAACCATGTTGAATATCTTTTTATATGCTTATTGACCACTCATATATATTCTTTTGTAAAGCACCTATTCAAATCTTTTACCCATTTAAAAATTATGTAGGGCGCAGTAAGAGTTCTTCATATACTCTAGATATAAGTCTTTTGTTAGATATGTTTAGCAAATATTTTCCCTCAGTTTGTGGCTTGCCTTTTCCTTCTCTTCATGGTGTGATTCAAAGAACAGGCATTTTACTTTGTTTTATTTTTAACATTTACAATTTCATCTTACTCTCAAAAGATTCTTGTTACTGAGATGAGCCTGGTATTGTTTTAACATTTTAGACATAAGGAGCCCCACAGGTTCATTGCCGGGTTCAAAGGCACACAGCTGGTCAATCAAAGACAACGTCAATATGAAACCTCAAGTTTCCTGATTCTAAATCCATACAGAATTTGAGTGTGCTCACTCAGGAGCAATTCAGGGGTTTACCTCTTGAATGACATCTAAGAGAAACCTGCTTTATGTAGTGACCTCCTGGCAGGTGGAAGATTTCAAGGCTCTAGTATGAATTTATATTCCAGCTATGGCTGTGTCTTCCCACCCATGAAGGGAGACGTGGAGAAAGAGCAGGAGCTCCTTCAAGTTGAAAGCTACTTATGAAAGCTGACAGATGATGGAAGAGCGGGATGGCGTGCCCTCTCATGGCCTCTGACCTCCCTTCAACTTCCATTCCCTTCTTGGACTTTTAAAAAATTGCTTTTTAATAATATCCATAATTCATGAAAAGAAATGATAAAATCAAAACATATTACCACTGGCTCATAAATGCTAGTGCTATTAATTATTAACAGCCCAAGAAGGAAGCCGGGAATGATCCCAAAGGTGAGAGATATAAAGGCATTAGTGGGGGAAAAAAAATGTTGCATATTAAATGGGAAAGTAATTCCTCTTCTGAAGAGCACGCAGAAGTTTAGCTAGAATAGGGGCCTTGGCAATCGTCTAATGAAAAGTCCTCATGCCACGGATGGAAAAAGCCTGAAGCCCAAAGCACGGCCTGCTTGACTTACAATAGGGCAACAAAATGTGTTTCTTTTTATTGCTGTCCTGTTCTCTAACTCTGCCTCTTTCAATGCCACACTTGACATCAGGGAGGACAAGTGTTTTCCAAAATAAAGGGACCTGTTGTTTGCAAAGCTTAAGAATCAGTCTTCATTTTAATGTTCCAAAGCTTGCTGCCACTTCTCCAATGCTGATAGAATCACCCACTCTGCCACTCAAGATGCCAAGTGCAGAAGGAGCGTGCACAGGTGGGCGATCTAAGTGATTTACCTCGAGAACGCCGGTGTGCGCAGCTTCTCGCAGCCCCTGGAATTTCTCCACCGGAGATTCAATCCTTGAGGGCATAGAAGTTGCTCCGGTCTTCAGAAAATCCCAACTAGAATGTAAACGCTGCAGGAACTTGGGACCGTGACTTCTCTGAGGCTCTCTTTCTCCACCTGCAAAATGGGGCCCATGATGTGACCTAACTCATCAGGTTGTTCTGAGAGTTAAAGGAGCCAATGTGCTAAAGACGAGAACACAGGTAGAGGATTAGGTGAGGTTGGCCAGGAGCCAGACGAGAGACTGAGGGCAAGGAGAGACACCCAAGAATTTTGGGAGGGCGGGAGGTACGCAGCCTCCTATACAGTTTTGCCCAGGACCATGGTCTCGGATGGGGGGTGAATAAAACCTGGGTTAAAAAAACCAGTCCTTCCATTGTAGGAATTGCTCCTGCCCCGCTCCAGGTGAGGACAGGTCTGGGAGGGTCCCTGACGCAGAGCTGAGCTCTGCTACATTTCCTACTGCAAGGGAAGTTATTGAATCATGTGGGGAGCTCTCTGCTACTCAGAGGACACTAGTATTCTCCTCCGGGGAACCTCTGGTTCACCCAATCATGCAATTTATTCTCTTATTATAAACAAAAGGATTTATTTTGATGGTGTTTCTATCATTTTTTTTCCCTTCAGCATTTGAATTCCACCAAAGTTTTAGTAAAGAACATGTTATTCAAACCAAGGCACATGTTCTCATTTGAGAGTGGAGAAAAGTAGAAATTTCAGAGAAGTTAAACCCAAGTGGCTCTTTTAGTTAGCATGGGAGAGGTCTTTTCGAGAAAACACCTGCTCTCCCCAACGGTTCATGTTCTTCATCAGCCTCTCCTTCCCTCTGCATCAGGCCCTGGCCTCCTGTGTGCCTTCTCACTTAAGTCCTGCTCTGGGGGGACCATGAGGCACCAGTATTCTGCTCAGAACTGTTTCAAGTGTATAAAGCACTTAGAACGTTGGCCTGTAACCCAGACAGCAGATACCTCCTTTTTTCTTCATTTCCAACCCAAAGGCAAGATTAACCCCAGGACTCTCTGATGGGATCCTAGCTCTAAGAGGTAGGAGATTGAGCTGTTAGAAGGACTTTCTGACGGCTTTCAACCAGGCTTTCACTTCCAGCCATGCTATCACACCATTCTCATTTGAAAATGTCAAATGTATTAGATATTTTTTTCTCTTCATTGGCTCTATTTTGATTTTGAAAAGTACACAAATATGTAATAGCACTTCTTTTTCTTTTTCCTTTAATGCATCATTTATATTTGAAAAAGAGAAGACAATTGCAGCTAATCACCAATAAACAGACACAATTGTCTGTTTGGGACTAGACCGCCCCTTCCCACTTAACCCCCACACTGCCTCGGTTTCTGTGGGAGGTCTGGCATCAGTGGGAAAGACGCTTACACTCTGGGGGAGTTATATGCAGGGCTTTGGATCTCAGTGATTTCTACAGTAACTCCAAGATGGATAGTGCCTTCTATTTTTGGATTCACACTGGGAAGCCAATTAAATTAAAAGGCTATTCATTTCACTATATTTGTCTCCAGGCTGCTCAAATAGAAATGCAAACGACTTCTATTGAGTGAGTTTTCAGCCTCAAAAAGAATGCCTTCTCACATGTGAACTTCAGGGTCCAATCTGCACGATGGGGGAGAAACACACACCCCAGCCCGTGGGGCTACTGGAAGTCTTCCTTCGCAAACTCAGTTTGAAGTCACACTAAATGAAGGCATGGTCAGCTTCATGGCCACTCACAGGTCCTTGGTGCAGTTGGCAAAAATGGGTCCGTGTTTACTGAAATGATCAGGACTGGAAGGAAGGGAAGAAACAACTCTTTTTTCCAGCTTAACTAAGAAGAGTGAACAAATGGTAGAGCTTAAACATGACAAATACTGCTTCCTCGGTGTCACTTCCATTCACCAGTGGCCCTAGCCTTGCAGAGAAGACAGCTGGCAGCAACCCCCAGACCCCAACCTCCAGCTTCAAATCCTACAAAATGAGACAGTATGCTGTCCTAATAGCTCCAACCAAAGGCCTGATTTATAGTGTATGGCCAGTGATGCCCATCAGAGGCTCAAGCACAGTTGACTTGACCCACCAGAGATCACTCTGGGGGAACTTGTGGGTAGGGACCAACCAGATGGGGTCATTAAACGTTCTTGAGAAAGGATCCATGGGGAGTGGACCCTGAAACCACATGTCTACTACATGCCCACACGGGTAGAAAGGACCTCTCAAAATGGATTAACTGGTGGCTTGTTGAAGAACTAGAAGCAACTTGAATTTGCAAGTTTTTCCTTAAAACACATGTGGCATGTGGGACGTAGGAGGACTGTCCTCCAGCAGTCCTTGTGCAAAAGTGATTTCAATTTTGAATAGATGAGCTTCCTTAAAAGGAACAGGATTTCACACTAGCCTATAGTCTATAAAATAACAGCCTGCAACCTGCCATTTGTAGATCATCTTGGGGCCTGGCCAGCCCAAATTGAAACTTGCCCATCAACGGTGGCAGATGAAATGTTTGGTCGCCTCTAATGGCAGGGCTACCAGGGTCCCAGTGATGGAGAGGATGCAGGTTCTGATGGCTGTTGTGGCCTTCATTATGGCTTATTGAGACCCATCTGGCAGGATGTAATAAGCAGAACAAAATTTGAGACAACAAAAATGTCTCGATATTTGTGAAAGCCCAAAACTATTTCCCAGAAAAAGAAGCCATTTGGAGCAAATTGAAAATCACTTGACTTCATCTTCACTTTCATGAAAAAAAGAAATTCCCCTCTGAGGAAAATTCACCCCTGGCTTTGAAATTCCTATCTACCTAAAAATGCCTGGAGAGAAGGCAGGGAGGAATGGAGGGAAGAAGGAAAGGAAAATGGAAGAGAGGGAGAAAAGGTTGGTACAGAGAGCCTGGAATGAGAAGAAAAGTTTGACCATCTCAATACCTGCCTCTCAAATTTCAAAATGTACTCTTTTATTTTCTTTTTCTCATAAAATGGAGCATATACAAACCTGAGGCCTCATCTTCCATCAGGGAAAATGTCCTCTGAAAAGTCCATTGTTTTTTTGGTGAGTGTCCCAAAACAGTTGATTTAATCAAAATGAATGGGCAGTTTTTGATTCTATTGTATTCCTACTATCCCCCTAAAAACAGGAAAAGCCATCAAAAAAAAAAAAAAAAAAAGAAGAAGCCAGGAAATATGTATCGAATGTTTCTAGCAGGTCTATTCATAGTAGCCCCAAACTGGAGACAACCCAAACGTTCATCAGGAATAGAATGGATAGATAAATTGTGGCATATTCATACAGTGGAGTATTAGCAATGGGAATAAACAAACTACAACTAGACGCAGCAATAGGAGAAAATCTCACAAGCATAGTGTTTAACAAAAGAAACCAGATGCAAGGGAATACTTATTATATGATTCCATTTACATTAACATTCAAAAACAGGCAACAAATTGATGGTGATGAAGGCCAGCTTAGTAGTTACCATTGGAAAAAGAGAACACGTGGGAACCCCTGGAGTGTTTGTCATGTTTTCTTTCTTGATTTGAATAATGGATACACTTTGTGAAAATTCATCAAGCTTGCACTTGCTTGTATTTTACTGCAATAAAAAGTTAACTTAAAAGTGCGTATGATATGAGCGAACTTCGGCGAATGATGGAAATGTCCTATATTTCAATTGTGATGGTGATTATGTGCCCATATATATTTATTAAAACTCACCAAACCGTAGCCTTAAAGTTGGTGAATTTTATTATATGTAAACTACACCTAATAAAGCCAATTTTTTAAAAGTTTAAAGAGCTTAGGCAAAAGCAGTCTACTCTGCACACAAAAGCAGTTTGAGAACAAATTCAGAATAAAAGCAACTGCATGCATTTATTCCTGTGCTTTATTTTGCAGGAGAAACAGATCAATGGCTCAAATGCTTCAATGTGTATAAATTATTAGAATGTAAGTCCTTAAAGGCAGAGGTCCTATTTATTTATGAATCTCAGTACTAGCCAATTAGAAAACTGAGCATAGGGATTCTTGTTGCAGTTCTAATTCATAATCCTCTAAATGTCTCCCAGTGACACTAATGTGCTTATATCAGCACATTATCGTGGCTGTGCACAATAATGCTGCCAAACAACCAAAAAACTTCATTTATTGCTCACGCATCTGGAGTCAGCTGGCGCCGGCAGGGGGTGGGGTGTTGGCTGGGGAGCTCTGCTGATCTTCCACAGCTTGCTCCCATGCCCGGGGTGAGACTGGCTATTGGCTTATAGAAGTTGGCCTCAACTGGAATGACTGTGGCAAACTGATGTGACTGTGATCCCCCAAGATGGTGCCCAGTGATGCTTGCCTCCCGGTATATCCTTGCCCTTGTGCAGTCACCTCCTACATAAAATAGAGCTGTCCTGTGTAACTAATAGGATCCTCCAAAGATGACAGTCATTCCAAGGCATGGTTGCCGAAGACATTGTAGCTTCTGCCTTGCTCATTTGGACCACTCAGCTAAGTAGAAGCCAGACCATGTTGTGAAGACACATAACCAGCCCTATGGAGAGATCCACACGGTGAGGAACCAAGGCCTCAACATCCAGCACCAACTTGCCAGCCACATGCAGGAGCCACCTTGGTCGTGGACTCGTCAGTCCCAGCCAAGCCTTCCAAAGACCATAACCTTTGAGCCAGAACCTGAGCCAGAACTAACCAGCTAAGCCACTCCTGAATTCCTAAACCACAGAAACTCTGAAAGATAATAAATGCTTATTGTCTTGAGCTGCTAAGTGTTGGGATAATTTGATATGCAGTCATAGATAACTAATATACTTGACTCTATACCATGTAGCTCTCGTCATTCAATAGGGTAGCCTGGATACATTCTCATGGTGACAACAGAGATGCAAGAGAGCAAGTGGAGACACGCAAGCACTTTTCAAATCTCTACTTGATCATCATCATGTCTCCAAAGATCCCTTTGGCCAAATTAAGTCAAATGACTCAGCTCAGAGTGGTAGGGCAGGGCAGTTTAGCTCACCTACTAAGGGAAGGCACTACAAATTTATATGGCAAAGAGCACGGTTGGTGGTTTTAAAAGATGTCCACAAATTTTGGGACACTGACTTATTCAAAAGGAAGGGCCTCTTTCCCCTCCCCTTACTGTGGGTTAGACTTTGACTCCCTTCTAATGAATAAAATGTGGTGGAAATGACGGTGTGCGACTGCCCTGGTTGGGTCATAAAAAGGACTTCCTGGTTCTGTCTCTTTTTCTCTCCCTTCCTCCCTCCCTCCTTTCATGGATTTCTTGCTCTGGTGAAAGCCAACCACTTGTAATGAAGACAGTCAAGCAGATCTGTAGAGAAGTCTACATGGAAAAGAACCACCAACCACCAGAACCAACTTGCCACCATGTTGGAGGCAGATCCTCTGGTTCCAGTCAAGTTTTCAGATGACTGCTGCCCCAGCCCATACCTCAAATACAAAACCAAGCTACTCCTACTTATTTCTGACCCACAGGAGCTGTGATAGATAGTACAGTTTTATCGCTGTTGTAAGCCACTAAGTTATGGTATAATTCATTATGTAGCAATCAATAACTAATGCAAGGAAAGATGAAGAATTTGAGCTTTTGTTTTTAACCACAGTTCAGGATTCTGGGTGCAAACAACAGGACTCACTCTAGCTAGGTTAAGTAAAGAAGAAACATATAAAAGGCAGTGAAGAATCTGCCGGAGGGCCAGAGTATCAGGTCTAGAGGCTATAAAGGCAAAAACAATGCTCAAAGCACAGGGTATCCCTGCACCAGCCAGGACTCCATTCCTGCTGAAGCTGGATTAAGATATCTCAGCTTGCAACATTAAAGTGGGTTGCCGGGTGCCAGAATCTCCACCATTAATATCCTAGAAAGTTGGATGCCTTCAAGCCCCCTTCACCCAAAAATGGAATCTGTGAAGTGCCAGCTTCATCTTCTTGCTTTCTTCCAGTCAGAGGTCTAATACAGGTGCATATAATTATTGGAGTCTATCTGCAAAGGAGGATGGGAAAAAATGAATTGTGGGCTCCATTCTTGGGGAGGTATGATTTATAAGATAGAAAGTCCCCAGTAATAGGAAGAGTGTCCAAAAGGTGCTGGGTAGCTAGAAAAATTGACAAATGCTCACTTCTTGTCCCATATAAAACCATCATTACATTACTGAAATATAGACAATTAGAGAAATTACTGACATGTCTTCCTATTTCCTGGAACTCAAATTGGTAGAAGAAATTCAACTCTAGTACCATTCCCAAGCAATTGTTAATGGCTGCCCAGAGTTCTGTGCTAAGAGGAATCCTAGGCTCGGGTGGAAAGAAATCTGGGATCAAGTTGTAATGATGCCATGTGTGCTACATATTTGGATTAAATAATAGGCACCTACAAAAATAAATGCCCTTGGTCTCTGTATTTTCTCTCCTTTCCTAGATGGGGGGTCTGAAAATACTCCATGACCTTTTATAATTGTTTAGATTAAAACTGTTCCCAGTGACCAAACCCTCTCTTAGCCATCCATCTGAAATGGCATGCAAGCCAATCCATGTCCCCATTTTATCACTCCAGTACTTGGTAGAACCCAGATATGTAAAACACCTCTTCTAGTGAAATATGGTCTCTTGTTCTGTCTCCTCCTCAATTTCCTACACTTATGTCACCCCCTGAGGGATCCCTGAAAAACCACAAATTCCACAAGATGCAGTTTGAATGTAACTGACCTATACCATTCATATAACCAACTATTTATCTCCAGGGCTCCTTCATTCATGCTCATTTTCTCTTTCCTGTCACTTAAATTCAGAGGATTGGTAAAAATAAATTGTGGACAAAAAGTCCCTACACTTTAACCCTTCCATTTCCCTGTCTGGATGGTGTGACTTTTCCCCATGTGAGTCAACAATATTTATAACACTAGAACTTGGCATGATTTGCTGTCTTTTAGTTGCCTCACAGAGACCAACTTCAGGACTGACAATGATAAGTCTACATTAAGTTGCTTCGTCTTCATCCTTGTGCTAATAGCAAGAGACTTCCTTATCTGCACATTGAACATCATCCCTATTATGTCATGGTTTCAATGGAGCACATTCCCCCCTTGGCTCCATTCTCCTTAGCCTCTGTTGCTCTGAGTGCCCTCAGCAGTCTCAAAATTATGTTAGGAAGCAGGATATTTGCTCATGCCACAGAACAATGCTTCTCACACTTTAATGTACACACAAATCACCTGGCCATCTGTTTCAATGCAGATTCTATTTCAGCAGGAGGCCAAGATCCTACATTTTCATCAAGCTCCCAGGTGATGCTGATGCTTCCGGTCCATGCCACACCTTACCTAGCAAGGTTCTTCTAGACCCAGTCTCAGCCTAAATGGGAGGAACTTACTATTTTTCCTAGAACTGTACTTGTGTAGCTTTTCTTCTTACCTCTCTCCTTTGGATCACATTCCTTTACCATCAATCCCCTAGACATTGGTATTGATTCCTGCTCTACCCTTGATCACACTAATTTTATTCACTCAATGAACCAGTAATCATTAAGCCCCTACCATGAGCTAGACACCATGTTGTGCACTAGGGATACATCCATAAACAAGATTATCCCTGCTCACATGGAACTTTAACGAGAAAGACATTAACAAATAACTACTTAATAATTACTTGTAATTGTGAGGAGTGCTAGGAATGGAAATTACAGGATGCTATGGGAGCAAATAATGGAGAAAAATCAAATCAAGTCTCTTGGGCCCTTGGGGTCTCCACTTTGTGTGACTTCCACTGGTTTCATATGAACTCAGCCTTATCTATGGTGAGGCCGAGCATTATAAGTTTCCCTCATAGCCCTTTACCTTCCTCTTGACCATGACCACTAGTGTGCACTTGGTATTTCATGGCCACACTCACCTTTGGCAGGAAGATGAGCATGGCATGGAGCTTATGGTTGGCAGGTGTGTCTTGGACTTTCATAACTCCAAATTAATATTGGATTGCCTCTTGTCATTTTTGCCCCATGGCAAAATGGTGCTGGCCATCTGCAATGGCAAGCTGTTCCCTCCCAAATTCTAGTCAACACTTCCCCTTGCTCAAAAATGACAGCAAATATAATACCCTAATTTCTCCCTGTCGTGACCTCTGTTGTTGATCTACTACCTAGAACTATGACTTGGCTACTGCCAGCAAATTACACTGATTAACACCAAAGCCTTTAACATTTATTCATTAAGAATGACAAGGTCCAAATCTAGTTGCCATATCAGAGATTCTGGCCTCCTTAGGCTCAGAAAGCTTATCTAGCTGCCATAGTTATCCTTTCCAGTCTCATAGGGTATCAGTTGGTCAACAAAAAAGAAAACGTATGAATATTGCAGAACCATTATAACCTATGTAAGATAAAGTCTTCCATGGTTTCAGCCCTAAAATTCATTCCTGTACGGTGTTATATTCAAAGAAATATGATCCATCAGCCAAACTGTATCTGAAATGGAATTTGAAGCTTTCCTGAAATCTTTTAAAAGTGGATTCCATTAGTTCATTTTAACTTTAAGGAAAACTTAAAAGTCCCATTTCCTGTTATTTGTCCTTTTTAATATTTCACATCTAAAGTAACTGCCCGAATGTCTTCTCTCTCCTGCTTCTCTTGAAACTCTGCTGACCCCCTCCAATCAGACCCATGGGACATCAACCCTCCATCACCAACTTTCCCCTTGTGGGATTCATTCTGCCAAAGTCTTATGACAATAGTTTTCCTCTCTTTCTCTCTCTCCAGTGTCAGCCCAGCATGGTCAGCCCTGTCCCCCTGCCCAATGGCCTGACTTGGTCCAGGATCTTGAGGCAGATCTAGAATTCTTTCACCTAGGAATCTCCCACTCGGGAGGAAGAGAGGGCTGGTGTACATTCTCTCGCATTGTCTACGCTTGGTTTTGTCACTGCTACCTTGTCAGCCCAAGGATTTAATTCCTATTTCTTCAAGGAAAGGGACCAGGGAGGTTATTATTAACATGCCAGTCTTTGCTGTTTAAGAAAATAGAAAATGGCAGAAAAGCTAGTGCGAAATAAGTAAACTTTGTATTTAACTGACTAGCATCTGCATTCAATTAAAAATACATGTATATATATATTTATATATGTATATATATGTATATATGTACATATATATATATATATACCATGTGTATGCAAATTTTTATACACACACACACACACACAGATTCAGACTCCCTATACTAGATGCCGAACTTCTCCAATCCTGCCAAGAGTATAAGTCCTCCCATGTGCCTTCACCACAATCCTTTCTCCACAACCCACATCCTGGAATCCACAGATGGCTTCCACTTAATTAACTCAGTTAATATTTACACATATCACCAACATTTTTAAACTTTACCTGAGCATATTGCTTTTCATGAAATGTCCAAAGTGTTTGACGTTAAGAGGAAATAAAACCAACTCACTGTAGTCCTAAGTATGTCATATTTTTAGGACTTTTGGAGGTATAGACTTTAATTGAGTGTTTTTGACTCATATCTGACTTTCCACTCTATAGAAAACGCCATAGGGGCGCCTGGGTGGCACAGCAGTTAAGCATCTGCCTTCGGCTCAGGGCGTGATCCCAGAGTCCTGGGATCGAGCCCCACATCAGGCTCCTCTGCTATGAGCCTGCTTCTTCCTCTCCCACTCCCCCTGCTTGTGTTCCCTCTCTCGCTGGCTGTCTCTATCTCTGTCAAANCAAATAAATAAATAAAATCTTTAAAAAAAAAAAAAAAGAAAACCCCATAAATCCTTACACTGGGAGTGAGCCCTGAGACATTATTTGTGAATGCTAATTGTATACAACATTAATGGAGAATGTGGATGACATTGGCTTCCTAACCTGCAGCTTTATTTCATAATCCCTGGCTTGCCAGCTGGGACTTTGATGGGGCATTTTACAGCACAGCTTTTGCTACTCTCGTGAAACATTACAATCACGTTAAAATGTGCTGTAGGATTGTAAGTAATATGGAGCCTGCTCTTGGCATCTGTGCCATAATCATCTTTTCTCATCACTTCACTGCCCATTTAGGAGTCTTTGGAAGGCTTCCTCTCATATGAATAGGGGTGTGGAGTTTAATCAGTCATGCCTGGCAAAGACACCCTCATTTCCAATTCCAGTTCAACAACTCACCAAAGGTGGTGTCAGGAAGTTCTCTTAACTTCCCTGTTCTCTTATTTAATTGGCATTTCCTCTCAGTCTCCAGAGCAGTCATTTCCCTCTTGCAGGTATAGGATACTCTGGAAGGCCTGTTGTAGACCCTGAGAGCAACCTAAGCACATACCAATCAAAACTCAAGCCAAAGGCACACGGCAACCACTTAACCTGCTCTGAGTTCTACCAAGCAGAACACTGGCACCAGAAAAATAGTCCTAATTCCTGTCTGGTGAGATATTAGTCATATGTCTGTACCAAATATTGGAATCAGTGACATGATTCTTGTCCCTTCCCAGTTCCATAGTGCCTATAGACAAAATAAATTATCTAGAGCCTCCCTAAGTTTCCATGCTGCCTGTGACCCCAATGTAGGACACAACGTAGACCTTCTCCCACTGCTTGGAGTCAATAACTAGCTGGTTTCACCCAACTTTCTAGTAAATGGAAGAGCAATTTATAGCACAAGTGTGAACCAATCCTTTAATATGGGGAGCAAGAACCAGGGTCCACTTTGAGCATCAACTTAGGCAGAAAATATAAAATGGGCTCTCTCAAAGACAATTGGCCAATATTACTGGGTTCAGGAGTTAGTTCAGCCTGACCTGCTCCTGTCCCAGCAGAACTGTCTCTGATGACTTTTGTGGGGTGCTCTTCTGAGGTCAGGCAATAAGGTGGTTATGTACCTCACCGGAAGGAAGAGCTGGGTACACACTGCTGATGGGAATGGTATCAGAGTGTGACCAGGGTACTCTTGATTCAAGAGTAGACCATTTCTTCTTTATATGGATGCTGTTGATTTTGGCAAATGCATAAATAGGCAAATGTGAACCAACAGGGGCCAGAGGGGAGGGAATTCCATTCCTTCCCTTGTTCAAGCCTAAACATGCTAGTGCTTTTTCAGGCTCTCAAACACTCTAATGCTAAACATCATGGCACAATGCCCTTGGTGTCCAAGTGTGCTGCACATCCCAATCATCTGGGAGCTTTCATGAATCCCAATGTCCAGCTCTCAGGCCCATTCCAATTATATCCAAATGGCTGAGCGAGGGAGCCAGCCATCAGTAGTTTTTAAAGATCCCTAAATGCTCCCATATGTGGTAATTTGGGAACTACCAGCAAAGAGGTTATGAGCACAGACCCTGGGGTCAGATCTGGGTTTGAATCCTTGCTCTACAATTTACCAGCTATGTAAGTTAAAACTAGTGAGCTGCTTAAACTGTGTTTCAACGTTCTCATTTGTAGCATTGTACAAATAAGACTAGCATTACCTCAGAGGGTTTCTATGAGAATTAAATGATGTATTATTTGCAAAATGCTTAAATCAATTCCTCGTATGTGCTAAGAGCTATAAAAGTCTGTTAAAAAGAAAAACACATGTGTGAGCTCATTTCTACCTCAGGGCCTTTGCTCTTGTTCTGTCTGGAATTCACCTTTCCTGACCCTCATGGCCAAAAGGTAGCCCATCTATCCTAGCTACACTCTATCTTGGTGCCCTCTTCTATTCTCAGGTACACACTTAGATGTATATTTATTGAATATATTTTGGTCATCTGCTCCACTAGATTGTAAACCCAGCAAGAGCAGGATCTATCCTATCTTTAGAAGAATGCCTGGGTAAACGAGTGAATGAAGGAATGTGGACACTGGGTTGGATCTAATTCGCTGGTAATGCGAAGAGCAGGCATTAAAGGAAAGATGTCCAGGCCTTTCGACAGAGACCCTTCCACAGGCTCCAAAGGGCTCATGGTTCAAATACAACCTTTGGGTTTTTTATGGGTGAGACTTCACGGTTGGAGAGAAGTACACACATTAGCATCCCCAATTAAGCCTTGTGCAATAAGAACCTTGCCTGTAAACAAGCAAAGTGGCCTCTCCCTGAAAATCTAGAGCCTATGAAATTGCAGTCCAGATAATTACGTCGTTTGAATTCTCTCATTTCATTTCAGTAAATAGTTCATATCTATTTTATTTAGTCTAAAGCTTGTCTATTTTCATTTTATAAATTGCTGCCCCTCCAATCAGGGTCCCCAGTAATCACTCACTATGTGGGTATGAGAGATTAACCTCTGAGAATTTTCAACAGAATGAAACACATGAGGACCATATCAAAGGTGGGGAAGATATGTCTATCTTCTATAGAACGCATGGCGCAGATTAGCAATAAGAAGGCATGGGTCCCGGGGCAGTCTCTGTGCGTCTCATTAGGACTCGACCTTTCTTTTTCTGTTAATCATCCTACAGATGTGTTCCACTTCATGGAAGATGAGACCTCCTCACCTGGAACACCATGCCTTCTGAGGGTGATGTGGATTAGAGAGCCACCTCCCTGTACGGATACATGTGCACATGCAGTGTGGACCCCCACAGACACGTGCACCCATCCCTGCGCATTTCAGATCCCAGCTGCAGAGTCGCTGACTGGGGAGCTGAGAACTGAAGTCAGCTAAAGGTCCACCAGGCATGCCGAAGGCTCCTGACTGTCTGAGTCTAGGAGCGGTCACGGAAATGACTACAATGTGATTTACAGTAATGTTTTTGGAACAAGGATATGATTTAATTTGAACTTTTCTCTCCGTTTCATCATCACGAGAGAGGCAACACGGCCTGTATAGACTTCCCCAGGTCAGTGGTCTGCCTTCTCAAGAGTCCGTGGCAGTCTTGACTGAACTTAATCGGAAGAAACTTCACAGACGGCCCCCAAGCCTCAGTACAAGCCCTGGCCCTTTTTTTTTTTTTAAGATTTTATTTATTTATTTGAGAGAGAGACAGAGAGAGAGGACACACACAGAGGGAGAGGAAGAGGGAGAAGCAGGCTCCCTGCTAAGCAGGGAGCCCAATGTGGGGCTCGATCCCAAGACCCCAGGATCATGACCTGAGCCAAAGGCAGACGCTTAATGGACTGAGCCACCCAGGCATCCCAGAGCCTGGCCTCCTAAACCTCCACCTGACGGTGAGGCAGGAGCAGTGATCCTTCCTCACTTTCAGGTTCAAGAACCTGGAGACCTCCAGACCCTCATGCAACAAAGCAAGGCTCTGGGAAGCCCCAGGTTGACTCTAGGTAAGGCAAGCTCCTCATGAACAATGATCCACAGGGGCTGCAAACTTCAGTGTAGTCTGGGTAGATGGCTCACAATTGGTCAGGACATCACAGTTTGAAGTTTTCTGTTAGCCAGCACTTTGTTGTAAAAGATTGCCTAGCAGGTCTCAGCCAGGCAATACGATCCTTAGCCTCATTAACGTCCCCTGCAGGTCCACAGGGCTGTCCCCACAGGACCACCAAGAGATGTTGCTGTTGATCTACCAGTTGACTCACAGTCAGGGATCAGATTTACGTCATTCAGCTGCTTTCTACTTCATGTACAGTTTAAGGAATTTGCTACATTTCCAGAATATATAGGCTTTGCTCACCAAGTTAAACTATCTCCTTCTGGTCCTCTCCCCTCTCCTCCCCAAACAGCTGCTATGTGGCCCCACTTGAGTCTCAGACATCTAGAGGAGGCTTCTCAAACGCTAATATGCACACGAATCACCTGGACATGTTTTAAAATGCAGATTCTGATTCAGGAGGTCTGCAACTGTGCCTGAGACTCTGCATTTCCACCGGGCACCTGGGGAGTACAGCACGATTGACCCAGAACCACACATCACGCAGCAACTCTCTAGAGCTTCTGTATTGTCCCTCCTCAAATGCATCAAAATATAATCAACGAAAGTGACTTTGGACCCTGAAGGTTCAAATGAGAGGGGAGGCTTGGTGTGCTTCCATCGTCAGGAGTATTTGCCATTTTAGAAAACTAAGAATACTTTGCCAAAGGGATGATGGTGTTCTCATGGAATTCTGGAGCTGGGGTGGTTTAAGTTAAGCCCAGAACATCCTTCTCAAACCATCAGAAATTCTGACTATTGCCTGTATCCTGAGGCCCCATTTGTAATGAGCAGCCCCTAGCCATGAGGCCAGTGCCATCTGTGTGGCTGAAGCAGATGCGAAGGGGAGGTAAGGGCCCCAGCATGACAGGACACAAGGTCCCTCTTCCTTCACACAATAATCTACCTGGATCTCTGCTGCCAGTCTCTTTTCGGCAGGCTCAGATGACCATAAATTCTGCTTTAAGTCCTGTTTCCTGTACAGACGTCACCAGCAAAAAAGGTAGCAAGGGGCAGGAAGTGGTTAAAACCAACTCATTGTTTTATCATCCAGAGCAGCTGACGGGGGAAGAGCATAAGTGAAGCACCCCTCCCCCCAAGTTGCTCTTCCCCCACCTTGTTCTTCTTAGGATTCTTTAATTTATAGCTAGGAAAAAATTATTACCTACAGCTGTGTTTCTCAGTTGCAGGGCACTTAAGGCAGCACTTCCACCCACTGGGTCCCTGCTTGCTGAGCACACCCCTGGGAGGAACTTCCCGACCCCCTTCTCCACAGCCCTGTGACCTTCCAGCATTTTCTAGTCTTGCGGGGACTCAGGTTATCAGCCAGTGACTCTCCATGTGGGCCCTCTTTATGACTTGTCTGAGATCAATAGCTTAATTTCTTTACTCCATTGCATCATCAGATGAATGGGTTTGAAAGACAAAGAGCTCCCCGCTAGGTCCTTCTTGGAGTTATGACAGACCCTATGCGGTGATTAGATTAGCAGAATGCTTGAGAGCCAGAGCTCCGAACACATTCAGATGGCAATCCTAGTTTGCCAGTTCCTTAACGTCTCAGCGTCCTCATCTGTACAGTGTGGATGATAATAGCACCAGCCCCACTGGTGCAAGGATTACATAAATGCATGTCAAGTGTTAACTCACATGTTTGAGGAGACGAGGTATTCAGCACACGGTAGCAATTACTACATGGGTGGGTGAGGGAGGGAGAAACCGGAACCATAGAATTAAAGCAGGAAGAGAGGTGACCTCGGCCAGGGCATTGCCAACTTTAGGGAGCATGAGAATCACCTGGGAGCACAGATCGCTGGGTTCCACCCCAAGATGACTGGACTCAGTAGGTCGGAGTAGAGCCCATGAATTTGCGTATCTAACAAGCCCCCAGGTGATGCTTTTAGTGCCAAGTAGCTAGACTAACCCCTTTTCTGATACAAGACATGGTCCCATGTCTCCAATTCCTGTAAGATCTTTTGGAAGCTCTGTTAGGCAACTCCTTTGATAGTAGAAGAAAGGAAATGAATTCTCGCTGGTGATCTATGAGTCATGACCTTTAAATACATTGCTTTATCCTCACGATACCTTATGGAATTACTGATAGTCGTTCTGTTGTTTTGTTTCCTTTGCTTTTTAAGATGATGAAGCTGAGGCTAAGAGGCCTTAGACACTTTCACAGAAAAAATCGAGGAGCCAGGATTTGAATCCAGTCCCTGAGTTGTTTTTTTTTTTAAGATTTTATTTATTTATTTGAGAGAGAGAGGACACACAGAGAGGGAGAAGCAGACTCCCCGCTGAGCAGGGAGCCCGACCTGGGACTCCATCCCAAGACCCCAGGATCATGACCTGAGCTGAAGGCAGACGCTTAACCGACTGAGCCGCCCAGGTGCCCTGAGTCCCCGAGTTCTTCTGTCAGTGATGTTCAGTTGTATCTGGGAACGTGTACCTTACACTGCACTTTATTGATAGGGAGCTCTTAAAAGTTAGACTATATCTTTGTTTTCATACTGAGCTACAATCTGCCTAGTCATGGTTTCTGGATCTTCAGTAGAATTGAAAAGGACTTAATATTTTTAATATTATTTGGGTAGAGAAAGGACACTCATAACCTTTTTAAAGTGTGTAGGTCCCAACCACAGGTTTCTTCGTGCAAATCCTGACTCTCCCACTTCTTATGTGGGTGACTCTGGGCAAGGTTCTAACTGATCTGTTCCTCTATTTTTTTAAAAAAAAATCTGTAACATGAAGAATAGCATTAGTACCTTCATCAGAATAGTGAGTCAACAGTTTAATGCATATACAGAGTGACATGGCAATTCTAGCTTTTATTATTTCAATCCACAAAGACTTTGTAAAGTCTTCATAAAGTCCTTTATGATTGAAGTCTTAAAAATTGGAGAGGTCAGAGTTTTTCCCCGTCTTTATGATACGACTACAGTGCACTTAGCAGTGTGTTTGAAGTCCTCGCTGCTGATTAGAGGTACTGGATAAAAAGAATATCAAGAACAGCTGTGCATTTCATCAGCAAGAAAACTGAGTTAAACGAACCAAGCCGCTCTATAGTTACTCTGTTTTCTGGCAAAAGGGACTCGGCTTCTTGTATTTTAAGGTAGAGAAATGGAGTCCTTGAGGTGTGAAAGGAGACCACCCATGCAAGTCCCAACCAGAGCCTCCTAAAACTCCAGGAGAGCCAAAGGAGGGGAAGATAAAAATATGTCATCATCAAAGGCACGGGGATATTTTACTGCTTGGCAAAAATCATTCTTTCAGTTAAAGAAATAATACAAATGATGAAGCAAAGGAACACAAGTATTATTTATACCTCGGGTCGTAGATTGATTGGTTTAAAAAAAAAAAAAAAAAAGAAGCAGCAGCCTGAATTTTCCTCCCTTCCCTGGATGCTTGCCCTTGGCTATAAGACTTTTCAGTCCTTCCCACCAAAAGGTGGAGTCTATTTCCTCAATTCTTGATTCTGGGCTTGGCCATAAGACTTGTTTTGGCCACAAGGACGCAGCAGAAGTGATGCCATGCCAGTACCACACGTGGGCCCAAGAGGCCCAGTGCTCTTGGTTGAACTTTGCCACCACATCATGAATAAGCCCAGACTAGCCTGCTGGAGAATGAGACACATGGCCCAGTCATCCTCATTGCCCCAGACAAGTGAGTGATGACATCCAAGACCAGCCAGCCACATCTGTTTTATTGGGTGATTACAGACTCATGAGCGAGCCCAGTCAAGATCAGTCAGGCCTGGTCCAGAACAGCAGAACCGCCCAGCTGATCCAGAGGCTCATGAGACTCATAAGAAACAGGGTTCATAGGGTTCGTTGCTTCATCCCTCTGGTTTTGAGCTGGCTTTTTTATCTTTCATAGCAAGAGCTAACTCAGACACCCCCTGTAGAGTTGGTAGGAATAAAACCTCAACAACCACCATATTAAGAGCAAGAATAGTACTACTTGTTAGTTTGAACTGCAGAAAATTGTTAGAATTCAACCATTTTTAACTTACAAAAAACAGCAATTTCATGTGGGCCAACCTAATATTATTAGGTACTTCTCATACGTCAAACACTATTTTATATGAATTATCTCATGTGGTCTTCACAACAATTCTATGAAGTAGATACTACTATCTCCATTTTACCAGTGAGGATATAGGCTCAATAAGTATCTGTCAGAAGAATGAATAAAAGAAAGGGCAACATTTCTCAAGGTCACATGACCCATACCTAGGGGGACAGAGATTAGAACTTAGATTGGATTGATTATTCTGCTTACAAACTTTCTACAACAGGAAGCAGGTGTTAATGACATTTATGAACCATTCACTAGGCATCGGCTGTTCTAAGACTTTTATATACCTTATTCCATTTAACCATCACATATAGCCTTGCAAAGTTGGTGTGATTTATGCATGGGGAAGCCAAGACTCTCCAGAGCTCAGTAATTTAAGCAAGATATTACAGAAAGTAAATGTCCAGGCCAGAATTTGAACCCAGGCAATGCTCCAGAAACTGTGGTCAACTCTACATGGCACCTTCAAGGAATGGATTAAGGAGAAATGGAAGGAGAGAATGGGGTTTCTCATAAGCAGAACCCCAGTAAATATTTTGCATCTCTGAACTTAAGCCTGAATTACCCCAGCTTCATTGAAGTAAAAATCACATTTTATAAAGACTCTTTTCTTTCTAAGAGGGCATGCATCGTCTTTTCTCATCTATTGCGAAATTATTACACGGCAACTTTCAGGAAACCAGGTTCATCTTCTCCTGGAGACGTGCGAGGAGACTGTTCTGCCAGGTCCTTGGAGAAGCCCCCCAGTTCACCACAAAGCTGAGCCCTGCAGCCTGAGATTTCCACCACCGATATCACCCCTCTGAATTAAGTCACCATTGCCAGAAAGCCCTTGCAAAAGTGCAGATGTGTTACCTATAAAGGTTAACGTGAATTAATTTGTATTATGCAAATTTAAGTTAAGGGACGCAAACTTAGGGACCAATAGAGACCAGCCACATGAAAGAAAGGATGGAGTGAGCCTGGTGTCACGTGAGTGGGGATAGTGAGGACAGTGAGGACTATAGCAAATTAAGGAGTCCATTGCCCCTCTAAATGGAGATGCTGGTACCAACATCAAGGCCATTGATAGAGACAGATGTTCTTACTTTACAAAAGACACCAGACATCTAGATATTTTGGGGTGATTTCCCTTTAAAATATTATGAGGGAAAACTGATACATTGGGCTTGGACTTGGTCTGCAGGTGGCTAGTTTGCAACGCTGGGCTTAGATCAATCTATCATTTCCTTAAGGGAGAACCACTCCAAATGTTATCTCTGCACCAGCAACACCAACAGCACCTGGAAACTGGCTGAGAACACAAGCTCTTTGGCCCCATCCCAGATTCCTTAATCCAAATCTCCGGGAGTATAAACCAGGTATCTGGGTTTAAAACTCTAAAAAGTGATTCTTTTATAAATCAAGATATGGGTGTTCTAGAAGCAGAAGTACCAGAGGAGCAAGGAGTCAAGGACAGGATCTGGGGCTTACGGAGGGGAAGGGATCCAGCCCTCTGCGTCAGGAAAAGGAAGAGGAAAGGGAAGGTGTGTGACAAGACTGGGAAAGGCAATCTGAGAGTTCTGCAAACAGGACTGTCACCTGTGGACAGACTCTCAGTTGTTCCTCTTACAAAGCCAAGACACCAGGCTTTCTGAGGCTGGCACCTCCTCCTCTCCCAGCTCCCAGTAAAGTGACACGGTGTTCCCATATCGGCAGAGCAGTGTCAGTGCTAAATCTGTTCCAGAGCATGTCTCTGAAGTTGTCACCATTCTCGACTAATTAGTCAAAGGCTTCCATCTGCCTAGTGGCTCACCACACTTCTCATATTAATTTTTTATGCAAACGTGGTGATTGTAGGGAGGAATGATGTCAAGCAGAGTGATAGGTACCTCACCAGAGCCATAATAAGATACATCCTTAAGGTGCAATCAGCAAAATCTCCAGAAAGGTCATGTTGAACCAAGCTTTTGTATCTGGGCTCCTCTGATGCTTAGAAATAACTTCAATTAAAGTCATGGGAGATGTCTGGAAAATATCTACTGACCTAATCTCCCTACTGTAATCTTAACTGTTTGAGAAGCTGGCCACCGAGCCAATCATTCAAAGCACAGTTCAATTAATTTCTCCTTCCTTCTTCTTTTATTCCCTCTCAAGTTTTTGCTCAGCCATGTAATCTTATTTTATCCTTTCCTTCTTTATACTATTTGCTGCCTTCTTTTGAAGAAGCTGACTTATCTTTCAAGAACAAATTCCATTGTAGCGGTGACCTGGGGATGATAAGGCAGTAGATTAAAACCCAGTAGCAGCTTGAAATGCTGGGGATGATTTGAAAGAAAGGGTCAATTGTCTAGCATTAATTCAGTAATAATTGGAGAGACATTATTCTTATTGCCTCCTTCCAGGCAGAACTATCTGGTGTCTCATGAAGTTCAGCACACTGTAAAGGAAAGTAAAATAAAAAATAGGATAGGCCAATTCTGACTCCAACACTGACCCCACCTTTAGTTTCTACTTACAGATGTTTGCTGGGATAGAAATTAGACTCTGGGTTCCGATCATTTCCTTCCCCCTGTATCAGAGAGCTACTGCTGTATACGAAGGATGCCAACACTTAATGGCTTAAAACAACTTCCATTTATTCAGCTGAGAATTCTGTGGGCCTACCCCACAGTTCTGCTGATTTAGGCTGGGCGCCGCCACGTGACTCCATCATGTGGTCAGCTGGAAGGCTGTCCGAGGGCTTACGGGTCTAGATGGCCTCACTTTCTGTGGACCATGAGCTTTTGGAAAAACTCATGAAGATGATAGACGCCATTGGTTCCCTGCCCAAATTCCCTAGGATCCCTTCTGCTGGTTCCTTGTGCCTGTCCCCCAGCTGTGCATTGCTTTGCTGCTAAGGAGTGGCCCCTGTGACCCCTTTCAGAGGGTTGTCCTTGGGTTACTGAAGCTTCCTCACCAGGACTGACAGCTGGGAAGTGCTGAGAGTTATACCCTCCCAGAGGCCGCTAGCCCAGGATGAAAACCCAGCTCCCTTACTTCAAAGGGGTTAAACTCTGAGGCCTAACTGAAGTCCTAGAACACTCCACAGGATCAGACAGAGGCTGGGAATTTGCCATCCTCTTCCCTGTCCTTCCCTACCCTCAAACCTCTCCTGGGAGGACTTCCGTAGCACATTGGCTTGTCTCAGGGTCTGTTTCCAGAGATCCCAACCTAAGAAAGCTGGTCTAACCCAACTGTCTTTAAACTGAGCACAGAGGGGCCCTGCCCTGTTCTGCGGGATATGTATGTGGTTTCTTCACAAACGGTCACCTGAAGATAGTTTCTAGCCAAAGAGAGTTTAAAATAAAAATCACCTCAAACAGCCCAGCCGTTCCTGTAGGCGAAAAGACAAGCACGCAAAGAAGTAAAGCCACTCACTGGAAGGCACACAGCCTGGGAGGATAGAACAAATTCAGGGCGCCTTGGACCTGAGTCACATTCACTTGTGTCACTTAACTTGGAGGCCCCCACTGGATTCCGGGGAGAGCCAGGCCCCTGAGAAAGGGAAGAGAGTTGTGCCGAGGGACAAGCCATGGGAGCTCCTTGGAGAGATGGGGAGCTGCTTGGTTCATGAATCCTTTAAAAATGCCATTACATCTTTAAAATTTAAAGAAAGAAAAAAAAAGAGCCACGGTGTCTGCATTCTGGGAAACTGAGGCTTCAGAACTGGCCCTGCCCTTGTGGTCGTCCCTCCCCACGCCTACACCCCTCCATCTCTGCCTTCCCCAAGTCCCCACCCTTGACACCTCCTTCTCCTCTCTCTCTTCGCTTGCCTTCTGCCCTTCTTCCTGCTTCCTCCTTTCCCCACCTACCCCCTCCTTCCCCACCTTCCTCCTCTTAGCCTCTCTCCTGCTTCCCCCTGCCTCCTCCTCCTCCCCTTCTCTCCCTCTCTCTCCAGCTCACCGTCTTCACCATCATCTTGATGAGTACAGCTAGCTTCTCCGCGATGCCTTTCCTCTGACGAACTTCCCTTCTACTAATTGCTGTTTGTTTCCACAAGTGAAGACTTGTGAGCCAGTGATGGGGCACAACACACAAATCTGGACCGTGGGTAGGTCCAAGGCGGGCTGCACTTAGCATCACTGCCTCGAGGAGACTCAGGGCCCTAACGGAAGCGCTCCCTCCCGTCGCTGCGTTTCTCACCGGAGACATTTTATTGGCCTTTCAGTTCACAGATCCACAGGGCATGATTTATCGAATGTGAGATTGATGTGAAAATACTGTCAAGCTTCTGGAACTAGGAAGATATTTAGATCACTCCACTCATGTACATCATATTTATGAAAGGAAAAGGAAGTGGGTGGATTGTAAATGAGAAAAACCTGGAAGAAAAAATGCCATCCTTTCCAAACTCAGTCTTTTTACCAACTTCTTTCCAAAAGGCTGAGCCTATCGGTAAATACCTTACGTTGGTCGCATGCGACAATTTCTGGCTCCTTTGCAAAAGAAGCAGCCTTCAGGATTTCCACATGGGCTCCCCCAGATCTGCCCACACCCCCAGATTCTGCCCCTCCCCGGCTCCCCACCCCAGGCAACCACCAAGTCCAACGCCGGAACTGAGAGCTCAGGGAAGTCAGAAATCTTGAGCCTCTCCATCTTCCTGTAGATGGGGAAACCAAGGCCCACAAAGGCAAGGGCTGGCTACACGAGAGATTCCAAGAACCAATCTAGGATTAGCACTGGGCTGGGAGTCAAGAGTCCCAGGTGTGGGTCCCAGCCCCACTAAAAGTTTGCTTTGTGACCTCAGGTCATTCACTGTGCCCTTGGGGCCTCAGTGTGGCTGATTTAAAAAATGGCCACCATTATTCATGCTTCCCCATATCCATGCTCCTTGCCTGTGACTCATCCGTATCTCCCAGCAAGAAGAGGAGTCTATTTCCTGGCCCCCTACTCTGAGCCGGCCATGTGATTGCCTTTGGCCAACAGAAGGCAGCAGAAGTCCTAAGACTAAGCCTCGGGGGTCTTGCACACTGTGGCTCCCTTTCTTGGAGCCCTGCCCAGCCATCATGTGCAAAAGCCCAGGCTAGCCTTCCAGGGGATGAGAAACGACAGGGAACCTAAATGAGCCACCCTGCCGAGGCCATCCCAGACCAGCCAGTTCTCAGCTGAGGGGAGCTGCCCTCAACCACACAAATTTAGCCCCAGGAGACAATAAAAACTGTCCAGCTATGCCCATCCCAAATTTGTATCAGAGGGTATCACGAAATAAATAAATGGTTGTTATTTCAAGCAGCAGAAGTTAACCGGCGCATTTGGTTTCATCATCTGCACAAATGCACAAAAAGGCTGGGACCTAAAGATCTCTTTTTGCAGGTGCTTTTTGATATACCGAATCCATAAAAGGTGAAGGCCTAGAGCTAAGCTGCCCGTTAGGGTAGCCACTAGCCATGTGTGGCTATTAAGCTTCACAGGTCATTGAAAGTAAATAGAAGTAACAAGTCAGCTCCTCAGTTGCACCAGCCACATTTCAAGTTGACAGGCACGTGTGAGTCGTGGCCACTGTCTGGGACAGCACAGGTACAGAATGTGGCCGTAATCCCAGAAGGACACGCCTGAGGGTAGCATCCTGGTGCCTCCGTGGTAGCAAGCGTCAGAGCTGAACACGCAAGGGAAGTCGGACCTCCTGACCTACCACATCTACACTCACTCCCCCAACACATGCTGTCCCACAGCAAACACCCCTCACAGGCCCTCTGAAAATTCCAGATCTGTTTTGAGTCTTCAGTTTTACCTGAAATATCAAAACCCTCAAGGAGTCCTTGGGTTGACTGCAAGCAATTCCAGTGTTGTAGTGAGAGAGAAGGAGAATGAGACTCTTAACAAGGTAGGAAAGTCGGATGCCAAGCTGTTCCTCCTTCAGGGGATTGCCCTAGTTTTTATTTTAAGCATTTTTTTCCATGTTGATAGGGTTGATAGCTGACTTTATCTGCATTCAATCCTTAAAGAAGATTGACGATTGATTTTTTTTTTTCCTCTTGTGTGTATGTGGGAAGTTTCCTCCCAATTCTCTTTCTACTTTTTTTCCCCCTCCAATGCCCAGGGCTTCCTCTGACTTCAAAGAACTAGAAAAGACTCAGAGGAAAATGGGTATCTGACCTAATTAAGCATATAGATTAAGATTTTTCTCTCGCGGTTGATAAAAAATTCCCTTTTCTTCACAAGCCTCATTCTGATTTCCTGGATGAAGGAGAGTTGGAAAATCACCTTCCTGCTGCCCCTCAATGAAGTATTGTCCCCGCAAGGAGCCAGAAGCAGGGCGGGAAGGTGGGGCCCGTGGGACAGCAGCGGCAAGAGGGGGCCGGGGCCGTTAGCAGAGATGTTTGGGGACTGCACTGCTTGTCTGAATCCCAGCTCAGCCACCTCCTACCTCTGCTGGATCCTTGGTCTAATTACTTCATCTTCCTGGGCCTCAGGTTACACATTTGGAAAATGAGGATGGCAACTGTTCTTACCTGGTAAGGGCTTGATGACTGAATACCAGAGAAGCCTTGAGAACAGTGCCTGCAAGAGCTCAGGGTAACCAAAGGACATGCCAGTGGCCTGTCCAGGTTCTCAGAGACCCAGGCTACCACTTCTGTGTCCCCACGAGCTCCTGTAGGCTTTGCTGGAACAGCTTGCACCTGAGATTTTCTTCTGAGGCCTGCCGCTGGGCTACTGGAGCCACCTTACCCGAAGGAGCAGGGAGCCGGCCTGGCAGGTGTTACCCCAAGCAGACAGTAACATGGGCAGCCACAGTCAGAGATCCCGGTCCCCCTGCCTTCGGCAGATAGACATAGAGTTGTAACTCACACTCCAGAGCTGCCCTTGGGATCAGGTTGAGCCTGGGGCTTTGCCTTGCTTGGCTTCTTCCCCTTTTCCGTCAGGCTTCCCCTACTCCCTGCTTCCCTCTGAGAGCACTTCCCCAATAAATCACTTGCACATGAATCCTTTCAGGCTCTGCTTCTAGGGATTCAGACCTCAGATAGCAACTATTATGATGATGATGATTATTTGATGAGGGAGCAGAAAGCAAGCTGAGGACAAAGGACAAGCTGACCCCAATCCACCCTAGCCTCCCTCCCCCATGAGTTATGTGTGACATTCCTCAGGAACTCCTGGCTGCCTTAAAACTAAGCCAAGGGAAAAACGAACAGAGATCACAGTCCTGCAAGACCTGAGTCTCCATCAGGTTGCCAGTATCTTAGTGATTTACAAGGAAAAAGCATTCTTATCAATTGCCTAACTTTCAGAGCCCCTAACTCAATTTCTTGGAGCCTTAACATCACCCTCCCCTCCATAGTGATGTGGGAAACAGAGGTAGAAGGTAATGTAAATAAAATAAAATTTCCTTATAACCTGTAGCCCATTTTCAAATATTTCAGGCAGGCAGAGTATAACATTCCTCCCGGAAATTCCCAACTATCATAATGTTAATGCTTTGCTAGAGGGAAAAACGACCTTAGCTTGACAATAGGAAGGCCTCCAGTATCCTGAGAGTCTTCCTTAGCATATGAAAGCCCTTTGTCCTGACCTCCTGGACTCCCAAGTATATAATCAGTCACATCTCACAACCCCAGTGCAGCAGCTCTTTCTGCCCCTGGGTCCTGTCCCCGCACTTTTAATACAATCACCTTTTTGCACCAAAGACATCTAAAGAATTCTTTCTTGGCCATCCGCTCTGGACCTCACCAACATTCCAAAACTACATCATTATTTATTCTTCCTGTTATTGTTACTAGTTTTAGTATCACATTCATGCCCTAAAAAACGAGTTTGCTCCTATGCGAGGTGGTACTCACCATTTCTCTAAGTATACACAGATCAGTACTTTACAAAGCACTTTGCTTTTCCCATTTCTGTTCATTGTTATGACAAGATGCTCCTGGGAACAAGAGATTAAATGAGAACTCCAGTCCATTCCCTCTTCTCTTTTCCTCCCCTGGCAACTTTCAGCAAAATCGGGACCTCCTATGCAGTAAACAGATACCTCAGACCATAAAACTCAGCCTCTCAACCCTCTTCCAAACTGCCATCTCCTGGGCCCCAGGATGCATACATTCTAGCAGGTCCACCCTGAGAAGGACAGACTCTGGGGGAATACTCCCCCCGCCCCCCCCCACACGCTGGGTAGCAATGGTTCTCAATCATAAGCCTACTTCAGAATCCCTGGAGGGCTTGTAAAAACACAACTTGCTGGGCCTCAGTCCCAGGGGTTCTGCTCCAGTAGGTCTGGGGGGAGACTCATGAATGGCACACCTAACAGATGCCTCGGTGAGGCTGCCACTGCTGCTGAGCAGACCCAATTGGGGTAGCGTGGACCTGCAAAACGCCTGGCTCCACGGAGATGGGCACAGCTGGAGGAGGGGTGGAGACAGGCTGTCCCTGAAGTTCAGGGTCCACCGCAGGGCCTGGTTGTCTGGCTCTTGAATGATATTGTTCTTGGCCAGTAAGAACATCTGCAGTCATGCAGGGACTTAGGAAAGGCAGAGTCTACAGCACGGCAAAAGCTTGGTGTACCAGTTTGCTATGGCTGCTGTAACAAATGACCGCAGACTTAGCACAATACACAAATTTGTATTCCAGTTCTGGAGGTTCCAAGCCTCAAACGGGTCTTATGGGGCTAAAGGCAAAAGCTGTGTCCTTCCTGGCGGCTGTAGGGGAGAATCCATTCCTTGCCTTTTCCAGATTCTAGAAGCTGCCCCTATTCCTTGGTTCGTGGCCATATCAAGCCAACCTCTGCTTCTGTCATCCCATCTCCTCTGAGTCAGACCCTCCTGCCTCCCTCCCAATTCACTTTTTCTCTTCAAACTCTGCCCAGCCACCATGTGAATGATCCTGGGCTAGCCTGCTGGAGGACGGAACGCCACATGGAGTGGAGATGAGCTACCCCACCCGACATCACCAGGACCAGTTAGCCTCCAGATGACATTCCAGATGTCTGCAAATGCTTGTGGGAGCCTAGCCAGACTTGTGAGAAATAATACATGTCTGCTGTGTGAAGGCGGTACATTTTGGGAGGGTTTGTTAGATTCAGTGGATAACAGACACCCACACCGAGAGGAGGGAGAGTGTTTGGTGACCTGGTTACATTCACCCAGGTCCAGTCAGCAAATGCCTCTTTCACGGCCACTACACAATACATTAAAACTCAGAGGAAATTTTACTTTAAATTTCAGACTTCTGGGGCATCCAGGGTTAAGCATCTGGGGCATCTGGGGCATCACTTGGTTAAGCAGCTGCCTTGGGCTGGGGTCATGATCCCAGGGACCTGGGATTGAGCCCTGCAGGGAGCCTGCTTCTCCCTCTCCCTCTGCCGCTCCCCCTGCTTGTGCTCTCTTGCTCTCTCTGTCAAATAAATAAATAAAATCTTAAAAAATAAATAAATAAATGTCAGACTTCTCATTTATTTTGAATATTAGGAGAGCAGACTGGAAGGGAGCATGAGGAGGCCTTCTGGAACGCTGAGGACATTCTGTTTCTTGATCCGGGTGCTGGTTGCACTGCAGCTGTTTAGTTTATAAAAACACATCAAGCTGTACACTTAGATATTAGTCTTTTCTGTAGATATGTTATACTTTAATTAAAAGTCAAAATAGGGGCACCTGGGTGGCTCAGTCTTGTTAAGCGTCTGCATTCGGCTCAGGTGATGATCCCAGCGTTCCGGAATTGAGCCCCGCATCGGGCTCCCTGCTCAGTGGGAAGCCTGCTTCTTCCTCTCCCACTCCCCCGGCTTGTGTTCCATCTCTCCCTGCCTCTCTCTCTGTCACATAAATAAATAAAATCTTAAAAAAAAAAAAAAGTCAAAATAAAGGGGTACCTCGGTGGCTCAGTCGGTTGAGTGTCCAACCCCTGGTTTCGGCTCAGGTCATGATCTCAGGGTTGTAACATCAAGCCCCAAGTCGGGCTCCATGCTCAATGCAAGGTCTGCTTGAGATTCTCTCTCTCTCCCTCTGCCCTGCTCATGTTCTCTCTCTCTCTCTCTCTCTCAAATAAATAAATAAGATCTTTTTTTAAAAAGTCAGAATAAAGTGAAATAAGGTAAAATAGGGCTGTTGCTCAGTCCAGGCCTACAAACAGGATGAATTTAACTCCCTGCTTTGGAAGCCTGAGACAGTTGAGAACTCCCCAATCAGCCACAGTTCCCGCCTTATCCTGTTGTCCTACACTTGGCTCATTATAGGCACCTGTCAATGTGGCCAATTATGAATAATATTATTTAATAATTATTAAATTATTATCTCTTGTAAAGCATGTTATGGGAATACCTTTTACACAAATTATTATGTGTTCACTCATCTCTAAGTTTCTGGCTTCCCTTTTTTTTTTTTTCAACTATTTTGACAGTAACCATTTTTGACAATAACAATTGGCCCCCTCATGCAGTGCGTTGTTGAAAGGCACACCATGACTATAATGAGGAATCTTACTTCCTGGCCTCCCTTGGGTCCAAGTGTAGCCATATGACCTGGTCTCTCCAGTTGAATGTGAGTAGAAGGTGGTGAGTGTGCCTTCCCTTCCAGGCCTGGGGTTAAGAAGCAGTTGGAGGTGATCTACAAAGACTCCAAGGCCAGGGCATGTCAGCTGGACAGAGCCTGGGTCCATGAATCAATATGTGGTAGAAAGCCATTTGCTGATTGGAACACACAAGCTGGAGTCCTAGGTGAGTAAGCAATAACATTCTATTCTGATAAGCCACTGAAATATATTTATTTCTGCTGCTAGAGTTACCCTGATTAATACACTATTCCATCCCATGGTTATTCATGCATTCACTCATTCAATAAATATTCATAAAATCTTCTCATAGGTAAGGCACTGTGCCAGCTTTCTGCCTTCAAGGATTTTATACACTGGCTTTAAAATAAGGACAGGCTACTACAGTTTGTTTGCCTTACTGTGGGGCAGACCATGTGTAAGTTACATTACAGATATTATAACATGTGATTCTCACACTTACTACAATACAGGTGTGATAGTCCCTGACTTATAAATGAGTTACCTGAGGCTTACTAAGTCTGGGAACATAGAACTTTCTGACTTAAACAACTGTGTTTTTCCCAAGACATTATACCACTTCCTAGAAGAGGCATAAGGCATATACACGACCACTTTAAGGCAAGTGCTTGAGGATTAAGTGGCATGAGAGAGCAATGCTGAAATGCTGACCATAGTCACTGATCACTAATTATTTTTATATTCATTCTTCCTCCCAGCGAGGCTGCCCACTGATTCATCTACTTCTGTCTGCAGTGGGGCTGGGCCCCATCCTTGACTTCTCTGATGGTGATTCTTAGGGGGACAGAGAGGTCCAGTAAGTTCCACATAGCCACCAAAGTACGATGTGGGGAAAAAAAACAAAAAACTGCAAAGTGTGGCAAAAAAAAACCCCTCCAGGAGTAAGGACTCAGTGAGTCAGTAGCTGATGCATTGCTCTGCACCAAGTGACTATTCTTGCTGTTTTGTTTTTTTTTTTTAAACTCCCTTTATTCCTCTATGAACCCGTGTTGGTGAAGCCTGGCTGGATAAGCCTGCATGTGATGTGTGTAAAACCACAGAGAGCATAAAGCAATTTTGTGAGTTATCCTCATTCAGCCATTCAACAAATAATAATTCAATATATCCTCTGTTCCTGGTGACGTGCCCAAATTTCCTGCATTGCTTAATTAATTTCCTGCACATGGTACTCAGGAATATTCTCAGCATCCTAACTTGGCGTAAAATCGAAGGCTTTGCATTGCCTTAGATGTCAACACCAGGGGGAAAAGAACCGCATGCCGTTAACAGCACACAAGATCTTCAGATCTGACACCTTTCCCCAAGACTGGATTGGAGTCTCATGGAAGTGGAGAACCCACGGACTTCAAGGCTTCCTGTCTTCATTAAAAGAGATACAAATGGCTTCCCCAGTGCATCTTCTCAGGGGAGCTGCTCAGGATAAAATGCTGAGATTGCATGAATCCGTCTCCAGGCAGAAACTCGAGGCAGATGCCATTATTTCTTCATGTCATCTTAATAGACTTGCTTTAAGAAAACAGTGGCACATTTGTGCCAGGGTCCTTGGTATTTTAAATTGGCTTCTGTAATGACGCTTTATGATGGCAGAATATGCCAGCTGAGAACCAAATGTTCCTTCGACATTTAACGAGAGTTCCTTTTCTCATAGTGACTTATCCTTCCCTTCTGATGCACGCCTTTACTTTGGGCCTGGCTCCGAACAATCTCTGTTTTCTCCTCTCAGCCGTCAACAAATAGTTCTGAGCACCTGTTATGTGCCAGGCTCTGAGCGGGGCTCTGGGGATAGGGTGGTGTGTTAACGGCAGTCACTGCCCCTGACTTTT
The DNA here is from genome assembly GCF_002007445.2 of Ailuropoda melanoleuca. NCBI lineage: Eukaryota > Metazoa > Chordata > Mammalia > Carnivora > Ursidae > Ailuropoda > Ailuropoda melanoleuca. Next base: position 81,946,869 of record NC_048230.1, on the reverse strand, counting down.
AAGGGACTCGCCGCTGAGGCTGTGTTCTGCTAAGGACACTTCTCCATCCTTTAATTTGTCCACACCCCTCCTAGACAACGACTTCTTGAAGGCTGCCTAGGTTTTCTCTACCTCACTGTCCCTAGCGAGAATTCTAGTGGCTGGCTTGTGGGGCAAGGGCAGGTGCTCAGCTCACGGCATTGAACGAATAATTGAATGTTTGACAGGACAGTTTGCCTGGATATTATAAAAAGAACAGTCTACTTTGTATCTCACGCCAACAGCCTCGGTTTTGTTGCCTAGGGCCCGGAGATGAAGAATAAAAGGATTGAAATAATCTCCCAGAAACTCTTATTTCTCTTCTATAAGGGAAAAGATATTTATTCATTCATTCATTCATTCATTCATTCAGCAAATATTTATTGACTGACTGCTATGTGCCAACACTGTTCTAGGTCTAAGACAGACAAGTCCCTGACTAGCAGAGCTAACCTACATCTCTGTAGGAATGATAGGCTGTCGGTAAATAAATCAGTAAATAAAAAATGTAATTTCCGACCATGATAAGTACTGCTATGAAAAAGGTATGAAGCAGAGTATTCCCATTACTACTGCATCATAACAGACCACCCCCAAAATGAATGGCAATAGGTGAATCATTTGATGATGCCCATGGATTCGGTGGTTCAGGAACTTAATGGGACATGGTGCGGATAGATTGTTTCTGTTACGATATCTACACCCTCATCTGGAAAGATTCTAAGACTGGGGTGCTTGGCTGATATAGGCTGAAATCCTCTGAAGGCATCTCGTGTGAATGTCTGGTGACTGATGCTGGTTGTCACGTGGGACACGGGCTGTGAGTGCCGTCTGGAGCACTGGCCCGTAGCCCTTCTATGTGACTCAGGCTTCCTGCCAGCATGGCAGCCTCAGGGTAGCTGGCCTTCATTCCTGCTGGCTCAGAGCTCCAAAAGCAAGTGTCCCAGCAGACATTGCGGAAACTCTATCACCTTCAATAACTTGACTCCCCAAAGTTACGTGAGTTATGCAGTGTCCTTTCTGCTACATTCTGTTGGTTTTAACAGTCTTCGAGATTGGCCCAGATTCATGGGGTGGGGACTTAAGCCCCATCTCAATGAGAGGAGTGTCAAAGAATTTGTAGACATGTCATAAAACTGCCATATGTGATAGTGACCAAGAAGTCAGTGAAGACCATTCACAGGAGGTCAGTTTTGGCCTAAGATAGAAGTGACGAGAAAGCCATCCATACAACAGTATGGGGAAAATGCCTTCTAGACACACCAGCCAGAGGAAATACAAGCATTTTGTCCAGCCCCCAAGAAGGGAGCCCACCCAGTGCATTCTACCACGTCAGGGACACGAGTCTGTCTGCCTGAGTTTGAGGCTCGGTGTTCAGAAACTTACCTTCCCACAGATAGAAGCGGAAGTCTCCATCACCAACGTTATTTCATCTACCTCCATCTGCCATTTGTTAACTCTTACTTTGCAGTTGATTCAGAAGTAGGTGGGAAGGGGAGCTTCTCTTTATTGTCCCTCCCTCACCACCCAAAAACCTGCAGCAACTGGAGAACTGGTCCAGGAACCTGGAGGCACGTCGAGGGAGTGTAATTGGTGGGTCACAATAACAAATGGAGATGCTTAGGGTGGGTCTCCGACACAGGCATGGGATTGCGAACACAGCAAATTACAGATGCTTATGTTGGCCCTGGGGCTTGGTTTTACTATTCCATGATTGGGCTCTGAGTGCCATGATCTAGGCAGATGGCTTTAAGCCAAAAGTGCCAGCCCCACAAGACTTCACCTTAGCGGAGGCTTTGTCCGTTGGTGAACAGATGTATCTTGGAGGCAAGGGTGAGCAAAAGTGAGTGCCACGGCAAGGATGCTGACCTTTGCTCCAAGGAACAACCTTAATTATATGCCAGGTGCACAGCAAGGACCAGCCAACTGGCAGGGGCCTACGAAGCAAATACTACCCTGGATTCGGCAAGGAAAAGCCTCAGCAAAGGTAGGCTGCATGGGTGGCCTTAGGTAGATGCTAAAAGTTATACGTAGCTTCTTCCAGGAGAACAGCTGTGCATCCAAGGGCTACTTGGGGAAGATACTATGATGCCCACAGTCCAGTAGCAACCCACTGTATCAGTTATCTGGTGCTTTATAGCCAATCTGAAAACTTGTGGCTTAAGATAGCTGCTTATCGTTTTTCACGAGTTATGAATGGATCTGTTGATCTGGGCTGGGCTGGGCTTGGCTTATCTCAGAATGACTTGCTCATGTGTCCACTGTCTGCTAACTGGTCAGCTGGGGGCTGGCTGCTCTAGAATGGCCTCAGCCGGAAGGACTTGCCTCTGTTCCACTTGTTTGTCAGATGCCTCCAGCAGGTTAGTCTGGACTTGTCTCAGCAGTGGCAGGGATTAAGGACAGAAGTAGAAATATACACGTGCTTTTCAAGTCCCTGCTTGTGTCTCCTGTGCTACCACCCCCTCGGCCAAAGCAGAGCACATGGCTGAATGCAGAGCCAGTGTGGGCACTTACTGTAACCACGATACTCCTGCCACCGACCTGCCCTCTAAGGCAGTAGGACTTTTCACCCGCAGGGCTTTCATCTTGTTGAGTGGGGAGGCAGCTGGGGCTTATGGTGACTAACTTATGACAACCAAGAAGAGATTAGGAACTTTCACCAGCGGGTTCCCACTCACCCTTCCTCCTTAAACACTCTCTTTTAAATCAATGGTGACCCCGTATATGAAGAATACCACACTGAAGCACAGACATTAAGAGCTGGCCCCAGTGCCCACACGTCTTGGTCCAGAGCTGGCTGTCCTCTGTCCAGGCCAGGGTCACGAAAGCTCAGTGGCATGCCTGTAAGCAAAGGCTTTGGAGATGACAAGCCCTGTATCCTATGCCAGCTCTGATCTGACCTACTTAGTGTCTTCAAGTTCAAGTCCTTTGTATTTAAAAAAGGGAAGAAGGGGCGCCTGGGTGGCACAGCGGTTAAATGTCTGCCTTCAGCTCAGGGCATGATCCCAGCGTTATGGGATCGAGCCCCACATCAGGCTCCTCCGCTATGAGCCTGCTTCTTCCTCTCCCACTCCCCCTGCTTGTGTTCCCTCTCTCGCTGGCTGTCTCTATCTCTGTCGAATAAATAAATAAAATCTTTAAAAAAAATAAAAATAAAAAAGGGAAGAAAAGCACAATGGCAGGCACTCAGTAAGTGCTCAGTAAGTGATCGTGTTTCCCATTACTATTATTATCTGGGAAGACAACGCAAGTATTTCTTAAGAATGGATGGAATGGGGGACCGTGAGTGGCTCAGTTGGTTAAGCATCTGCCTTTGGCTCAAGTCATGATCACTGAGTCCTGGGATCAAGCCCTGCATCAGGTTCTCAGCAAGTCTGCTTCTCCCTCTCCCTCTGCAATCTCTCTTGCTTTTGCTCTCTCTCAAATAAATAAATAAAATCTTAAAAAAAAAAAAGAGTGGATGGAATGAAAAAAGAGTGGGGCAAGGAGACCTCATTAGCAGCGACAGGTATTAATGGAGCTGATTCATTGACAGTGGGAAGAACTTGATGACTATTTAAGCCCAAAGTCTTTATTGAGATGAAGAGACACTTTCAGGAAGGAGAGGAATCACATGCATTTGCCTGATGACAGGCTAGGAAAGGAAGAGATGACTGGTTGATCTGAGACAGATGCTGACACTTCCCTTTTTACTGTCATGCCCCCAGAAGAGGCTTGATGGAAAAAGACCTCAGGGATTGGGTCCTTAGGCTTGGGGGCATATAAGGGGTAATGATATTCCAGGACCACTTTTTCCTTAATAGGGAAAAACTTATACTGGAAGACTAAACAGCCTGAGAGTGTAGATACACAGCTTCTGAAATTGCATAGGACTTGTATCAACCCAATTAACAAATGACACAAGGTATTGATTGCAGGGAGCCACATATAAAGGTGTACATTGTACCCGCATAAGGGCAGAGAGAGCCATTCATACCATAGACTATGTGAACAGTGATCTTTGATATTGTGCAGTTTACAAGCTACACAGATGTACATGGTCACCCTGCTTAGGTGGAAACCTATAAATTTTTAAGCTAATGTGGAAATTATCAGACATCCTTTGTTCTTAGTCCTTTGTCTTTGAAACATTGGTAACTTTATCTTGACTGTGCTTAACAAAAACTTGATGCAACATTTGGGATAGTTTTTCGAACAAACTAATTTTTCCTCCTGAGAAGTAGGGCTGACTGAGCATGGGAAATCCCATGCTCTCTGAGAGTATTTCCATCCATGTTTGATTTCCCATCACAGTGGAATGAAAATGACACCTTGCACCTTCCAAGTTGGATCACATAATTTCACTGCTTCTGTTGATATTAATGCCATACTCTAAACTTCTTGCATCTTGAGTTCAAGTCAATCAAATACGCTCCTTCTTATTCTTCACTTGAACTTGCTGAAGTCTGTATATGACCTGTAGATGAAGGTGGAGAGTGCTTCTGATTTAATCAACAAGGGTTCTGTCCTAGAAGTCCTTATGTGACTTGCCTAAGGCTTCATAGCCATTCAGGAGTACCACTGGGTCTAGAAGCTATACCCCTGGGCTTCTACTCAGGGTTCTTTCCCATGGAACTTAAAATTATTAATACATCATCTAGCCAGTGGTGACTACACTAAGCTTTATATATCCACTTACTGTTTAAATGAATGGTAACTAGAGAAGACATTCGACACTTGAGCAAGATATGTCCCAAGGCCCTTCATGAATCTACCAATCTTCAAATGCTATTAAAGCTATAATTCTCAAACTGGCTAAGGAGGATGTGAGTTCAATGTACCTTAAAAATTTTTGTTGGAATCATGAAGGATTGTGCTTAGTTCAAGAAAAGCATATTCAACATACCAATAGTATGTTTAACATAAGCCATCGAACACAAAGGTCAATAAAACTGTGGCAGAAATAGAAAATAAATGGAGAGAGCATTTCAAAAGACATAATCTAAAAAAAAAAAAAAAACAGCCTGAGTAACTGTCTACTAAAACATATAATTTTTTCCATAATAGACAGTAAATTATAACTGAAAATTTTAAGTGACCCATTCAGACTCCTGACTATTCCATAAATATAATATTAAAGTTACAGATGTGAACTTCTGTTGAGTAAGATATTTCACTTTTTAATGTATAGTTAACTTTGACTTTCTGGCTAAGAACTGTCTCCTACATATCTATGCATTATTTTCATAGAAGCACTAGCAGCTGAATTGGGGGGAGGAGGTACAATTTTAAAGGAGAAGCAAAGTATGGTTCTGTTGAATTGCAGTTGAATTTCTCCAAAGAGAAAATTCCAATCACACAGGCTGGAATGACATCAGAATTTATGGGCTTATGCATCTCTAACGTCCATGGGGTGGTGGCTTGATCCAGATGTCCACAGGATTATGAGAGCTGTGACACATTTCTTCTGCAATTCTTTTGGTTCTGTCTTCCCTTGTATGCTGTCCTTGTCCTCATGCTGGCTTCCCTCGTGATAGCAAGAAGGCTGCAAACAGCTCTAGGGGCTTCCATCCACTTTCTTGTTCGTATCCAGAAGTGAGACAAAGAGAGTCTTGATCTTAACATTTCACTCTGACCCTGGTAGACAGTAAAAATGGCCCCAGTTCTCCACTTCCACCTCCCAGAAACCATGCCTTTGGCAACTGTGAGCTTGTAGCTCCCCTCATCTTGAAGCGGAGTCTGTGTCCCGACCCCCTGAATGTGGGCTGGTCTCATGGCTCTTTTGCCAATAGAATAAGGTAGAAGTAACAAGGTGCCAGTTCAGGGCCTGGGCCTCAAAAGAATAGCACATTTTCACTCTCATTTGGAATCCTGTCTCCACTAAGAACAAACTTTGGCTACCCTGATGGGCAATGAAAGACCACATGGAGTAGAAATAAGCTATCTTGGTTGAGCCCAACCTAGACTAATCTCCAGCCAACCTAACTCCATACACATGAGAGAGCTCAACCTGGAGGAGCTGGGCCACGAGCAGACCCAAAGCTGACTACAGAAAAACAGATAAGCCAAACTGAGATCAGAAAAACCACATAGCTGACTTGTAGAGCTATGGCAAATGCTTATTGTTTAAAGCAACTCTGAGTTTGGGGGGTTGGTGTTACATAGCAATAGCTAAATGGTACCGAGATTTTCTAATGTTGCCTTGATTACATTGTTTTAAGCCACATGGTCACTCCTAAACCAATGACAGTGGTTGGATCTAATGCAATCAAGGCCCACATTGAGCTGTAATGGGGAAGCATAAGGGGAAACCTGAAAGAGCATACCAATTATTAGGAAGTGGAGAGGAGAAAGGTGGGGATAAATGCATCATGAACAAACAACATATCTGCTACCATCACTGCAAAAGAATTTCCAGGTGGGTGATGACAGAATTAGATGAGGGTGGCCCCACTGGGTTGAGCCTCTTATCCTTCACAGCACATTCAGATTAAATGTCCTGTCTCGGCAAAATTACAAATTACTAACTTTCCTGAAATCTCCTTAAAATTCTTGAAACCACAACGTCAAATCCATGAAAGTCAAAGTTTAAAGTACTTATGGTTTCTCGCACTCCATATAAAATATATTAATAGATCAAATCCCATGCTTTTAAGCTCAGAAAGCCTTCAAAGAAGAGAGCTGACAGCACTAAGTAGGGCACATTTCCCCACGAGTATCTACTGTAGGCCCATAACTTATACAGCTTTTTCTCCAGGTGCTTTCTGCAACAAGGGATTCCTCCTGCAATACATACAGTGATGAAAACACTTTGTAACTCTGTTTGGAGGTAAGTTAGCACACCAAGTTTTGCTTAAAAATGCTTTTAAAATTTCATGTTCTAAAGTCTTTTTGAAACGCAACTGGAAAGGGATGAAAATCATCCTTTAAAAAAAAGGAATAAGAAAAACCATATACAATAGAAGCATACTAACCAACAGGTAGAAATATTACAAAAGAACCATCAAATATAAAATCAGTAATGGCAGTTGGACTTCAAAGAGCCAAGAGCTACTACTAAGGGAAAGGGAGTAGTGCTTCCTTTCAATCAGGGGTAAAGATAATCATGGATTTCTGCTAACAAACATCCCATGCTCTGCATTTTCTTTTATTTTTTTAAGATTTTATTTATTTTTTTGAGAGAGACAGAGAACATGAGTGTGAGGGTGGAGGGGACGGGGAAGAGCAGAGAGAGAGAGAGAAGCAGGCTCTCCACTGAGCAGAGAGCCAGATGGGGAGCTCGATCCCAGGGTCCCGGGATCATGACCTGAGCAGAAGGCAGATGCTTCACCGACTGAGCTACCCAGGTGCCCCCCATGCTCTGCATTTTTTTTTAATCTCCCTTCTGCTTTTGTAAGAAAAAGAGCCAAGGAATGTATGTGCCAAGAGAAATGATCTACAGTTCTTAAAAACCCCAGTTTTAATGACACTTAAAAAATCGTATTTGTAAGGAGTAAGGTTTTTATTACTAGATAGTGTATCAAAGCTTAGAGAAAGCCTCTGGCAACCAATGAAAGAAGGTAACTCCAAGAGATTTTGGTGTGAAAACTGGCCCAAAAAACTGGGGAGGATTTAACATTGAAAATTTTGTGTACATTTCAGAAACCGTTTGTTAAAACTTAGGGAAAATTGGATTAGATTAAAGAGCTGTGGAAAACAAGGACATGTGAATAAGGGGGCTGTCATCTTGAAAATATTCCTATAACTTGACATATTTAAAGCAACCTTAGTGGATTGTTGTGGTACATTAACTGTATTAATAGCCCCAGTTTATCACAACTGCCTCATTCATGCCCTTAAGTATCAGCCTCCCAGGTGACTCTGTGCTTAGACATGTGATTCTCTTTGGCCAACAGGACAGTAGCAAATTTGACTCACATCCAGCCTTGAAAAAATGCCTATTTTTTTCTCTTTCTCTCTTGGATTCCTGTCACCCTCACGTATACAAGCCCAGGCCAGCCTGCTGCAGCCGCATGAAGCTGGCTGAGTCAATGCAGTCTAGAGGGATTTGAACCCATGAGAGTACTATATCCATAAAATCTACGAGAAGACACACTCTAAAAATCTTTAAAGGATCTGTTGTCTGACTTCATTTCTGGTGCCAAATCTGTGTTAAAGTATCTCTTGGGGCATAACAAATTACCCTAAAATGTAAAGGCTTAAAAAACAGTAAGTATTTATTATCCCTGTGCAGTTTAGTGGGTAAGAAATCTCAGTGCAGCTTACCAGGGTCGTTCTGGTTTGGGGTCTCTACATTGGTTGGAGTCAAGATGTGGACTGAGGCTGCAGTCAGCCAAAAGCTTGACTGAGGCTGGACGATCTACTTCCAAGATGGCACACCCACAAGGCTATTGTCAAGACACTTCGATTCCACACCACCTGGAACGTTCCATAGGATGGCTTGACTGTCCTTACCACATGACCACGGGCTGCACATAGTGCAAATGATCCAAAAAAGTAGCTCAGAAGCTATGATGTATTTTATGACCTAGCAGCTAAGATCACACACCATTATCTGTGTGACAGCCTGTTGGTTTCACAGGGAAGGCTATTCAATGTGTGCAGAACCCCACAGTGGTGTGAATACCAGGACATGGGGATCGATGGAGGCCATCTTGGAGGCTGACTGCCACAAATAATTATGCAGATTTAGATCTACAAGTTAGTGCTCAGAGAACTGTAGTTTTTTTTCCAGATCAGTCTCTTACATTACCTACATTTCCTCTTGTCCCCCAGCTTGCCGCTCCCAGGGAATGCTACCTCAACGGTTTCTCCTAACGTCCGTTGATTCGTTGACTACCGCAGCCAAGTGGCAGGATCTCAGCCCACCCCTTTCCTTGTATCTCTCTTGCAGTCACCAGAGTTGGCAGAGGCTCGTTTTATTTGTCTCATGTTGAATTCATTTTAACCCCCACTTCCATGATCTATTCTTGCCCCTCCTACTTCACTAGTCCACACAGCTATTTCTGCAGGAACCTCTCCTGGGCACCTTTTCCCTCTGATGCTATTGCTGTTGCTGTCACTGCATCTGACACTCTGCCCCCCGATGCCTCCAGATGCCCTGGTGTCCAAGAGCCTTCCATTGGGTCATGTTCTCAGAGGCCCCAGGCACTCCATGAACTTGGGTATTCACCTCCCCAGCTCATTGGAAGGAACTCTCCCTTGTTCACATGTGTGCATGCATGCGTGTGTGTCCATGCTTGCATGCGGAAGAGGATGCACAGCCCCTTAGTGAAATGTATTTTCCCATATTAGGCTACAGGTCTCTTCTTACTAAGGTGTAAAGGAGCCCTCACCAGTTGGAGCTTTCATACTAACCTAACACTTCTTATCCCTTCTCCCAGCCCATTCCCATTACTGAGAATGAAAAGTAACCTTCCTTACTTATGGTGGTTATGTTTTCCCTCTTGACCCCAACGCCACTTCCTGCAATCTGACTTCAAGTGTCCCACCCTTTAGGTCTATCAAATGTATCTCTATATGTTTGAAACTTGATTGTGTTTCGTAAATTCTTATTCCTTTCTACTATCTACTTGATCTTAATACTGAAAGTTTTCGTTGGAATATTTTATAAAATTGTTGAAATCAGCTGAGTTTTGGGGTGATTTTTTTACATAGCAATAACTAACACACAGATCTCCTAAGAGTGAATTTATATTCTGATGTCTTAATTTATTGTCCTTCTTAGCACTGGATTATTTTATGTATGTGGGACTTTCAGTTTACAGGCTTATTTTAAATGGGAGATCCTCCCTTAAAGCACACTTCTTTCCTTTTGTGTGTATCTCTCGATGTCTAATGCTATTACAGTTGCCTCCACCTGGACCTCCCTTTCCACCAGTCAGAACTAGATCTCAGAAGGTGCTGCAGAGCCAGTGGTGGCTTGGCTCAGCTCTTGATCTCACGGGTGTGTCTGTGTCATCCATTTCCCCATTTACTTGCCAGGAGTTAGAATCAGAGGCAGTAGCGGGGTGGGCCTTTTCAACCTCATTTTAGGACTTTGGGAGACCACTCCAAGCCTATACTTCAAGCAGGGGTGTCCTCAGAAGAGATATCTCATGGAGCACATGTGCCTTTCCAGGGCCTCCTGCTTGCTTTGAGATTTGAAGACTGCAAGGCTAGAGTTGCCATCCCATTCACTGTGTGTGTGTGTGTGTGTGTGTGTGCATATGTGTGAGTGTGTGTGTCATTCCATTTCCTTTTCCTGGACTGTTTATCTTGTATTTAATCCCAGTTTTGTTGCTTCAGTTTTCCGCTTGTAATATACAATGTTCTCATGATTATTTAGAGAATTGGGTGGTGGGGGTGAGGGGTGGTGGTTAGGAAGCACTGCAATCTTCACTCACGGCACCATCCTAGCCTGGAAATCCTGATTTATGTTTTTGAAAGATCTCCCTGGCTGCTGTTTCGAAAACAGTCTAGAGTGGCTAGGTTTGGATGCCAGGAATGTGGTAGGAGGCTGTTTCAGGCGAGAGACAAGGGTGATTAGGCTAGCAGAGTTGAAGGGAAATAGATAGATGAGAGATCTATTTTCAGTGTCAAAGCACCAGGATTTGCTAATGGATTAGATGTGGGAAATGATGGAAAAAAAATTCAGGATGACTGTGTCATAAGCATTTGGATTGGAGGTCGTGACTTTTACAAGATTGGGAAGATGAATGAGTTGTTTTTGTTTGTTTGTTGTTGGGAGGCAGTGGCGGTAATCAAGACTTTCATTTTGGAAGTGGACATTTTCAGATGCCCACTTAGAAATCCAAACGGAGTTGTGAGAAGGCAGCTGAACATACAAACCTGGAATTCAGGTCTGGGCTGGAGACATACATTTAGAAGTCACTGTACATCCTGACCCAAATCTCAGTGGAGTGAACAATAACCACTTTATTCTGTTCACAGAAATCATGGATCAGTATTAGAAAATGCACAGTGAGGACAAAATCTCCCTGTTCTCTAATGTCAGGGGCCTCAGTTGGGAGTGACGTGAATAGCTGAGACTGGAACAGCTGGGTGGGGAAGATCTGCTTCCAAGGTAGCTCTCCATTCCCGGCTCATGCTTGGGCTGAAGGACTGACTCAGCTGGGAATGTCGACCAGAACACCAACATGGTGGTCTCAGGGGGGTCCTCCTTATGTGACCATGCAGAGCTCTAGGAGGGAGCATTTCTAGTGACCAAGGTCATGGCCTTTGATGACCTAGCCTTGGAAATCACACAGCATCACTTTCATTAAGCTCTATGGACCACCCAAGTTCAAGAGAGTAGAGTTTAATTCCACCTTGCATGAGATGGAATACCAAAGAATTTAGGATCATGATTAAAACTGCCATATCTTCCTTATCATCACTTATTAGAAACTGGGCTCTGTGACACAGATTTTTGTCTTCTGTCTTATATACTACTGTATTCCTAGTACCTAGAAAGATGAATGTTTGTTGGGTGAATGAATGAGGGATATAAAGCCGCAAAAACAGATGAGATCATTCCGGAAGAAAGTATGAGAGGAAAGATTACTGAGCCCTGGGTGTGAGAGGAAAGATTATGGAGCCAACATTTAGGGCCTGATGGAGGAGAAGCAGACAAAGTTCTTCCCCATGGATTTCATTAATGCTTGCAAATCAGTCAAGGGGACATGCTTATCTAGAACCCATGCCTCAATCTCTGCATCATGCAGTATCTGGGATCCTGGAATTCTCTGTCCTCATGGCCTCGAGGCCACTTCCTCATGAGGACAGACATACCACCAGTATGTGTACCTATAGGCCCCAAGTGTGGCCGAGGGGTAGCTCTTTGCTCTTGGATTGGAATGAACAAAGTTGAATGCATGGGCTGAGGAGATAAAGTCAAGGAAAGGATGTGAACTACGGGTAGGGACCACAGGCTAGAGTCCTCTCAATCGCCAACACTCCCCAGTACAGAACTCTGAGGAGCCAAGAGTTTGAAATCTGAAACTGGTCTTCCAGGTTCCTATGGAGTCTTATTTCTCAAGACACAGTGCCAGAGGGGCACCAGCGTGGCTCAGTTGTTTAAGTGTCTGACTCTGATTTCAGCTCAGGTCATAATCTTAGGGTTGTGAGACTGACCCCATGTCAGGCTTTGTGCTGGGCATTCAGCCTGATTAATATTCTCTCTCTCCTTCTCCCTCTGCCCCTCCCCCACCCCAGCTCTCTTTTTCTCTCTCTCTCTCTCTCTCTTAAAAAAAAAAAAAAGAATGCTAGAACACATTTTATTTAACATTTGTTAGCTTGATACATAACTTCTACTATTTAGACACATAATATGTAGGTCACCATTTGTACCATTGCCTTGGGCTCTATAAACTGTTAGGGTCAGGCATAGCTAAATGGAGGGTCTGAGGTGGAGGGGATGGTGGTATTACTTCCAGAAGCTAGAATATCTCAGATTCAACTCCAATCCATATAAACCCTTTCTGCACTTGCAATTAAAATTTGCTAAAATTAGATTATGTTAGCACCAGGGCTACTGTAAGAATGCCCTAATTAAATCATGATCTAAACTTCCAGGCTTCTCCCAGATATGATTAACAAAGATCAAAAATTTAGAATGCCTTTCCCATTTAATTAGGAATCTTATGAAGTAGGAATCTTCATTTAAGCAACTAAGCATACCTGTCAATCCCTAAATTTAAGAAAACACATAATTTAAGTTCTAAAATTCAGACGTCCAGCATTTGTGAAAACCTTAGTCTATGTTTATACGAATCCAGAGGTGGGTCAATCACAGAGAACCCTTTGTTCACGTGTATGCCTAAAACAAAGTTTACTTTCAAACATGCTTTCAGCTAGAAGTTATTGGAATGGGCCCCACTAGCACTGCAAATGTAAATATAGGGGGGAAATGGCCTCTGCCTAGGACCCACCTGACTTGTATGAGCTCATTCATCCAATTCCTGCCACAATTAATTTTTTTATCATGTGAATTTTTAAACATACACAAACAGACTGACTGTACAATGAAAGCCATGTATTCTTCACCCAGTTCAATTATTATCAACACTGTCTTCAATTTTTTGTTTGGTGGTAATTCTACAAGGTAAAGCCTCAAATCGAATCTTTTTCTTGACCGAAAGGCAATGGGTTTCTTCTTGGTTTGGACTTGCTTTTATTTTACTTCTTTATTTTCCTTTACTTATCTTACTACCTGAATGAGATTCATCCTTCTTTGTGTCATCCAGAATGACGGGATGCACAGATAAATAAATGCATTCATCCCATTTAGGGGTTTTCACAGCATTCATGTTTGGCCACTTTTCTCCCTTGATTATTGCTCAAATGTTTCCATTGTTAACCAGAAAGGAAAATGCTTCTGAGAAGAAATTGGAAAGATGACATCAATTTAACACTGCCTTTTGGGGTTAGCACAAAATGACAGGACAGCAGGAAGCAGTTAAAAAGCTTCCCCTGACAAGAGAAACTAAATGATTCTGAGAGCTGCTCCCAGTCAGGCATGGTATTGACAAGAGACCTGCTCTGATAATGACCTATGAAAGACTGCATTCTGGACACACACAATAATTTGTTTTTCTAACCAGGACGTCTTAGCGGGAGTTTGGGAAGACTGCACAGCCCTGTGTAAATGGCAGTCACATGGCAAAGCCCGACAACTGGCACATTTTATTCATTTAGGCTGTAAGAAGCCACTTGCCTTTTCTGGTCCATGGGTCAGGGGTCAGGTGTCTGGTGACGTTCACCTCTGTTCCCACCCATCTTCATTACCGTGACAACATGGCGCCTCTGGACTCTTCCACCTGCTTTGTCCCTACCTATTCTTCCACCTCTTGTGAGGCGGTCTTTTAGCTGTGAGAGGTGAACACAGTTGTAGAAAAGAAAATTCCCTTGCCTTTTAACATCTTCACCGATGAATATGGGGATGGTGGGCAGGAAATGGGATGGATTGTACACGTTCAAAAGCTATAGCTAGAATCCAGTGAGCAGCAGAGGAATGAGGCCATTGAGGCAAGAAGGGTAGAAAAGTAAGGAGGAATGCATGCAAGCCAAGAGGACCTTTGCCTCCCCACATAGGGCTGACCTCACCCAGGCCATGGGGTGGACATGGCAGAGCAGTAAGGAAACTTCAACGCCATCCTCTGAACTCCAGATATGTCTGAAGCTGCCATGAGCCAGACTTGGTTCTTCCTGGTGAAGGAAAAAGCTTGCACATCCTGGCAGGTGTGGCATGGCCCAAGGGCAGTACTTGATGGAGAGGAGTCAGTGATGGCCTGGTTTCTGGCCTCACTCCCCAACTCTGAATGGCTGGTGGGTCTGGCCTGCACTCTGGGCTCTATTTGGAGGCCCAGAAGCTGAAAATCCCCTGAGGAAGTCATTCATGGGGCTCTCACAGAAGGCCGGGCAAACCTATAAAGGCTCCTTACAGAGTGTGGGTGGCAGGCCAGGGAGGTCTAACAGAGTCATGTCCTCTTCCCCTGGCCACCTGTCACTACTGGACATCATTCACTCCAGCCAAAGGACTCCTTTCCTTCCTTATCCAAAGACTTTGCATCTCAGAGGAAATGGGGAGGCACGAGGGTCCTTTCTCTTATCCTCACCCCCCCACCCCCCACCACTCCGGGCCCCTGCACTATCCTGTTTCTAGCCACATCCATGCTCATTTCTGAAGCTTTCTTGGAGGCCAAGGTGATTTGCATGTATGGAGGATTTGGTGTTATCAATCCAATAGCTGTTTACCTGAGAAGGTAGGTAGGTATTTCTTTGCAGTTACAGGGAAGAGATCTAGTTCATTTCCCACTTGCCTTCTAAACTCTGAATAAATGGAATATTAAAAAACCGCAACAATACCCACCACGAACAGCCACAAAACACCCTCAAACAGAGTGTTCTTGCACATCAAGTCAGTCCACACTGGAATCTTACTAGAAATCTTACTACACTCTGCTGGACTGTACTCTCTTGGGAGGTACATTCTTCCTGAATGCAGTCGAAGAGGGAGGAAAGGGGCATGAAAAGCTTCAACAGGAAGAGGTTTGTCCCAAGAGGTGCTCAAATTCAGCCACAGTTTTGTGATTGGGGCGGATGACAGAGTCAATCTCTGGGAAGCCACCACGTGACATGACTCCCATTCACACTGAATGTTACCTCTAGCCCAAAGTACGCCTATAGTCATGGAATTGTTATAGGGAATAACAACACCCTTTATGGGTGACTATGACAATATTTAAAGCCAATCACAATTGTTCTGTTTCGGCAGTTCTTTATTTAAGGTAAGTAAGTGTTGGAAGCCTAAACAAAGGGAATGGCATGAGCTGCTTCTCTCTTGCTTTCTGATAAACCCATCTGGCAAGTAAATCTGAAATTTGGGGAAGGAGTGGACCGATTTAGCAATTCTCTCAGCAGTCAAGACTCTGGTTACTAGTGGTAACTAAGTACACTGCCTCAGTATAGAAGGATCTGGGACACTCCAGTAGTTAAAACTTTCTGTACTGTGGAACAGAAACAGAGACAAAGTGGCCAGGGCTTCCCTGCAAGAGCACTAGTGAGGGAGGGGTTCTTCAGAGAAGAAAGGAATGGAAGCAGGATCAGAGGCCTGGGTCATATGCCCCCAAAGAGCAGTAGCAGTAAACCGCTGACTTACAAATGTGCGTGTGAGGTGACAAAGCACTGCTGGAAAGGTCACATAAGCAACCCGTTCCATTGATGAGGCCTTGGTGATGTGGTCACAATGTGCAGAGCCGATTAAGCAAGCCCTTGGCAAACAGACCTGAGAGGAATATAAGTGATATGCCCAACCCTCTGGTTGGTGGAATTCACCCTAATCTGTCCTACCTGCTGAACTTCCCCAGATCAAACGCTGCGGGTAGGTCCCAGGTCAGGAATTCCCAAAGAGATGAGAAATGGGAGAGAGGCTCCAGGTAGAAAAGCTGTGTGAGACATCCTGCTTACCTAAGACCTCATCCTTTCTCCCTGCTCCAGCCAACCGTCTTTCTCCAGTGCTTCCTGGCCCCAAGGGATGACTGAGCTGTTATATCAGCCTACAACTTCCTTTTTCCTTCCTGACCTTCTGAGGACCAACACAGTCTCTCCCCATCTTCCTGTACCTGGAAGAAGCCCATGGACCATGTAAAATTTCCTCGGGGTGCTGCTGTTAATGATAATGAAGAAACACACAAGGGAAATGCTCCTTCCCATCCACCTCCACTTGCCTGCTTTACGAAGACCTGATTTTCTGAGTAAATTGTACAGCAATGCTAATGGGGAAGTACAGGAGAGTGGAAGTGATTTAAGTGACAATATCACATCTAACGAGGTGTTTAAGTACTCCAAGTGAAGGCTCCGGGTTGAGGAGCTAAAGCTAGGGGGTGAGATGTGATCTGATGAGAAGATATAGTTGTGCCTGGGGAATTGGGACCAAGAAGCCATGCATTAGCAGAACCAACCAACTACGTGGTGAGGACATTTGCCAAATGGATACTTGGGAAGTTCATGCTATGAGTATGATAAAGATTCCTCCTCCTCCCCTCTATAAAATCTTCAGTTAGTTAATGCTTGTGGATTCTCTGTGAGTAACTTTGAGTGGAATTGACTCTGGAGTCCAGGTAGAAAGGAGCACAGGTCTACACATAGGCACCTCCAACACTGACGGCATAAATGGCCCAATACAATACTCTTCTTTTTATCCACAGCCCTTCGAATGTGACTTTGCAGCTCTTCTCAGTGAAGAGGTAGTCTAATTCCCCACCACTTGCTTCTGGCCAACACAATGCAGAAGTGATAGTGCATAAGTTCTGAGCTCAAGCCTCAAGAGGCCAGGCATGGTTGCTCCTGTTGCAGGTGATTTTCTTGTGCCTTGACCACTGTCACGAAACCATGCCCAGACTAGCTTGCTGGAGGATGAGAGACAATCAGAGCAAAGTTGCCACAGTCAAAGGCAGCCAACCCTCAATCAAGTACGCGGAGCTGCCAAGACAACCCACAGCTGTTCTTAGGTACCAGAGCATAAATGTATTGCCGTGGGCTCCTGAGTTTGTGTGTTTGTTATGCATTACTTGAGCAATGGAAAGCTGCTACAAATGTATGTTAAGTATGCCATTGTGGGGGTCGGGTCAAAGGTAAGAAGGAAAGAACGGAAAGTGGGGGCTATCGAAGAGGCTGGGCAGGGGGCTCAGTCAGGACCAGTGGCCAGGAGTATCCGCCTGGGAGAGGAGACCCTGCAGACTGAATGCATAGGCCAGCGCAGAGACGGGGGTGCTCAGGACTGGGGTCCCAAACATGGGCAGGCACCAAGACCAGTCAATAATGGTGATCAGAACTTCAGCAGGCAACATAGTCCAACTGGATTGGAGTTGGGACCAGGGCACCCCTGAACAAATTGGATCTCTGGGCTTTTGAGGTGCAGATGGAGGTCTGGGAAGTACAGGGAGATGGACCGGGACAAGAATAACAAGTAGAGGTCGGGGTCAAGAAGTTAGAGAGCCAGAAGCTAGGCCTTCTGATTCCCTTGGTTTATTTCATCCACTAATGCCGACTGTGGTTTTGCTTGCGGCCAGTTCCAAGTGTCATGGGTTCAGGGTATAGGCACAAGACTGATTTCTGAGAGCGCCGGGTGCCAGGATCGCCAGCAAGGAGCAAGGTTGCCGAAGCTAGATATCCATGCAGGTGTGAGGAAAGGTCCCAGGAGGCTTGTCTATACCAGGGGTTCCCAACCTTTCATGTGCATCAGGATCCCCACACCCCTGCCCTGGGCATCAGATAAAAGTGGCCTCTGAATGAGAGTCTCTGGGGTGTGAGGCTCCTAAAGGCTTATTTTGCAAAACAGAGACTCCAGCCCTGAACAAGGGACCAGAAATTCACTGCTGTCAGGGCCCTTGCCAAATGAGGCCCTAGCACTGGCTCAGGAGGTGAGCCCACAGAGGGGAAGACATTCGTGGGGAAGGCAGTGGGAGGGAGACGAAGAGCCAGCAAGAGCAAACTCAGGGTTCCCAGTACTTGCGGCACACCTGTGTTTACTTGAACAGAGACAATTAGCCCTTCAATTGCCCCCTGTGATGTTCACATCACTCAAAATAAAGGTCAAACCTGCTTTCAACATACAACAAATAATTTCAATACTAAAACTGATTTTAATCGCCAAATATCTGGAGAAGGGGTGATGTTCAAAATTGTCTAAGATTGTAGGCCAAGAATAGTTTATTTTGACGGTAGCAGAACCCAGAGTATATATGTGCAAATAGACTCCTCTTGGAAAATGTCTTCAAACATTTCTTCTCACACACTTGTTACGTACTCACAGTCAGCTTTTAGAGTGGTTTTCTGAGGAATCCTAAGGTGCTAGAATCCAGCACATCATTTATATCTCACTAACATGACCAAATTGAAACTTATAAGAAATTTGGTTAAAATAGAATTCCTCAACAGTACAGCTCTATATACTCCTTAGCTATTTTCCAGTGACTTAAAAGAGCAGCAACAAAATGATGTTTTTGAATCGTCTGCACTGACAGCTCGTTAAGTGTGTGTAACTGCAAGTAAACTGTTCTCATAAGGGCGTATACGAGAAAGGTGCATACGTTTAATTCGGGGCCATTCAGATTTTGTTTTACTTAACACTTACATGGCACTTCCTGTTTGCCAGGTGCTGTTGTTAAGTGCTTTCGAAATTTTAATTTCTTTTCTCATCATAAGAACCCTCTGAGGAAGGCCCTATTATTATTGCCATCTTCCCTGAGCAAACTAAGGTTCAGAGAGGTTAAGTGACTTGCCTGGAGTCATACGCAGCCAGAGCCCTGTCGTCTTGCCCCGGAGCATTACTAACCAGTACACTATGTTGACCGTTTTTCCCTTCTTCCTAAAAGAATCTTAGAATCAAGGGTGGGTATCGATAGACCAATTCTCTACAGAGGATGGTAAAGCAAAACAAAGCAGACTTTTCTTCTCCTTTAGGATAAATGTCAAGGCATTCCTTCTCCACCAAGCCCTCTTTTAACTGGATGCTACAACCACTACACGCTGCGGATCACCCTTCCACATTTCTAGAATCTTCACCATTCTCTCCATTCCCTGGCCCCCTTTGGTCTTCATTTGCATTACTCACAGCCCAGCCCTAAGTACTTCTGTCTTGATTTGACCCAGTTTATACTTCCCAGAGCTCAGAAAGATGTTTCTAAAATGCAAAGCTGTTTCTGGTCCATCTCAAATCTCTTTACTGTCACGGCCTCATTCTGTGATAAAAGCCAGATAATTTAGCCTGGCAGATGATATGCTTCGCGTTCAGGTCCAGTTCGTTAGCTGGTTCCAAACTTGGCACACAGTAGGTGGCCTCGTTCCTCCACATGTCCCTTTGCTTAAGCCATGTGGAGCTGTTTGTCTATCTGCTCTGCTGTTTCTCTTCTAGAATTCCCTTCACTCTTCCCTGCCCCCTCCAACTGGCACCACCAACCTTCACTAGAGAATTCTAATGCGTCCTTCAAAACCCAGATCAAGCGTTACTTCTTCCACTGATCCGGATGCCCTTTGCAGTGCTCCTGGAGGAGCCAAGGTATTTCTCTCCTACCCTGCACGGGCCCCTCAAAATGTGAATGAGACGGCGGCAGCAGCATACGGAAGCTTGTTGATGTGCAGTTTCTCAGGCCCCACCTTAGACTTACCAAATCAGAATTTCTGGGGATAGAGCCTGGTAATTCATGATTCTTCTGCATGCTGAGGGCAGAGCTGCACTACCCTGGACCTTTAGAGAGCACATACTGTATCTTACTGAGTCTCTGACTCCCCAGGATCTCTCTTACTGACCAGGATAAAGCAAAGGGTCAATAAATGACCAATGGGTGAACGAACCATGGGGTAATCCTTTGATTCATTAAACCTTACGTCTTTTATCTAGGAAACACCAAGTATTCCATCAATGCCTCCAAATAGTCTTAGAACTGGAGTTTGTCTTTAATTTTGAATTGTTTAGGACTCCAGTGTACTGTTTGTTTTGGCATTATTCTAAGGGGCACTGAAATAATTTACAGTTTAGGGCTTTAGGGCTGATCAAGAGAAGCACAAAAATGCAGAGTATCTCTCAAAAGTACATTTTTATATATTCTACTGTACAGAAGGTGGTACCCTCTGCTTCGAGCTCTGAAAGACGATTTACAGCTTTCCTTAAATTGTCCTCTTTCTTGTGACTATTTTTTGAATATAGTAGTTTAGGAAGGAAAATGCAAATTGTACAGCTACGGTAAAGACTGCTACATACCAAAATATCTCAGATTCTCTGGTTTCTCACAAGTCTTTATGCTATCTGCTGTTTGTAAAGCTTTCTTGCCCCACTTCATGCTAAAATGAAGAAAGCTACTAGTAGGACTTGTTTTTCAACTTTTTTCAGGTATAATTTCACTCCTCTAAAACAAACTGATGTAAGACATAGTCTGTTAAATATAAACTGCTCACCAACGTCATAAACAACAAAAAAATGTGCCTCGATTTCGAAATAACTTTCGATACTGTTGTCCCACGAAGGGAAAAAGGACCTCCTTCCTTCGTAGCGGTGAGACTGGTTATTACCAAAAGCAGCTTAAAGAGAAATCAGTTGGGGTAAACTAACACTGAAGTGCTGGTAGTTCAATAGATAACTTGAATCACGTCCAGTACACAGAACTGTTTAATAAGTACAGGTTAGACAAAGTAAAGAGCAGGTGTTTAGTTTTAACTATTTATCTTGAGGTTAAGGACTTTATAGATGGCAGGGTATAAAATAGCATCTGCTAGTAAAACTGCTGTCCAACGCACACCCGTGTGAATGGGCAAATAGAACACAAGGGTCGTTAAGGATAGTCAGGGTTGGCACAGATGGGAATTACACCTCCCCTGCCACGCTCCCTCTAAAAACGCCTAAAAGAGGCAGCAAAGGGGAGATGCCCAAGTGAGAAATGCACCCAAAGGTTCTTCACCAACTGATCTTTGCTGCGAATGGCTTATGCCACTTGATGTGTGACAGGGTCAACCACCATCTTCAACTCTTCCTCACAAATACTTCCATCTCACCCACAGGACAGTATCTTGATTGAGGTCTTTTCACCAGAACTTATGGTGGTTATAGAAATAAGTGAGGAAATTCTATTTTTGAAAAATTTCCCCAGTTTTCAGTTTTGTTAGATGATGTATTTTTAAAAGTGGAGGATAACATGAAGTATTGAGCAAAAGGAGCAGTTGGTCAATAAATGTAAATGGACCAGAAAAAAATGCTGAAATGCATTACTTTGAAATCTGAAGTGTGGTCAACTCCCACCGACACACTTGAAAGGCACCCACTTAGGATAACCACAGGTTTTCAGGGCCACTTGCTTGTTTCGGCCTCTACGTTTCACACGATTTAGTTCCTCAGGAGGACTTTCCTCCTTTCTATTTTTTCCCAAGTTTAAATTCATGGCCTTTGTAGGCAAGCCATAGAGTCCTCGGGGAGAAAAGTATAATTTCCTTGACATGTTGATCCTGGGTGCCAACAAAGGAGGGGGATCATTTCCAACTGTTTTGGGATATTGAAAACAATCATATGTGGATTAAGTTTAAATAGCAACAGAGAGAACAGCTGACTTTCCCGGATTAAAGACCTTTGCAGTTTAGGTTGTATCTGTAATTAAACTGATTAGAATGAATATTTCCAGTTTCTTTATTCTCTGGAATAACTCCAAAAATTCTGAGCAGGTATGCTACAGAGGCTGAGCAGATGAAGTGATTAAACAAATACGTAGGGTTTCCCAATAAACTCTAGTATAAAACCACCCAACAGAAAGCTGCAGAGAAAAAATATATGTTTATATATAATTATGTATGATATGTGTGTGTGTGTGTGTGTGTGTTACTCGAATGGGCAAATATAATGGAAAACTAGTTGAGCACATAAACATATTCAAAATTCTCATATGACATTTATTTTTTTTCATTCGGAGACTTAAGCTATTATAACACAGCAGGAACAAGCAGCACTGGTTACATCTAAAGCTAGATGTGATTCCGTATCCACACCCCCCCCAGGACAGCCAGATCCACAGACACGTGAGCGACTATAGCAGCAGAATGCCAGCAAAGCACAAGTTCCATATAGGGAATATAAATGCACCCATTCACTTCCTCTCATTAACTTCACAGTCAGGCTTTGAACAATGCGATTGATTAACATATTCATTGTTCTCCTATGCTTTTGCCTCAAATTTTTACATCTTTAGGGATCAAAGATATCTGAATACTTAGCAAACAAATGCTCCTGCAAAACCATCTCTGTAAAATGTAGTGGCACCAAAAGTGTCAGAATGGATTTTTTACTGTTTCAAGGGACCTACAAAAATGCTAAGGAAAACAAATCTAGGGACCAATTTTATTTTTATTTGCATTTAACATGATTATACACATTCATGTGTCTAACAAGTTCTGCACTGTTACATTAAAAATACAGTACAATAACATTCAACATGAGGTACTTCATATTTATATATTTTTCCTTCATAAATAATGCTGTAAGCCACTAAATTCAAGCACTCTGATGCACAAGTGGCTAGTGTCTTGAATTAGCCGAGCTTATTTAAACACCTTAAAAAACAAAAAAGACAGTTCAGTGCAATAATTATGTAGAAATTAGACCATTTACTTAAATACTATATTAAGATATGCTTAAAGAACGTTACACTAGAACCGCTAGCCTAGTTCCCCTTTATCCCCAGTATGAACAATGACAAAGACTGCCAGATATATTGGGAAAAGCATCTACAGAGTATTCTGTTTAATAAAGTTATGTTTATACACTAGAGTTGCCTGCCTTGTCAGAACAATGGTTTCTAGTTTTAAAAGCTACAAAATTCGAGATTACCAAAGAAAATAAAGCAAGCACGTTAGCTTTCGTTCCATGTTGCTGAAAATGCAAAAGGGAGAATAGGATTTAAAATACAAAATTTCTCATTCTAAATACAGTTTTCAAACTTAACCCACAGCTCTTGACACCAGCCAATGAGGTGGTGGATGTGTCTTTTCTTTTTTAGCTAATGGTGATTAACATAAAATCAAGCTCTTAGACCCCCAGTGTACAGGATCCCCCTTGGCTTTCCCCCAGCAGTTCCCTAGCCACGTGGAGGGCATCTTGCTAACAGGAGCACTGACAGTGAGCGTTACTGTATGAACGATCGTCACTCTAAGGTTATCGTACCCACCTCAACAATCTGAGATGATGACATTAGTGCTAAATCAAATTTCTTCTCCTCTGGCTTAAAAATGAGTGCCTTCTAATCAGGTATACAGCCTACCAATTTGCATGGTAGCTATGAGTTTCCGAAATGTTTAATCATAATTTAAAAGCAAAATCCTTTACAGAAGTATTTTTTAAATTGAAAACATACCTTTATTTCACAGATAACTTTGCCAAAACTACTATCTGTCATCTTCCTAATAAGAAATAATTGTTAGATAATTTTGGAAAGTTGTCCTGGGAGTACTTATCTATAATCACCAGTAACAGCTTTTGATCATCTATGCTAACAGGCATAGGTAATGGCAAACATGATTAAAACATTTCCCATAATCCAGTGTTCTCCTCCACTAGGGAAGCCGGCCAAAAGCAACAAGCCCACGTCTAAGGGGGGAAAAGGTGGCCCAGAAGCACAGTGAATAAGATAAGGATAGTCACTTCCTGGGGCCTTGCCAGAGCCAGCAGGGGGACCATTTCTGTCCCACGTCTTACTGGCCAGGCAGGGAGGAGACAATTCCTGAGTCGGCAAACACACTTGCATGCACATGGACGTGCGCTGACGCCCACAACGCACACACGCCCGCCCACCCCAGGACTAACCCCTGGCTCCAGACAAGCCAGCTTGGGACTCGCAGAGCAGGAGAAGGAGGCGGCCAGGGACCACACTCTGGGTGGTGGGGGAAGCCATCTCAGGATCATGCTGAGCAGAAAAGCTGCCCAGAAACACATGGATACTTCAACTTGAAGTGAACACGTCGGACACCAGGGTCACAGGCACTAAACCATCACAAGCCATCACTGAAGGAGAATTCTGAGGTGAGCTTTTCCCTCCTTTGTTTACATGAACATGGACAAAGAAGAGGGCTGGATGTGATGCTGATGCAGTAAATATTAGGTATAATCAAGTGTATCGCTCCAGACTTTTTTTTTTTTTTTAAACCCTGCAGGCGTATATTGGCACTTTAAGATGGCCAAAGGCCAAATTCTAGCAGTCTAGGAACAGGACATAATTATAATTAATGAAGAAGATAGTATGTGGTCAAAGTAAATCAGGTGAAGTGTATTTTGGATTAAAAAAAAAGAAAAAAAATCAATGAATAAAAGTTTCTTATTACATTAACATGTAGTGCTACAAAACTAATTGTTACTCCGTACATCTGAAGAATTGTTTGGTCCTCTTTTCATGGGAAAAAGGGAATAAGAATTCTATACAGTATAACTTATAAAAACAAACAGTGGGGATCAAAAGCAAAGTGGGGAGAAGACTGGCTTTTTCAAACTGTGTATTCTATTATGCCATGAAATAAACTACTTGTAGAATGGGTTTCCTTTATAAGCTGTTTTAGTTTAAATTAATAGGCCTGTAATTCTTCCCTATTGACAATAAAAAATGTGTAATTTAGTTCTAAAAGAAGCGTCTGTACTGCAATAGTTTGTTTTCTAAACTGAAAGAATAAAAACCTGCTTGTAGTGGAAGTCATGGCCTAAGCAAACATCGAATTTCCTGTTTTCCTATCTTACACAGATACTTTGCAGTGTTAAACATTTAACAATCTTATGAATTTAGGACTTAAGCAAAAATAATGCCCAGAGTAAAATATTTAAAATGAAATAAGAGCTAAACATAACTACTGCCTACTTTCTTAATTATTACTTATTATGAAGCAAAACGTCTTTCAAAATTGTACACTGAGGTTTACCTATAATTTGTGAGGGGTGGGGGTTCTCTTTAAAAATAACTCTTATCATTATTATTTCAGAGTATTTATTTCTATTTGTCAAAATAAAGCCCTAAGGAAAATTCAAGGTAATTCAGAAAATTTTAAGAGGGACAAAACTGGAAGGTCAGTGCGGCAGTTGGAAAAGAGCACAAATTCTCCCCAGGTGTATAGACGCAACTCTAAAAACCACAAAGCCTTAATAAGAACTTGGCTCTTTTAAGCATATAGTTAAAAGCTGAATGCTGCATTTTTGCCTGTACATAATTAAAAGGTTGAAAGAAATTAGAAACTGCCTACAGCTTCATTCATTACGAATTACCTGCACTGATCACATATCTGCAGATGAGCTAAGCATCAAGCAAGTGGGAACCAGATGTGACCTCAGAGCTCACACTGCTTCGGGAGGTGTTTTCAAGCATAGAAGATGAGTTCAGGGATCTGCCCACCCTGCACCCCAGTGCCATTGGTGCTATCCGAGGAGCACTGAAACTGGACAGTCACCTTGCCACACTGAACTTCCGTCATGCCTTCCTGTCCGAAGTAGCTGAGTTCGTTGCCATCCAGAATGACGCTGGCTGTGTAGAAGGTGTCTGGCTCAATCTGCACGGGGTACTCAAACCACACGGGGAAGGTACTGCTGGAGCCATCTGAGAAGTACTTGCTCAAGTTCTGCCCCAGAACCACGCCCTGCCGCTTGAGTTCGATCTTGGCGCTGTACTCCGCGGAGCCGCAGCTGGAGCCATACAGCCCAAAGCCAGCGATGAACACTCTCTTATCCACTGCAAACTGGATGCTGTCACAGCGGCCCCGGTAACGCCACTGGTTGCTCCGGTAGGCACATGACTGGAAACGGTGACAGCGCTGGGGCACGAGGCCCTTGCGGGCTTTACTCACAAACTGCAACTCGGGTTTTTTGGCTGCAGTGTACCACAGGAAAATGTCATTGGTCTCATTGAGAGTTAAAACTCCAGACTGGGCAGCACCATTTGCAAAATCATCCAGGGCCATCGTGGGTATGCGGATCAAGTAAAGTGCCTTTCCAAGGACCTTGCGTTTATTTTCAATGCTCAAAGCTAGGTCTTGTCGCTGGCATTCCACTTCAGCCCAGTTGAGAGCTGCCTCAAAAACCACAATTTCTTTGGCATTCAGAGTTTCCCTGCGGAGGATACTTTCTAGAGTTTGGAAGTCGATATCACAGAATCCCTCGGACTTGAGAGCTAACTCAGCCTGGGCATCGATCACCTCCCAGCAACGCTGGGTCAGGTCTGGCTCCTCAAACAGGCAGCTCTGGGAGAGGAGCACACAGGCGTTCTTGGCGCTCAGGCTGGTCTCCAGGAAATTAACGCAGGCTCTGGCGAGGTGAGGGACAATGTACTTTTTGGCAGCATAAAGAGTGGCCAGGACTGTGTCAGCAGCCAAGTCAATTTCATCACAATAGATATATCTGAAAGACAGCACACCGCATATAAATGGAATTTTCACAAAATGAGCGTGTCCAGCAAGAAAAGATGCAACTACTTTCAAATTAGTTCCAAGAAAATCATCTTATGTGACAGTTATTACAAAAATGATTAGGGATTAAAGAAACAGCTGAAATATGTTCATAAATTATTAATATTTCAACTCAGCAGTAAGTTTGTATAATTAAAGACATTAACTTTGTGTTACCATTCAATCCTTTATTTTATAAACAGCATTCAATGTCTTCTTAAAAAAATAGAAGATACTAGAACTGTTTGAAAAAAAACTGTATAGCAGAGTTAGCATTAGGGGGAGAAAAAAAAGCAACATTTCTGTTAAATACACATTATATTTAATCAAAGAATAATCTCTGGAGCGCCTGGGTAGCTCAGTCGGTTAAGCATCTGCCTTTGGCTCAGGTCATGATGCAGGGGTCCTGGGACTGAGCCCGGAAAGCCCAGTGTCCTGTTGGGCTCCCTGCTCAGCGGGAAGTCTTCCCTCCCCACCTTCCTCGTGCTCCCTCATTCAAATAAATAAATAAAATCTTAAGGAAAAAATAATAATCTCCTTATGTTTCAGAAGCTCTCTCTCTCTATATATATATATATACATACACACATATATAGTTTTATTTTAAAATTTTCTATAGAAATAGAAACAAACGCCTTTAATACTATGTTGGCAATGATTACATCTTAATTCTTTTAACTAAGTATGACCTGAATTTTTCCTAAACACAAAATAAAACCTGAGATTAAGAAACATATTTTTCAAGTAGTTCTAAATTCAACAGATTATCATATATGGATTTCAACATTATCTTCCAGTTGCCTTTACATAGAATCCAACATAGGTTTTGTACCTGGTCTGGTTTTTTTTTAACTCTAAATTCTTTCTTCTTTCCTCCACACATTTCTTCTACCTTTAGAATTATAGAATGTATTATTTCTGGGTATATTTAATTAAAAGACAAAAGCAAGAAAGCCCAAATATGCACTATTTTTTATGATTCTATAAAGTATTTCTATGTCAGGAGATAAAACACTTCCTGGATTTGGTGGGGTGGTGGCAGTCTTCCAAAATAGTATGTAAAAGCAAAAATCATCTGCTTCTTTTAGATTGCCAGGTTGAGTATAAGAATCAGTGAGAACTACATATGGGTGAAAAATACATACTGGTAACACTTAATTTTTAAATTTTTCCAGTTAAAGCTAAGGTGTTTAGCTACTTGCTGTGAAGTTTTCCTTTAGTTACTATATTCTAACTCAGTGAAACACATGTAACAAAAGATCAGCAATGGCTTCTGCAAAGAAAATTAAAAAAAACCCCATAGTGATGACAGTAAGAAAAATGTCCACAATCACAAATGAAACCTCCATTTTTGCTCCTAGGAAGCTCTTTCTCTTCTGATAGGCTAAGCCATATACCACTGGCAAGACTGACTTAAAAATACCGGCAGCTCGGTGATGCTCTGACCTGAGAACCAGGATGTTGGGGAAGAATCTGGAACAAGGTCAGCACTTAGTGGCTCTTACCCTGGAACTGTCAAGTGAGCGGTCTTCCCTTTTTCTTGACGACTCCCTTTCTAGGAATACTGGCTACTCAGCCACACAACGCAGTTGTCTGGAAAACCTGGCCTCTGCTATCCATGGCAACAGTACAGTCCTGATCAACTGTGGCCCGACAGCAAACGGCACCGTACCACATTTCTGATTCTTACCACTTCTGGTGGACTGCATGTATAATTTTAAAAAGCTGTATTGAGATATATTCTAGGTAATATATTTGTAAGAAAAGATGCGGATGGAATGACTTGGGTGAAATGTTAATCTGTAATTCTTATTACTGTTTCCTAATGATGTATCTCTCTGGCTGAAACAACACAACACTCTACAGGGCTGCAGTGCAGTCAAAATGCTTAACTAGTGTTAGCGTCCTCCTCTGTGAGAGACAATGTCACATGTACAAAGCTGACCTGACTGGAAAAAAACAAAAGCCCTCCAGGTAAAACTGGTTTCCTTACACATATCTCTAAAAGATCAGAAAGGTCACTAAGTGTTTGTTTCAAAGTGGTGAATTAGTTTACCTTTTGGTCCTTCACATGCTCACTTTTCTTTAATTTCCCTATTTCCCACTGTGAAAGTTTCAGTCAGAAGCAATTAGATTTCAAAACTACAACATAAATAAAGAATTGAATACTTTTAAGTTCTACAACTAACTGCAGTACTGATTTTTCAGTAGGAGCAGACAATAAATACCTTGCAACATTTTAACCATTTGTGGGATTATTGTCCAACTTGTTGACACACAGAATAATTTTTTTAACAAAGGTATTTATTCCAGGGAACCAAAATCCCTACAGCAGTAGATAACCTTGAGCTCTGGATATACTTGGCGTGCTAGAAGAAGGATTTAACAAAAATCATAAAACATTATTTAAAATAACCATTTCATGCTAATCACAGGATAGACTATTACACTGTCCATCAGCAGTGCACATCTGAGAAGCGGATTCTATTTAGCTGGTCAACACGTACTGGACTCTGAAAAAGACCCATGAGACAGAAAACTATTCTTTAAATAAGTATATATCTTACAGCTTTACATTTTTATATTACCAATTAAGGTTTTCCCGTAAAAATACATATAAAACTATAGAAAACTATTCATCTCTCTCAAAAATGTCTCCTCTACTATCAAATGCTTCTTTATCCTTGAGAAATGGTACTGATTTTATGTAAGAGTATGCGCACGTACGTATGGGCAAAGATCAGATTATTTTCAAACAGCAAGTTTTACACATTTGCTGACAGGAAACAGTCACTCCTGGAAAACTGAGAAACCTCTTAACTGGTGGTACATAAACAAGGTATATAATTTCTGGAATTGTGAAACAAAAATATAATTTACGTCTTTAGAGACTTGTTCATATACAACGCTGTCAGAGAGAACATTAGATAATCCTGCACGAGAAAGTTATTTTTCTTTGATTGTGAGTCGTTAAAGATCAAATCACTATCCATGCCATTTGCTCCCAAATCCCATGCCAAGGTGTATTATAAATGCCTGCACCATTCCACATGCTTTCCCCCGAAAGATGCACCGTAGTTCTCTCCAAAAACATTTATAAGGTAAGCAGCACCCTCTTTCTTCATCAGTCTCCCTTTCTTCTATTTAACTGAGAAACCAGAGGAGTACAAGCACAGCATAAACAAACTCTTTCTAAACAACGAACGATGCTTACTTCAGCATAGCGAGAAAAGCAGCAGGTTCGACATCTGGTATACGGATTTCATCTTTGTCCTCAGCAAGTTCTCCGTAAAACATTGCATGGAACACAGAGCTCCCAACAGCTAAAACGTACTGTGGAGAAAGGGAAATCTTATTTCATGCACTAAACTGAAGGCATTTTCAATCAGTCCAGAAAAGCAATCAGGTTTAGGGGACACGGAGCACCTACACCTGCTCTTTCTTCAAAGCCAAGGTACAGCGTGTATCTTGCCGTGAAAGCAGAAGGTAGATGTTCATGCAAGCCAGTCTTTATGCTGCTAATTACCTCAAGGCTTTAAGAGATTAATGTGTAAATTCCCTCATTATAAAATAAATAAATAAAATAAAAGCTTATCTAACCAATTTCTAGGGAAGAGTAAACATGACTTTCCTAACCTATCGCAACAACTTCCCATGACTGGAGAGTTAAGAGGGCATGTTTTTGTGTGGGATGTAAAGCAGGGTAGAAAGGAACAAAGAAAAAAATTAAGCGTGGCCAAGACCCTTTGGAGAGGCTGTGCCTTTTCTGTGATGGGTGAAACACGCACTGCCTGCCATCGGCAAGCTGCCCACCCCAACCAAGTTTCAGGCTTATGGAGAGGTTCCCTCTTTGTAAATCTCAGGACTAAACGGGTAATGCAGCTGTTGCTTACTTTGTGTCCTGGCAACCGCTGAGTCCCACCTGGTGGCCCAACCACAAAATGTACATCTGCCATCAAATCATTATTGAACATCACTGCATTTCTATAAACAGAGGCAATTCATTAATGCACAGCAGCCAGCATTTTTAATACCCCTCCCCAACATACAAAACCCACAAAAGATTCACAAGCTAAGCAACACTTTAGTAACTTCAGGGTAAAACTACAAATAAAGATTCCAACTAAACTCTGTTTGTGATCACTGCAAACACATGGGAAGTAAATGAAGTTAAAAAAAAAAAAAACCCAAAAAGTTATCCAAACTTTTTCATTAGACTAAGGACAAATATAAGGTTTCTATCTTCAAACCTCCCATGGTCCGCAGATACAAGCCTGTCACTTAAATGTTACAGCTTGCAAAAACATTTTTATCTAAGAGGAAAACAGCTGTACTGTTTTGGAAAAGATACAAGGCAGTTTTCCATTACCAATAAAGCTTCTGGGAAAAGAGGAAACACAGATTTATGTTAAAATACATTACAGGTTGTGCAAAAGCAGAAACTTCAACACAGGAAAACTTTTAAAGTAAATATGCTGGCCCGGCACTTACCTTTCTCGAATGGTGGGATAGAGACCCTGCCAGTTTGGGGCCGGGATCAGGTTGTTGTTATTGAGATTCTGCTGGTGGTACTGCTGGACAGTGGTGCTGCTGGAGTTGGCTGGTTTTTTACGAGGGAATATATCAGCAGCCATCTTCTTCTTCTTTTTAGTCTTCAAGGTAATTATTTCATAACAAACTGGGGGCAACTTGCTGCTGCTGCTGCTGCTGCTGTTGCTGCTGCTGCTGGTATTTGCCTTCTTCGAGCTTTTCTTGGACCTATTCTTTACCGTCTCTGGAAGCATCAAGAAGAAGGTGAGACATTTCATGTTCTTTTCCTTGTCATCTACCATGAGTACAGTGTGTCTCTCTTTATAGCTAGATATCCCAAATTGGTGCAAACATCAAGGAAAAGAGGCTGGCACGAGCCAAGATGTTAACAGAAACCAACAAGCTGCTATTTTGCTTCTTTTCTCAGCCGGACAAGGTGACCTTTTCACTATGTTGAATAGAAACTGGCTTTAAGTTTTATCCAGTACTGGGTCTGCTAAATACATCTCCATCATGATTCCTATTTCTCTTATTTGCTCATAAAAATAACCCAGTTTCCTAGATCACCTGAAAATGCTACACTGAGCGAAGATGACAGGCAGAGAGCCGTAGCTCTTGTCTTCTGAATTAGGTTAGCAAGATGTGCTGGAGCCGTGCGAGTCTGTTCAGCCGGCTGAAGTTGTGTGGTGAATGGATCGGAGGAGAGTAGGTATTACAGCCCTGCAGATGGAGTCAGACAGCCAGTGCTCGGAGCCAATAGCTGAAGTCACCAATCATGATTGGACCAAGCAAAACAGTGACACCTATTGTAACGTGCATAGCTCTGATATTAAAGGAACAGCAGTTGCATTCTGCTGTCTCCTGTATTATTGTATATTTAAATAAGACAAACAACCTATGAAATCTGCAAACAGGAAAGGAACAGTTTGTGCCCACAGATTTCTCTTCAGTAGATGCACATTTTTATTTCCCCAGTTAAATAAGCAGGATCAATTCACAAAGGGTAGGCACTGATATCTACTGTCTTTCTAGTAAAATCTTTATCCCGGCAGCATTTAGTTTCAAATACTTCAAACAAAATCCTCCTTTCTTTCAGCTAAAAGGGATTATTAATAGCAAAACCATACTAAACAACACACTTATTACAGCTTAATGGAAAGGAATGCAGTTTTTCTTTTTCCAGTCTCTTTGAATACAAGTTATAGTCTAGTGCAAAATAAAAGAGATGAGGTCATGAGTTCATTTTACCTCCCAACATTTTCTAGTTCCTATGATGATCTTTGACAGGAGTCCCAGATCAGAAAATACTTTTAAATCAGACTAAGATTATACCAGTAGGTTTAGCTGCACCGAAACAGACAAATTTTAGATATAAAAAATAAGATTCAAATTAGACAAATCTGCTCCTCAGTATTTAAAGGTTATAATTCACTAAAAATATGTCAGACGGGCCCTGCTCAGGATCCCAGAATCCAGCCTAAATGCTATGGCTACACTTAACTTGTCATAATTTTAAAGACTATAATCCACAACTTCTAACACAAAACCAGTAATAAGGCTATTCAAAAAGATAAATGTTCTGATGCTGCCTAGTTAAAATACAAACAGGTTCTCTCTGCTTTGAATCAGAAGAATGTACACTACGATGCATGTGGTTTTCATGGATGTGAAGCCCCCAACAATTTCTAGCTTTGTTGAGCAAGAAAAAACAAAACACCTGCTACAGGTTCCACACATGCTTATTTGTTTCTAAAGAGGGACTAATGAGGAGATTTACTCTCACCCCATCTATCTGGATTACTCTCATTTGTTCCAAGTGCCGCAGCCATTCCCCCCGGCCCCACCTAACACAGTCTTTATGGGCACAGCCCTGCTTGTGGCACAGCAGTCATCTGAATAAGGAGTGCCCCACAGAGTGAGGGCTTGACTAATGCACCACGATGGTTATTATAACCAATAATCTGAAGAGAACAAACTGAAATCAAACTTTGAATCCCTGGGACCCTAAGTCATAAGACTGAGCCTAGGAATATCCTCTTTATTGTCATCATTATTACTCTTAAAACTGCAAAGCCAGTACAAGACAGACTTTATATAAGAGAACCACCAGTCTTTACCACAAGGTTATTCGTCCCCATTTTAGATGGACCCTGAAATGCTTATTTATTACAATTATTGTGTGTTCCCAGTCACAGGCTTACCATATATATACATTATATATATACATTATATATATATATATATATATGCAGCCCATACACACACACATACACACACCCTTTCAAATCACACAATGTTACACAGAGAGAGATCTAGAGACTAGTTTTTTAAAACATGTGGTAAAAGGTATAAAGAAGGAACACATGTTCCAATCAAGCTAACGACCCAGGATATGGATAAAACCAGAAGATTTCTCTCCTGCTCAACTGCTACTGAACTTCTCGACACCAACTTCCTAGGAAAGCCCCCACGACAGGGAGGTCCTTCTGACCAGGATTAGTCCCATACACAACTGGCTTTCAGGTCAGATAGCGACCAATTAGATTGGAAAGGGAAATGAGCTGCTTTGAGACAGACATACTAACAACTGTTAACTGGACAGACAAAATAGTAAAAGCACAAAAAGTAGATACAAGAACTTAGAAGGCTTTGTGGCTTTTATTCAATTCACATGCAGTTCAACAGCTTTTACCAAGAAAGCTTCGAACACACACTGCTCTTCCACCACTAAAATAACAAGTTCATGCAACAGCTTAAGAAAGAAAATTACATAATGTTTTAGAAAATGTTCTTTCTGAAATTAAAGGTTTTAGGTATTTGGAAAACTAAGTTTTGTGGAAAAGCTTGAATATACTAGTTACATGAATTCCCTAGAACAATGCTGCAAAGAGGGGCACTGTCACACTCATGAAATGTGGGGACTGAGGAGTATGGCTGTTTTAAAGATACGTTCTTACGTACAAAAAGTAATCCAATTTAAAAAATTAAAGTGGCATTTTAATCTTTGTAGCTAATTTTGAAAAGCATAAAATCAAGACATGGAAAACTTCTTGAGAGCTTCGTTTTCCTACCGTGGCTTAGAAGACAGGTAACATAAAGTCCTTGCTACCCAAAGTGTGGTCCTGGAGCAGCAGCAGCAGCAGCAGCACCTCCCGGGAGCCTAACAGAAATCCAGAAACTCACCCCGATTCCGGAGCACAAGTGCATTTTAACAAGACCCTCTAGGTAATCTGTACAACATTCAAGTTTGAGAAAGCCTCTAAGATTAAAATAAAGAAGGTTACAGGGTCTCCCAATGATCCAGTATCAACATCTGGAGCCATGTTTTGCATTCAATTATCAAGTGAATGGAGAAATAATTCAAAATGATTAATATGGTTTGGTCATAAAACTTAACCTTGGTGTCTTATTCTGAAATTCTTCTGATTAGGCCCTAAATGTCAAAATTCTAGGATTCAGGTGTGTAGACAGCTAACTGAGAGGCCTCAAAGTATTTTGACTCTCTGGAAAAGAAGCTCATGCTCAGATTATTTTATAGGACAACGACAGAGATCAATTTTAGTGGGAAAAATAAAGGATTAAAGATTGCCAAGTAAGAAACAGATGAACCACTTAATATTTTGAAATAATCTACTTCACAATTTTATTTCAAAAAATTAGTATTGTGGCACAGAAAAACTAGCAACAAAGTAATGTGGTTCAGTCCTGGCTTGGCCACAAAACATTGATCGTGTGTGTGTTGAAGGGAAGGGGAGTCTGACAAATCATTTAGCCTTTAAGGGCATCAAGTTCCTCAGCTACAATATGAAGAGGTTCTCTAGAATAGATGAGTGTTTCTCAGTCTTTACCTTCAATCCTCAGTAAGAAATGCATTTTATATTCGGACTCAGTACTAGCATGCATGCATGCACACACATCCACAAATAGAAAGATGGTTCACAAAACAAAAACTCTAGCATATTATGATAACATAGATATTTTCTATCTTATTTTTCTCTTTTTAATGTTGGTCTTGATTCATTCCACTGATTTCATAAGCACAGTTTAAGTAATACTGGTCTAGAGGATTTCTAATAGCTTTCAAGGTTAAACATTCCAGGGTACATTTCTATCAAGAACTTAGAATAAGGGGAAGAAGGCAATGGCTGCATCAACAAATGGCGTGCACAACTGGGAGTGTGTATTTATTTTCCTGGGACGAGGAGTCACAACTATCATCTGTTTTTCAGGGTAATCCATGACCCAGAACACAATAAAATGTTATGAAAATTAAAGATTGATTTGAATATACAAAAGTGATATACATAATCACTTTCCTCTCTGCTTTCATATCTATAGTCTACTTCATTAAACACAAATTATGGCTTCTTTCCCCCCTGAAATTAAACATCAAGAGTTAAAACTCCCATCTACTGAATCTGCAACCCAAAAACATCACCGACTAGGTTGAAGGGTAGATAAATGAAGGATACCAGCCCAAAATGTATTTTCATATTTCACCTCTAAAATTTCTTTTCAACTAGCATTGTATCATTTGTTCTTACACCTCCTGAATTTTAAAGCTGTTATGAGACACGGTTAATCTGCCCTAATGAAGTAAATTGGTCAAGAAGCCCATTAATGTTTTATGAAAGTATATACATATCCCTCACCTTTTGAAAGTTCATGTTATGCACTTTGCTTTAAAAGACCTACATTAGGGGCGCCTGGGTGGCACAGCGGTTAAGCGTCTGCCTTCGGCTCAGGGTGTGATCCCAGCGTTATGGGATCGAGCCCCACATCAGGCTCTTCCACTATGAGCCTGCTTCTTCCTCTCCCACTCCCCCTGCTTGTGTTCCCTCTCTCGCTGACTGTCTCTATCTCTGTCGAATAAATAAATAAAATCTTTAAAAAAAAAATAAAAAAATAAAAGACCTACATTAATATCTTTTTTCACTAGCTAAAGGAAATCCAAAGAATTTTTGCTTTTATGAAAAAAGGAAAAAGCAAAAATAGCATTCAGCATGTTTCGCAGTGAGCCATTAGAGGCAGCACACATCTCGAGAAAAGTGGCACCACCAAGCTCCTTCCCCAGGAACTACACTCAGCATCAAGCTGCCATAGCTAAGCATCTATGCTTTATCTTGATTTATTCTGTGCATCCATTCGCAAGACGTATCCTAAAATATCAGAAAAGCCAAAGAGAGGTTATTTTATGGGTCTGGGAACACTCAAAACTTTTTCCAAATAAAGTAAATGGTAATTGCTTCTTTTTGCCATTTTGGCTTATAAAAGTTTTCACAGGTACACTGTACTTTTGGATAGCAGGAGAAACCTGTACTTAAAATTCACAAAGCTGGCCTTGCAGCACGTTAGGTATTGGCATACAATAGTGAGCAAGATTAGGAACCAGACTTAAGAGGTTTGCTAGTCACAGTGGGTTTCAGATGATTTTTACAATTGTCAGAAAGTTCTATCATCTTTATCTCTTTTCAT
This sequence comes from Ailuropoda melanoleuca, assembly GCF_002007445.2. Lineage (NCBI taxonomy): Eukaryota > Metazoa > Chordata > Mammalia > Carnivora > Ursidae > Ailuropoda > Ailuropoda melanoleuca. The sequence continues at coordinate 81,910,434 of NC_048230.1, read as the reverse complement.
TCAATTTCCAATAACAAGATTATCAGCAGAATTTAAACTCGCTTAGATTATCTTCTTCACCACTGGAAGGTCTGCCAGACATTCCTCTTTATTTAGTAGAATCCTTTCACATTCAGTGTGGGGACGTGAATGAGGTTTGGAACTAAAAGGGACTCTAGAAATTATTTAATACAACTCTGTCCACAGATAACGTGTCCAGAAGGGATTTGTCAATGGTTAAGCAGTGGGGCAATGTCTGGATTAGAATGCAGATTTCCAGACTGGTTGCCTAATTTTATCTGTTTCACTCACTCTAATTTCCATCTGCAGTTCATTACCCCACAATTTTTACATAATGCCTTATCTTCATACTTCTGATCTACTTTAAAAGAAAAAAATATATGCAAAACTTACAGATATGAAAGCCATGAACATATATACTCTGCACCCTGCAGGAAGAATTCTAGGTCACTTTCTGGAAAGACATGGAGAGGAACTGTAACAGGAAGGAACATAAATGAGGGAGCTGCTCAAAGCCAGAAGAGGCTTCCCAGGTAAAATGAAAGTTGGAAAAACTAGGCACTCATAGTTTATACCAACAAATCCCATGTCAACAACTAACAATGCTGGCAAGTCTTGTTTAACTTGCTCTAGGCTCTGAACTTCTTGTCTGGACTTGTATTTGGTTCAACACAAGATACCTAAACAGCTACAGAGCGAGGTTAACTGAGGTTTAAACAAGGTAGTGTGGACTGTGGAAAGGAGTATCACTTCCAAAAATTACTGACAGACCATCACAGAGGAGAGTAATTTTAATTTAATCTGATAAATCACGATGGAATAGTGTTTTTGTTTTTGCTTGCTTTTCAATACTGAGCAGAAGTTATGCTTGTGATTTAGGAGGTAAAAAAGATAAGCAACAAAATGTTTGCAGTCTTTAAGATAGCAAGAGCTGCTGGAAAACAGGCTATATGCTTTCTAACTTTAGAAATAAATATGGAGTTAAGCACTGGCAGCACAGAATAGTGAAAAAAGCAAGAGCCAACAAGAAGTGACCCAAAGGTTACTTAATATCCATGAGTCTTGTGTTTTTCATCTGCCAAATGGGATAATAATACCCAGTCAACCCTCTCAGGTTTACTGTGAAGGCAAGATTACGTTTGTGAAAGCATTTTGTTAAAAGTTGAAAACACTCTGCAAAGGTAAGCTTTCACTATTGGTAACAATTGTACCCAAAGCAGGAAACATTTGTGATATAATCTTCCAAAACAACAAAAACCCAAAGATTAATCTGGCTCAAACCCAAAGATATAATCTTTCAGGTTGCACAACTACTGACATTTCAATCCCATCCACAGGCTTTTTCTGGCCTCACTAGGTTGCTGAGGAACTTGCTGGAATTTTGCAGGTTACATTCAATTATTATTATTACTTTTTAAAGATTTTATTTATTTATTTGACCGAGAGAAACAGCGAGAGGGGGAACACAAGCAGGGGGAGGGGGAGAGGGAGAAGCAGGCTTCCCGCCAAGCAGGGAGAACGATGCAGGGCTCGATCCCAGGACCCTGGGATCATGACCTGAGCCAAAGGCAGACGCTTAACGACTGAGCCACCCAGGTGCCCCGTAACATTCGATTATTAAGATGTGTGTTGTACAGTGTGATCAGGTCCCACGTGATGCACAAATCTGCACCTGAAACCGCTATTCTAGGCTAGTTGTCCACTCAACTTCAAACCTGTGAGAGTACTTGAGGGCAGATGCTCTGCTGTACCCACTCTCTGAGAGAGCCAAAAGCTGCAAGTAGTTCATCTATGGAGCACACAGTAATGTCTACACTAGCAACTCAACCTGGCCTCTCTCACAATGACCTAGTTTTAATTGTGGCACCAAGGCTGATAACTGAGACAAGTATCTGGGCTTCAGTGCTGGCTGAAAGGATGAGGCTCATGGACCATTTCACTAAGTCATTTCCTTTTTAGCGCACAGAGCTCCGGTTAACCTTAAACTGTACTTTAAACTTGGAAAATACACCCAACGGTAGAATGTGACTATTCTTGGAAGGCAGGAACAATGATTCTCGTAAAAATTCTGTATGGTATTTAACATGATATTTGATGCTTATAAGCTGTGTCTGTATGCACTTGTTTGGGATACTAAACACCTCATCTAAATCCCAAGTCTTTATCATATGGTAAATGAGGTGATCTTGAGAAGGGAGAGTATATAAAATTTATCATGAGATACTCTAAAGATAGCTATTTAAAGGACCACTACTACAAATTCTTTTGTAAAGTTTAAGATACTTTGGTAAACAAGGTCATCAACTGCTAATTTTTACATACTCTACATGATCTCCTAGTAAATTTCCTCTTGTGTAAAAGTGTTGACTACATAATCTCTTATTTTTTCCCAATTCTAGTTTTCTAGGATTAAAGAATCTGTATGTTTGGCAGGAATATTGATTTATTTAATACAGTTTTCTTTTACATTTTAATATTATGATTATAACCAATACCCAACAAAAACTATGTATATACATATGTGCCATATTTTATTATTATCCTCTCCCCCATTTTAACATCTCTGAAATTGGGTTTATCTTATAATAGATGGCATCTCATGAGTACAAGTACTAGGGTTTTTTCTTCCCTTTTTCCTTGGTACATAAAATAATAGCATGTCTTACATGCTGTTGATGGCACCTTACAGTCAGTGAAATAAAAAAAGATACATAATTTAACAGAAAGAAAGGGCTCTCTTCTTTAGGTTGGTTAATTATTCCCCTAACCAGTCAAGATGGGAGCTCAACTACCTTAGAATAATTGAGCTTTCATCAAATAGTCATTTGATAAAGTATATGATCACAATTCTCAATTGAGACTGTTACTAGGACAACCAATGATATGGTATAAAGTCGAGGTGGAAATTCCAAAATGAGAATTTCCATTGGTAAGAGTTCAAGCATTAATACAATGTATTTCTAACATTTTCTCATGGCGCACAACTATACATGTACATAAACCTGATCAACAGAAGCCGATTAATTCTGAGTAATATTTGCTAAAAATATTTTATCAATCAAAGATTAACTTATAACAACACTATATATTAAACCTGGAGCTAAATGACTCCTTAGAAATTATTTTCAAACAAACAGAATCTATATTAAAATGTTAGTTTAAAAGGCAGAAATATTATTGCCATAATACAATGATCCCATCGTATGTATGTATGACTTTCACCTAGATACTTAAAAACAATTTATGCAAAGAAAAGTAAAATCAGGCTTCAGAAAGCCTCTTCTGAGAAGGTCAGAAGGGAGACTGTACTGCTCCAACAGGGGACATTAATTCTACCGGAAATACTAGAATGGAATAACTTTGCCGTTGCCTTCTCCAGGCTGGTTGTTGGCTTCAGCTGACAGAAGAAAACTGTGTACTGGTCAGAGGAAAACATTTTTTTCAGTTTTTTTTTTTTTTTTTACTTTAGCAGGTGCTATTTTTTTCCCCCTGATACTAGAAATAACCAAAAACATTCCCACAGTCAGATCATTAAGATAAAAGCCAAGGCCCTTCTTCATTAAGGGTTAACTAAACTTAAAGAATGCCTTGCTCTATTTGGAAAGCCATCCTTTTCCAGTAATTACATGGAATGGGACAATTCTCAAACCACCAGATAGTATATATCAGTACTGGTTATTAATGGGATAAATTTCATAGACCAATTTTCCCAATATCCACAACTCTTAGTTAAAAAGCTCTACAAGATTAAAAAATAAGATAACCAAATACAAGTCATGTAAACACGTTATGCCCTTAGTCACTAAAGAGTGCTTAGAAATGAACACTGTTCTCCTATCAATTCAACAACTACCTCCTAAAACACCTGAAGTAATGATATGCATTATCTTAGATTTAACTTTTTTATCACTGTAAAGTAAACAAGATAGGTTTGGTAAAGGCAAGGCCGGGGGAGGTGGAGGGGCTTTTATTTCTTATTTTAACAAAATCACATAGAAAAAAAACCCAGTTACCAGTTTTATGATTTGGTCATCATAATAAACACATCCACAAGGGTCTCAAATAACGAAATGCCTTCTTTCACTTTTACAATGTATGTGACTAGAATGAAATACTATATATATATATTTTTAAAGATTTTATTTACTTATTCGACAGAGATAGAGACAGCCAGCGAGAGAGGGAACACAAGCAGGGGGAGTGGGAGAGGAAGAAGCAGGCTCATAGCGGAAGAGCCTGATGTGGGGCTCGATCGCACAACGCCGGGATCATGCCCTGAGCCGAAGGCAGACGCCTAACCGCTGTGCCACCCAGGCGCCCCGAAATACAGTTATATTAAGCAAACAGTGCAAGATCTAAAAATAAGAAATCTGCTCCACTGAGAGAAATTGTGCCATGGGAAAATACAAATACATGTGAAGTCATACAAGGAATCTTCACACCCAATTTCTAAACTGTCTTTTCTGGAGTAGAGACCACCAAATGAAAATGATAAAGGCACATACATTTCTAAACTAAGTCACAAAAATGTTTCCTAACAAAAAATTCAAGTAGAATTAGAAGCCTGTGACAGAGGATTATTATAGAAATCAACTTCTGGCAAAAATTCAAAGTAAAATCTGTTCTAAATTCAGATTTAAAAAATAGGTTTTATGCTACTTTTAATTAGCTTTAAAGTATACAATTCCCCATGACTGTTGTGAAGGACACAATATAAAGGCACATTGTCCTATAAAGGTTGGCAAAACCTTAACTATATCAACACCAAGTAACATTCAGAGACGGCTTCCATTTGCTGCAGAAAATTATTATTTGGCACTGATGAAGTACTCCCTTGTTGTTTCCATCCCTCATGCTGTTGTCATCGGAATAAAAGTTGAGAAGGTTCTGTACTTAGTTTCACTGCATGTGCCAGAACTAAGAAAATAAGGTATTTCAACCAAAAATTCTATTCTAATACATATTCGGCAAGCATTTCTTTTTTTAATTAAGAGCTACTATATAAGTAGGTCAGTAGTTGAACTGCCCCAGAGGTACAGAATAAAAAAATTTAATTGCTCATAAAATAATGCTCAAATGAGTCTCACTGAGAAAGTCAAAAGTATTCATAAAAATGTTTTTAAATTCGGGTTTCCCTAATCTCTGCATCACAAAACGACAGACAGTATTTACATGTGTACCTTAAGTATAATGAGCAGATTAAAGATTAATGAACATTCAAATCCAAATATATACTCAACGAGTGGCAATTCAATTGTTACTTTTTTCTTTTCTTTTTTTTTTTTTTTAATAACAGAACCACCATTTCACCACAGTTCAGACCTACATGGACCCATACAAGGTCTATTGTAATGATGATGACTGGAACTAGACAAAGGAAAAGCAGACAGTCTCTGAAAATGGTTCTCAAAATTTATAGGAGTTAGATCTCTGCATAAGCATTTTACTAGCCAGCCAGGGGATGCCATGATCCACGAAGAGTTCAGTATAGGAGACTCGGTTGATGTCAGTATTTAAGGTAACATTTGTTCATAAAATTTAAAATATAGCATCAAAAAGGAAACAAAAAGGAATATTTATTAGGTGGTGTGTGGCCAAGTTTTAACCAACTACTCTGTGCCGCTCTTCCTAAAGAGATACCATGTGAAACAAGGATGGGCCGGTCTCTCCTGCTCCACCAGCACGTCAGGACTGCCCACCAAGTGTCTATCCAGGAAGAAAAGAAGAAACTCTGCCTCACCTTCCTCAGAGAGAGGAAGTCACATGGTTTGCAATGCATTTGGAATTGCCATGAGCTGGCTGTGAGCTATCTTGTCTTCTTCATGTCCTCACCTAGCAAACAAGTCTATTCCCAACCTGAAATGAGCCTGTTGCCTATTCCCATCCTCACCACTCTTTCTTCCCTACAAATCTACTTACCAGAAGCCTATCCATCCTTCATAATGCAGCCCAAAGACACCTCAACAAGGAAGACTTCCTGATACTTAGAGACTCTCCATGCAGCACTTTCTCACATTTCCTCCTGCCTTAGGAGGTCTGATGAGACTGAGTTCTCTGAGGGTTGCATCTCCGCATCTCCCAATAAAAGCTAACAGCACCACACCCACACTTGGCTTTCAATCATTGTGTTAACAGGAAGGACCAAGTCCCACATGTCCAAGTTCATCTAGAACCCTAGAGTGCATTTATGGAGTGCAACTGTTCCTGGGTTTAACATGGTTTAAAACTGAGGTCTATGATGTTTCTAGCTGCCTGAGTTGCAGGTTTATGTGAGGTACAGTGGTAAAGAACCTAGACATCTATTAAATGTGTCCCGAGGCTCTCCTGAACATGTCTAAGCACAAATGTGGTTTTGTAATACTGCATTCATCTTGCAGCTAGGCGAACTGACAACGCTAAAACTCCTCTTAAAGCAAGTCCCTACATGTGTTTAAAGCAAGGCTTTGCTTCACCAGAAGTCTAAAACTTAATGTAGTACAGTATTCACATATTCAAAGTGTGGGTTAACCACAAGCGAGACCCAGTTACTAGGACAAAGCTGCCTTTATCAACTAGTCTCAATTCATGGTCTGGCATATTTATTTATAGCACCAGTAGAGAATTTCAGTGATTTAATGAACTGGAAAGGATAATAAATTCTCAGCAATTCACATGAAAGGAAGAAAGCAGTCATATGAATAATCTAAAAAAATAGATAATTAAAGAGACTTTTGCTTTGAAATGTGTTTCGTCTGTACTTAACACTGAATGGATAAATTTCCACTACATTAGACACACCCAATCTTCAAACAAAGTAATAAAACAGGCTTGTGTGTACACGGCGCAGTATATGAACAGTCTGGAAACTCACGCCTACATGGCAAACAAACCACAGTGCCAGGGATGGGCAATGGCACATTAAGATTACTGCAGAGCATGAGCACAAGTGGAAAAGTGCACTTTTTACATGTGTGCATTTCCATGTCATCTTTTACTAAGAAGAACCAGAAAAATGTTTGATTTTTCCCCAAAAATAAAGAATTCTCAACTTCTGTCTATATATTCTCTTACAACATTGGAGTAAGAATAAATGAAGATGGTAATATCAATAATGGAATAGCTGAGTATCTTCTCCACGGCTGCAAAAGTCTCTTGCATATTAGTAAAGGAAACTTTTACCACCAGCAATGATTTTAAAAATCATTAGTAGGGTTGTTAACAAGCTGTTATAAAGCAATGGTTTGAAATTGTGTGCTGGAAGAAAAAAATAAAAAATTACTTGGATTTCCAAATAACTTAAAATAGCTATAAAAATTTTTTTGGGAAGGTGGGATAAGGTAAATATATTGTTTTGTGTCTACTGTTGAAAGTATGCTTGATTTTAAGGTACGAAGCATTTTAAGCAGTTGTGAAATGCACTGGTTAAGAAAGTATGTGAAGTAGGTAGAAGTGACTACAGCCCTCTGAAACCTCCTAGGAACATCTGGTAGTGGTGATGCATAACCAAGAGCCCTCACGAGGGGAGCCATCTGCTCCAAACAGAAAAGGCAGGGTTCGCTCCAGAAGCTCCAAAAGAACTGGTCCATAGCCTGGCTCTGTGACTCTTTTCACTACTGATGCTGCTGGCTCCTAAGCCACCTGAAGTGAAGATCACTCCAGCAGATCCTGAACAGCCAAAGGGAACATGCACAGAAGGACCAGTCAAACCGCCTTTCTTTCCCCCTTCCTCCCCACCCACACCTGGGGAATTGGAGGATTTAGGAACGGTGGTAAAACAGCTTCAATGAACGCAGATCAGCTCCCGTGCCTTCCTTTGCCATAATCGATGTACTGTTTCATGGGGGAATCTCTGGGAGATGCAGCAGTAAAAACTGTTGACCCCTGAGCACATATCTTTTTAATATTCTGTGTGATGAAATGGGAAGTACCCCTAAGGCATTTCTACTGAAACAGAGATAGAATGATTGCCTTGAGAAAAAAAATTCTCATGCAATTGTTTGTTAGAGCTGAATGAGCCACTTTTTTCATGGGATACCACTGTACTTGACAAAATTTGCCAAATATGCTTTATGACACTTAAATATCCAGTTGACATCTTCACAAAAAATGAATGGAGAGTGGCACTTCAAACAAAACAGAAAACAAAACTATTGCCAATGATATAATTCAAACGTTCAAGCAAAAATTAAAATTTCAGAAATCTTGATTATACCACCATAAGTTTGAGTTTCATAGCTTCCCAACACTTAAAGACTGTTTCTGATGAGATTGGTGATGATATTAAATTAATGTAATTTTAAAATATTGTATAATGAAACATAACATTTGACAGATTTGCATTACTCACTGAACCAATGTTTTCTAATAACAATGCAATTACATTACAAAATCATGCATGGGGGAAAAAACGGTCCATTTGAAGTACAAGACAGACCAACGGATTTCCGTGTAACAGGAGTACAAGTTCATTGATGGTTTTAGATTTCACATGGCAATTAACCTTTAAAAAACTACCATTCAAATTTTGACAAGGTATCAAAGAATAGTCACAATAATCTGAAAAGGCTATTAAAATATCCTTCCTTTCTGAGCTACCTATCTGGGAGATGAGATTTTTGTCATATGATTCAACCCAAAACATACATACATTTATTTATTTATTAATTAAAGATTTTATTTATTTGTCAGAGAGAGAGAGCACACAAGCCAGGGGAGTGGCAGAGAGAGAAGCAGGCTCCCCGCTAAGCAAGGAGCCCGAAGCCAACTGGATCCCAGGACCCTGGGATCATGACCTGAGCCGAGGGCAGTCACTTAATCGACTGAGCCACCCAGGCGTCCCACATTTATTTTTAAACACATAAGTAAATACATAAAATTTTTCTTTGCTTTCATTTCCACTCCAATAAATAACAAGAAGATATAACCCCTATAAACAAAAATTCTCTGGGTTTCTCAAAATAAGAGTATAAGAATCCTGAGACCAAAAAGTATGAGAACCACTGACACCTGCCTAGCATCACAAGGAGTTTGGATTTTATTGTAAGCATGATTGGTGGTCAGCCCTTAGAGGTTTGTTTTTTTTTTTTTTAAGATTTTATTTATTTATTTGACAGAGATAAGAGACAGCCAGCGAGAGAGGGAACACCTTAGAGGTTTGTTTTTTTTTTTTTTAAGATTTTATTTATTTATTTGACAGAGATAGAGACAGCCAGCGAGAGAGGGAACACAAGCAGGGGGAGTGGGAAAGGAAGAAGCAGGCTTATAGTGGAGGAGCCTGATGTGGGGCTGGATCCCATAACGCTGGGATCACGCCCTGAGCTGAAGGCAGATGCTTAACCGCTGTGCCACCCAGGCACCCCCCTTAGAGGTTTTTTTAATGAAGGTTCTTTTAACATAGCAGCCTTTTGGTTTTATTCTTCTAGAAAACAGCAGTTCTCAGAGCATAATTCTCAAATACTCATTTCCAAAAAAAAATTTTTTTGCACATTAGGTAGATAAAATAGAGAACACAAGAAAAAAAAAGACAATCTCTGCCACAAAAATTAACAGCAGTCAAAAAACTAATATTCTATTTGTTCTATGACCCTCTCTGGCACCTTATTAGCTTTGCTCCAACTTCACAAAATTCACCGAGCATGAGGTACAAGATTTATCAATTGATACCTTCTCGGAAGACTTTAAATAAGAGAAAAATTTAAATGGATTCGAGCAGACAACTGTCCTTAGAGGCTTCACATAAATGTTAGCACTAAGAAAGACGCAGATGTGTCTCCCTGATAATCTGCTTTCTCCTATACCACATTTCCTTAGGACAATTAAAGTAGCAGCCTCTGCTATCCCCACAAGGTAAACATGGCTGCCAACGTGAAGAGAATTCGCTGTTCACTTTCTCCCTTCATTTAAAGACAGACACATTTGGTTAAAACCTGCTTCTCTCATGCTAATTTAATAACTTCCTATGTACTATGTATATATAGTACAGTATATGGTTTTCTATAATACCAAAATCTTTGTAACATATTAGGCAGTAGAAAATAGTTTGTTGGAAATTAAGTTCAGGTTAGGAAATATTTAATCTACCAGCAGTAATTTTTCATTTAAAAATAGCCTTTCCTGGGGCACCTGGCTGGCTCAGTTGGTGGAGCATGCAACTCCTGATGTCAGGGTTGTGAGCTTGAGGCCCTTCACTGGGTGTAGAGATTACTTAAAAATAAAATCTTAAAAAAAATAAAAGAAAAAAATACCCTTTTACTAAAGACCCGGTGCAAACACTTTCTTAGCTTCACTCATAAAAGGATTTTAGAGGTTGTGTATGTTGGTAGAATTGTAATCCTCATAATTACTTTATACCCAATAATTATATGTTATTATAGAAAGACAGTAAAATCAAAATACAGGTTGTCCCAAACTTGAGCATCTGATTTTCCTATTACTCAAGCCAGACACCATTACCTATTGACATCCCCAACCAACACCCACTTCGTAGGGTATTTCACCGCCTCGTGATGATTTTGAGTACCTGCCAGCAGCTATATGCTAGGAAGAGTTCAGGATTGAATTTGGCATTTTGAGGAGTCTTTCATGGCACTGGCAAGAGAAAGTAGATAATAGAGTATTCCAGAATTTCAGGTAAACATGTGCTGACCCTGTAGGTCCCACAGAAATACTGCTGAGTAGTATTAAATTAACTAGAAAATCCACTAATTCACATAAGGAAATTCTACAATACTTATTGAAAGGGGAAGGAGTGGGGCGTCTGGTGAGAGAACCACCAGCAGGGACCAGAAGTGACTGCGCCGTGACTTACCTCCGCTGCCGACTGCCCACGCTCCAAGGAACGGGTGCCTGGCACTCACCCCTATCTCCTAAGGCCCCAGGAAAGGGAGAGAGAAGGAACCATGGGAAGAGAGGACGTCCTGGGATGCACCCCTGCCAGAAAGGGTGTGCGCAAGGGGGTACAGGAGACGGGGTCTGGGGGAAGGGCTATACAAGAGAAAGCAACAGCAAGCAACAGCTGTTCGGAGCCTGAACTTACATCTTGATCAGGAGGTGCTTCTGGGTAGTTTCTCACCATTTTTAATGATGACAATAATATTATTTTGGGAAAAGAAGCCTGCTGTAACAGTAATTAAAAACTTTACCATTTTCTAGACTTTCTAGGAATGTAGATCATTCCCAATAAGCCCCCCCCCAGTAACACATCTAAATGTAGTTTGACTACTACACTTGACTTTTTACTACATTTTTCATGAACAGAGATATGAAAATAGGTGGGACCTTGGTAATTCCTTCTCTATTCAGAAACCTAAAGTATAATAATGTCTGAAGGTCAAAATTAGTCCCTCACTATAGAGTAGGTATGTTTGCTGGTGCTAGGTAGTCAAGATTACCACTTCCAAAAACACTGGCGGCAATTAAAAAAAAAAATCTTTACAAAGAAAACAAATACTACATATATCCCAAACCAAGTGTAGAACTATAAAAACAAGGTATATTTTCCAACTGGGCTATCAATTAATAAACAGCCTTAACTAAGGGCTATTTTGTGATTCAGCAGCAGAAAGACAGGTCAATGCTTTCCATTCAGACTTGGCCAATAAGATTGCTTGGGGTTCAAAATAAAATAAATTATATCAATGATATTTGCAAAAGAATGAATCTTCACAAAAACAAAACCCAGATATAATGCTAATCTGAGTTGAAAAGGCCAAGCAAATTTATTAGGCAGGTGCATTCAGAACAGTGGTGCTTCAGAAATTCTAACGTGTACAGTAATCATGTCTAGAACACTTACACCCTCTAACTGAATATGGGGATTGCTCTTGCTCATATACCACTATAGAAAAATTCAGGAGGTAAAAAATAAGGAACTAGGCGTGCCCAAAGAAAAAGAAAGTAGAAACTGAAGAAAAATTTCACAGATTTTGTGTTTAGGTAACAGCTATTGGGTTTATCCATTTCTAGAATTACATACATTTTGGTTTATTGTCTACTCTTTGGTTGCTTATATGATCTCTAAAAAATCATCTTTTTCTTGCACATGACATCACTTATTTGCACAGCAACTACAACAGGACAAACCATACAAATAGCTCATACTCTACCAAAAGAGAAGGGGAGGGAGTCTGATGTTTTTGAGATACTCTGGATTTGAAGGACACAAGAGGAGACTCTAGAAACACTGTAAGCAAAACTCTAAAATGACTGCTATAATGACTGCTGTACGGATGACTGCAGCAGACTGCAGTCCGGGAAGCTGAAGGTAAAGGACGAGATGCTTGGATTCTGTGGATTTAGTACCATGTTCAGTTATGTGTTTCTCTGAGGCTCTGAGTGGTTTCAAAATCACTTTATAAAAGAACTTATTTCAACCTCAGAGGAAAAAGTTTAAAGGGTACAAAAAAGATGGAGAAATGTCCTTAACAGCAAGAAAGCACAAAAGGAGAAAACAAATGGTTACATTCCACTTTAAGGCAGTGGCTAAAAAACAAATATAGTAACAGTATATCACTGATATTTACCAGGGAGCTCAGACATGTATTCTGAAAAGTTCCCAAAGTGAGGTCACTGTCCCCCACCTTGGTTAAAAGCTGAAATCCAAAGGGCAGGTTCTAGAACATAACTCTCATCATTCAAATGTGAATCAAGGCAGTTGGCTAGGCTTTTCTGACTGTTAAGCAACTTGTCCCTACACATTGGCACAATTCAGGACTTTACAGTCTCTGACTTAATTCTCATAACCAGTCTATGTATTATTATATCCACTGTAAATCATACATGTTCTGGAACTTCTCCTTTGCTGGTGGGATGTTAAATCATTGACGTTGGACCCACTGATGCCAAGGTCTACGCTACTTTATAAGAAATTCATTGGAAAAAAAAAAAAAACCCACCAGAGAAGGCAGACTGCATCCATTCATTCAAAAAAAATTTACTGAACACCTTCTACATACCAGACACGTGGGACACATTAATGAACAGACATAAAATATTTGCCCACGCACAACTTACAGCCTAGCAGCAGTGGGGAAAGAGACAATTCACCATCAATCAATTAACCAGGTAATATTTTAGAAGGTAATAGATGCTATAGAAAAAGAAAATGCAGAGCTCTGCAAGAGGGATACAGAGCTTAACATGCAGTTATAAATAGAGCAGACCTCACTGACAAGGGGATATTTTAGTGAAGTCTGGAAGGAGCTGAAGAAACTGGCCATGAATACACCTGGGGAAAAAATATTACAGGCAGAGGGAAAACCCAACACAAAGACCTGAAAGTGGGAATGTGCCTAATGTATTTCTGGATCAACAAGGAGATAAAGATGAATGGAATGGAGGGCAGGAGAGGGAGAGAAGTAGGAAAAAGGGTAGAGTTAGTGATAGGCAGATTTGTATTGGGCTTTGTGAATCAACAAGAGGAACGGGACTTTTATTCTGAGTAAGATGGAAAGCCATGGGACAGTTTTAATGTAAACTGACTCCTGTTCTTAAAAAGATCACTCTGGTTGTTACGCTGATAACGTACTAAAAGGAAGCCAGCGAAGGAGAAAAGAGGGGCCACTGTAATAATCAAGAGGTGCTGGAAACTTGGACAAAAGTGTGAGTAGACAGAGGTGGGGAAAGGGGCTGAGCGCCTGGATTTATGTGGGTAACAGCAGGGTTCTGGATACATTTTGAAGATACAGGAGCAGGATCTGATGTGGTGAGAAAAGAGTAAGGATGATTCCAAGGGCATTAGCTTGGATAACCTGAGAAATGGACTTACCACCCACCAAAATGGGGCAGGCTGCAGGGAGAGCAGGTTTGTAGAGAAAAATAAAAAACTCAGTTTTAATCCTGTTAAAATTGAGGTATTTTTTACATATTCAAGTTAAGAAGTCAAAAAAGTAGTTAACATGTGCTTCAGAAGTTTCAGAGCACTACCCCAGATGGAAATATACATTTGGGAGTCTTACACGCAGCTACGTGGTATTTTATTAAGCTCTTGTAACTGTTTGTGACAAGAGTCCTATAGGAACTGAGCCCTGAAGCATTCCAAATTAATAGGTTGGTAAGAAAAAAACAGTGCAAATTTTTAAAAATTACTGAAAAAGTGAAACCAGTGATCTAGTAGCATAGGAAGAAAAGTAGCAGCACGTGGTGTCCTCGAAATCAAGTGAAATATGTCAAAAAAGAGGGAATGACCAATTATATCAATGCTGCCAATAGGTAAAGATGAGAAATGACTGCTGGATTTAGCAACCTGGAATACCTTCTTTAGAAAAAGTCCTAGTGACTGTATCCCACCTCACCCCAGAAGATAATTATGGACGAATATGATGGTATCCTTTCAATTTGCATATGAATTGAATGTTTTTCGAAAGGATTATCCAAAAGAAAGGATTTACTCCAATTTAATATTTGGGACTCAAATCAATTGATCTGTTAAGAAATACCATTAAGAAAGTGATAAAGTATAAATGCTAACAGTTATTTGTTAATATTCAATTCCTATCACTTAACCAAACAAAACCACCTCCACGCAAACTGGAAATAAAATATAGATTTTGTCCTAATGAGGAATTATGACAAACCAAAAGCCAGTATCGCACTGCTGTTTATTCTATTAAAATAAAGAACAACACAAGTTTGCACATTACCACCATTTGATAATGTTCCAGAATCATTTTATAATGTTCTAGAATGTTAGCGTTAGTGCAGCATGCCATAAAACCAAAATAAAAGGTGTAATTATTAGAAAGAAGTAGAAATAAGTGTCATTATCAGCAACTGATTATATAACTAGGAAACCCAAGAGAATAAACTGCTCTTAGAGTAAAAGCTCTTAGAGTATAAGCCAGCTATAAAATAAATATACAAAAATCAATGACTGTCTTACACTAGCAATAGCCAATCTGAAGAACCCATCACAACAGCAACAAAAACATAAATACCAAAGAACCCTAACAAGACATATTAGGAGTAAATGAAACAAAACAAAACCCAAAACCTCTTCTAGGAGAGCTAGAAGGTCCGGATAACCTTTCATGTCCCTTGAGAGAGACAGTGACTACATGTAGACGACAGTCCTTTCCAAAAAACAAGAACACACCTAACTGTAAGTGGAAAACTGCAACAGAATCAGGAAAGGGGAAAGCAGTTGCAACTTAGCCCACCTAAAAGAGTGAAATGCTACATCTTAAGTGAGGAAAACTGAGAAATACTTCCAGTTTACTCACAAACTGGAGGAGAAAGGATGACAGGCTGAAGTAAGGTTAGTAAAGGCTACTGACAACACTCTACATCCCAGGATGCCCTTCCAACTTAACTTGCAGCAAATGTCTGGCCGACAGTCCCCGAGCTCAGCAAGACTGGAGACTGATTCATAAGAGAGCAGATAAAACAGTTAAGTCTCTGGGCTGTGAGAGCACAGGAACCTTCCCCAAAGTTGACTCTATACAAACAGGATGCTGAGGACTCCTGCCAGATGCCTCCGAGAACACTGGCAGCTAGATCCTTTCCACAGCTCAGGATGCTGGAAGACCACACTCTCTGACCAGCCCAAGAGGAAAGACCCTACAAAAGGCCCCAGTGAACAACTCAGAAGAAACAGTAAACAGTCCAAAGGCTGCCACTGGGGAGGGAGACTCGGGAATGGGAGTGGTAGGGGAGAGAGGGGCAAGGGACCATTTATTTTACAATAAGCCTTTTAGTACTCTTAGACTTAAACTATGTGCATGTATTAGTTTAAAGATAGTAAGATAATAATCTTTATCTGAAAGGACAGATGAGTGTAATTCTGATTTTCTAAGGAATATCATGACTTGCTCTACCAGATATTTCTATGTATTCTAAATCTACAATTTAAAAGACTTGGCATTAAGTTTAGAGATCAACACAAACAGGAGTAAGACCTAAAATAGAAGCAAACCCAAAGCTAGTCCAGAACTTAACACGTAATAAAGGAAAGACCACAACCAATGAGGAAAGGATGGACTATTTAACAAATGGTGCTGGTAGAACTGACGAGTTGGCGAGGAGATGGTGTAAGACAATTCACATCCACACATTAATACACAATTAAATGTAAAAAATCTAATATATTTCCAAAATTTGTTACATCACCTCTTTCCGAACATAAATGTTTACAAGGAAAAATCATAAAGGACAAGACAGAGCTTGACTACATACAACTATTTTGCTGTTTGGAAAATACCATAAAGTAAATTAAAAGACAAATAATGAGCTGTGAGGGAAAAATCACTGCAAATATGATAAAGGCACAATACTCTATATGAAACAGGTATTTAAAATCATTTTTTAAAATCATCAATTCAGAGTAAAGGGGGCAAAGTACCTGAGCAAGCACCTTTCAAAAGGTAAAACAAGAAGCAAATCACTAATTTCACTAGTTTCCAAAGAATATAAAATAAGATCACATTTTTATAGAAAATTAGGAAAGATTAAACACTGGAATGCTGACACAGTGGGGAAACCATTAGGTGCATAAGAGAATCAATGTGTCTTGGCATAAGCAGTTTGGCAACATGCCTCAAGATTCATAAAGAGTTCACCTCTGCCCCAGGAATTCTGCTATAAATCTAGCCCAAGCAAGTCTGAGAAACCAAGACTTTCAGGCATAAGCATTTATCCCAGCTCTGCCTGCGAGTCTGCTTTTACTTTCTGAGCCTACGATCTCCTTTGCCAGATTCTGTTGAAGGCCTTCCTCTATTTGGTTCATTCCGTCTTTCCAAAACTCTATGTTGCAGGCACCCTTATTACCCTGATTCCATGGATAAAGCAAAGGAAAGCAAAGGCAATCAAAGAACTGGGTAATTAATAAAGGCCACCTAGATCTGAAGTGGCCAAGGCAGGATTTGCAACCAGCATTTAATGCTGATTTTTCAACCACTAAAAAAAAATGGAAATATGTCAGACAACAGAAAACTACTTAAATAAACTTTGACATATCCATCATTAAAAATCTTACACTTAAAGATTTGAAGGCATGGAAAATATCTATAGTATATTAAGTAAAAGGGCAGTATTCAAAACTGCAGATGAAATTAAAATTGCCAATATAAAAACATTCAGACAAATAAGGGACAAGTGGAAGCATACCATCTCATGAACAGTTGTTTATTTCTGATGATGTGACTGTGATTTTAATTTTAACTTTGGGGGGGATTCCCTAAATGTCTACAACAGGGACAACTTCTTTTTATTTTAAAATGTTTAGAAGCCAAAGGAACAACAGATCCTCTCAAATGTAGGTGCTTTGAAGCCCTCAATTTTGAAACGTGATGAAAAAAGAGGAAAGATTAGGTGAGAGGTTACTATCTTAGCAGTAGAGCATTACTGTTGAACTACAAGGTACATCAAATGAGAGATTTCCATCATTATTTTTGAGTTAAAATGGGAAAAAAATCATCCTTTCAGAATTTGCTTCATAGCCCAGTTAATGGATATTTAATTAGCACATAAGACAGGAGATAATTGCAAAACAAAACAAAACAAACCTCTCTTGACTCCCAAAGATCAGAATCACTACTAAATCGCCTACTAAAAACATTTTGGAATTGATGAATTGAATTCTGATTATTATTTACATAGTAAAGTTAAAAAAGTTTCAAAAAGCAAAAACCTAAGACATATAAATGACGTATTTCTGTACTACTTTGTTCAGAACTGTTTTAACACTTCCTTTCAAGGCCAACTGGAATTAGATGGCTATAGAATACCTGTTTTGAGCATAATAGTGAACATTTTCAAAAATTAGCTTTGGATGTGTGTATGTTGGGGAAGGAAAGGAGTGGGCAAATTTGTAGACAAACTATGTTTTTCCTTTGTTAAAGTATAATACTATAAGTGGTTTAACTTTTCTTTTCATAAAGAATCAAGGCAAAGCACTTTCTAGGAACAAAACAAGTAAAAGGCTGATAATGACTTTTTTTTGGCCACAAATTACCAGAAGATTTTTGCATGGCTGTAGGATTGTATTTCACTTTTAAAACTTCTGAAATATAAGAGGTCTGAAGACTTTGGAGAAATGTATGTACAATTCTTAGGCTTCTGTGCTCAGAAAGGAAAACTGTTTAAAAAAACATCGTTTCCACCACATTTTGGAACTTTGTTAAACAAGTTCTCAGCGCAAAGACTGGGAAGAATGAATATTCCTCATAGCTGCGAGCAGTATCACCCTATACAACAGCACTAATAATTCTGTAATTACTTAGAAAGAAAAACTGGAACTGTAAGAGCTCACCCTTACCTGAGCTGAGGCCAAGAAATGAAAAGGGTGATTCAAATTCTTCGGAAAAGGAAGAGTCCTATTTTGAAACCCAAAGGTAAGAGGACCCGCCCACTTCCCCTGGAGGACTCGTTGCTATAGGAACCCGCAGTAACCCTTCAGAGTCAATACAGTCTAGGGGGAGGGGGATGCTCCCAGAAGTTGGGGGATGGTTAAAAGAAGGAAACTGGGAGAGGGTAAAGAAAGAGGGTTTGAGAGGTTAAAAGACAATGAAACTCCTCGGCTGTGGCAGGGGTCAGAGAAGGAGGGCTGAGTAACCCCGAAGGAAACTCAGAACATCAGTGAGAACAAATACCTGGACGCTAGAGTCACATTATAGTTAAGTTTAAGTTTGAACCATTAGACACTTCCCTCTCTCCCCGGTGGGAAACAAACTACCCTTTGTCAGTTCCTGTCTATGGAAAATGAAGCTAGACTTTTATCTCAATTACCAACTGAATGCTACTTCGTAAAATTGAAATCTTGACTTTTATTAAACCAGCGGTTCCCAAACTCTGCTGCAAATTGGAAACACCTAGGGATCTTTAAAATAAACATTGTTTTAATCGGTCTGGGGTGCTATTTAAGCTTAGAGTTTTAAAACTCTCCAGTGGTTCTCTTCTGCAGCCAATTTTGGGAACTACTGTAGTCCGTGATTTGGCGAGGTGGTAGAGTGTTTAAAAAAAAAGAAAAGGCACAATTATCTCCCTTTGTCTTTTTAAGGCTAATAATAGAATTAGCTGGCTTTCTCCAAGCACACACAGGACAATAGGTTTCTTGACGAAAAGGAATCCCCAGCATACTCTTAACAATACTTTCTTTGAGATTAAAAGACTAGGCAGTAAAACCTTTTTCTTCCCAAGATAGCAAACATCCTTCCTACCCAAACGCCAAACTTACACACCTATTTTAAGAGCGAATGGGCCATGAATGCCGATCAGAACTTGGAAGGACGAGCTCCAGGGCCAGAAGGAAATAGAATCCCAGTAAGCCCACCATCATTCGACGGGGCTCTGAGGCGACCAGGACTGGGAAAGGCCGGGGTGTAGGTCCCTGGAGCCCCCAACGCGGGCCCCGCTGGCAGCGCCTCAATAAAGTTACTCAGGGAAGTTTGCTCCGGTTTCCAACCATGCGCCTCCCCGGCCCAGGGGCGCGGCCCCCGCCACCTGCTCGGCGCCAACGCTCCCCGGCCGCGCCCCCTCCCTGGACCTCCGCCACCTCCGCTGGTCGCGCACTCCGCGGGCGGCCGTGTGGCCGGCTGGAGCCCGGGTGGGCTCGCTTCGCCCCTCCCCCGCGCCC
>NC_048230.1:81718880-81890653 GCF_002007445.2 Ailuropoda melanoleuca | reverse complement strand
GGCACCCGCACGGCAGGGCACGCTCCGCGGGGCCGCGCGCGCGCTCCCGGGCGCCGGGAGGGGGCGGGGCCAAGCAGGCCGCGCGCCTGGAGGCAGGCTTGGATAAGGGGCATGCGCACTGCCTGTCCCTTCCTAGGTCCGGCGGCGAAGAGGGCGGTGACCCTGGACCAGTGAATCGGAGCAAAGTGGAAGAGGGCTGGGATTCCTCCTCCCTGAGAAGGAAGTTCACCCTTATCCCACAGACTGCAGGGTTTTTTTTCTGGTTCCTTCAACTAATGTGTTCAACATTTATTGAGCACCTACTTTGGCAGAGCTTTTTGTTCAGGATACAGGGCGTTCTCCAATAATGGGGAACCACTGGCTTGCAATTCCTTTTCCTGAACTGATTGCGTCCTTCTTTTTGAACAGATAAGGGGAGTGCACTACACTCTTAAGCAGTTTGGGGAAGGAGACTTGCTGCTGGATTGGGGTGATGCCGAAAACTTCATTGAGAAACCTGGAAGAATAAGAACTGGCGTCAGAAGTTCACCTGGAGAGAAAAGTGAACACAAAGGAATGAATTGCAAAAAAAAAAAAAAGTATACACACACGAACCCTACTGGGACAAGTTTAACCTGAGTGTATTGTTCATAGTGAAGGGCAAAAACGATGACTGAAAGGGTAGTTGAAGCTCATTTGGAAATTATTTTTAATGCTTAACCTCAAAATGTTACCTTTTTTCAGAGGGTAATTGAAAAATGTTGAAGCTTGGGGGGCAGGGGAGGTAAGTTATGATTAAATGCAGAATTTAGAAATATAAGACTAGAGGCATACAATGTATATATCCCTGTCCGAAGTGGTAGGGTCCTAATTCCAGTGTCGTTACCAGGAATAAGAAGCGTGGAATAGTTTTCAAAGATTGTGAAGGACAGGAGAATTACTTAGCTTTTGTCACTGCCTTTTTGGGTGTACAGAGCTGTTTATAATAACAGATACCAACTTCATTAGATTAGATCATCATCCTTGGTACGTATTTATTAGTGGATAAATTAGACCTCTAAAATATATGGCTCCAGTCACTGAATGTTTTTTCTAACTGGAGTTGTGCCCTGGTAGAATTTACTTCTAGTCAACTGAAAAACTTAAATTTGAGAGACTGTATGTATGAATGGATGTGTGTGTGTATATGGGTGTGTGTGTGTGTGTGTGTGTGTGTGTGTGTAGACACATGGGCTTTGGGAAACAAAAACCCCTTTTGTAAAGCCCAAGTGTTCCATAACAAACTGTCCAATATTGTGCAAATGACTAATAGCTCTGAATCTTACTGTGCTCATCTGTAAAATAGAATCATGATGGTTAATTTTAATGTGTCAATTTGGCTATGCCACAGCACTAAGATATTTTGTCAAACATATCCTAGATGTTTCCACAAAGGTATTTTTTTCAAGGTAAGATTAACATTTAAATCAGTGGACATTGAGTGAAGCAGATTGCCCTCCATAATGTGGGTAGGCCTCATTCAATCAGTTGAAGGCCCTAATTGAAAAATACTGACATCCCCTGAGTAAGAAGAAATTCTGCCAGCAGACTGCAATTCTTCCTTTGGGTCTCCAGCAAGCCGGCCTACCCTCCAGATTTTGGACTTACCAGCCTCCATGGTCATGTGAGTCAATCCCTTAAAATAAGTCTCTCACTTTCTCTCTTTTGATAGATGGGTAGTTAGGTAGATAGATAGACAGATATTGGTTCTGTGGAGGACCCTGACTAATATAACCTGCAAACTTATGAAAATTATGTAAGCTAATTACCATCTGAATCTGAGAAATGGAGATTCTAATCTTTAACTTGTGAGGTTATGAAAAATTAAATGAAAGTAGGTAGACAGGCAGCATGTATTAGGGTCTATATAAGCAGAAACTACTATTACTTGTGAATGAATAGCAGAGGCAAAACCAAAAGAGAAGAAAAGGTGGATATTGGCACTGAAAAGCATTTTCTGAGTTCACAGGGTAATAATATTACATTTAGTAAATGACTTTAAGAGTTAACAGAAAAATTTGGTCTTCCTAACTCAGACATGCTAGAAGGTGATACATATGAATATTTTAATTATTTGCAAATAAATGCCAAATGAGCTACTAAGTAAAGATGGACTTTAGGTGTACTTTTACTTTATTTGAGAGAGGGAGAGGGCCCGAGCATCTGCATGCACATGCGCGTAGACACATGTGCAAGTAGGGAGGGGAGGGGGAGCAGAAGGGTGAAAATCTTAAGCAGGCTCCATGCCCAGCTCAGAGCCCAACCCAGGCTCAATCTCAGGACCCTTGAGAGAATGACCTGAGCCAAAATCAAGAGTCAGATGCTTCACCGACTGTGCCATCCAGGCACCCCTTCACTGTACTTTTAAAACACCAAACATGCAAAGCAGAGATAAAATTCACATCTGAACATTTTATTCCGTATATATAAGCATCAGTTCAATTCACTCTACTTGCTACTTGGAAGGAGAAACCTAAGAAGAGGTTACTTTTGAAATAATTCCCAGTCTCAGAGTAGGTACATGATACGTAACTGAGTGTATTTATTGAATTCCTTCTGGGGCAGGCCCGTAGCTATTGGGAGCATGCAAAAATGGATAAAATATTCCATTTAATCTAAAAAATATTGCCACTTACTACGTAGTAGGCAACATCCCTACCCTCAGGGGATTTATCAAAGAGCCTAGAAAAAAATGAATAATCATAACTATAATTTAAGGTAGGGTGTGGCCAATTCCTTTGGAGGGATGTCAGTGATTGGGCCAATTACATTTTCTTCAGGAACTTGATGCTGGAGGCTCACTCTCTTAAACCTGCCTCCATTGTGACCCCCAGCGTTGCACAGTTTGGGTATGGTGCAAGCCAAAGGGGTAGAGTAGCAAGCATCTTTTAAAACTATTTTGAGCAAATTTGATAAATATCAAATAAAGTAACATTCCACTGACTCCCTTCTGAGCTTACAGGATAAAGTTAGAGATGGCAGGGTAGGAGAGACATTTACCATTCATTCATATGTAAAAACTCCTGTTTTGTTTTCTCTTTATTGTCATGGCTGTTGTTTTGTTTAAAGGAGAAAGTAACTTTAGAGTTAAAAAAAAAAATCTGAGATAAATTTTCCCTGACCTAATGGAGATTTATGAGGAAAAATACATAAAAACTAAAATGAAAATAACAAAAGGTGGGGGTTTGGGTTTATAAAAAGACAAGGAATTATTGAGTTGGAAACCATTACAAAGGTGGACAAAGATGACCATCATGTTTGTCCTGTAACCAGTGCTGTCATAATGTGACCTCCTTTTTCCTTTTGGCTGAGAACAAAATATTCCACCATGGGTGATGGTGAACCAACTCCAGGATTTACAAAAGCAAGTGATTTGGGGAAAATACCTAGCATTTTAGCAACTGTTAAATACTCAGGATATTTTATTTTGAGAATTTGTGAATATATTCATTTTAGGAGCTTTGCCACAGTGAATGGAAATAAATTAATCTGGGATTAAAGAAAACCCTATACTAGAAAAGGAAGAGTTTTAATAAAAATCGAAAGGAATGGCCTCCAGCCATGGATGTTAATTATCATCTGATGAATAATAATGATGATAATAGGAGATGTGAAATAAGTTAAAATACATCCTAGGCCAGCTTTTTTTTTTTTTTTTAATTACAAAACCTGGAATGTTGCCTTGAAATTTTAACCAGTGTGCTAGCATTAAATGGTTTTAAATTAGACTTAAAACACAATTAGCTCTACACTATTCATATGTAGCACTCTCCATTTTTTTTTAGTAATGCTATTCAAATGAATTCAATTTGCTCAGTATCACAAGTAGAATGTTGATCACCCAGTAGAGAGAATGGCAATATAAATGTTTCTTCCTATAAGCATATTTGATCATGAAGAATCAAAATTTAATAACATGGCACAATATTGGTTATTCTTTACAGGCTTTACCTTCTTCTAATAGTTTATCCCACTGACAAAATGTGATTGATTGACACAACTTTCCAATTAGCTGACTTTTGCACATTTTAATTATACCTTTATTTTTGAATATTAAACTTTACATCAGGATGACATTTAAAATATTAAATTGAGTATAATCATAAAAATTAAATGCATAGGAATTGTTTTGTATAAGCAATGGTAAAATCAGTGCAACAAATTCAGTATTGGGTTACAGAGGGTTTTTTCCTTTAAAAATGAACCTCCTGGAGAGCATTATATCCAGTTTTGTAGAATGTAAACACATACTTCATTAAGCAAGGTTTTGTAAAGTCATGTGAATATTAAAATAATTATTTCCATACCTTATATTCTACTTTAATGGGACAGCCTAGGTCTCAGTGGCACTTCCCTATATGTTCTCTGGGTTTTTTACTTTGTGTTTATTTAGCAAATGTCCTAATAGAGAAATCATCTCTGACAGTGGGGTCATAAAACCTTTCTATGATGCCTACATTATTTGATATGTTTAACTCTTGTGTCCAATATCCTCTTGCAAGTATAAGAGCTAGACCATATTCATGGTAAATATTTCCCATCTTGTTTTCTATGCCAGTGATTATTGACCACCTGTACCTAATATATTGGGTATATCTAATATTTCTTAGTGACAAACCACTCTAAGACTTAGTGGCTTTAAAACAACAACCTTTGTTTCTTCCATCAAGTCTACGGGTCTGCTATGCTGTTCTGTGTCTGGGCCAGGCTTGACTAGTCTTGTCTGAGCTCTCTCAAGCATCGATGTTATAGCTGATGGGGTTCCTGAAGGCTGGTTGGTCTAGGATGGTCTCAACTAGAACAGCTCAGCTCTGCTCTTTGTGGTCTCTTGTCTTAGCTAGCAGACTAGTGCAGGTTTGTTCTTGTGGTGGCCCTGCAGAGATGGTATAAAAATACACAGACAGATTTTCAAGCCTCTGATTGTATCAAGGTGACACTGTTTTACTGGCCAGAGCAAACCAGCTGGGCAAGCCCAGAGTCAGTGCAGGAAGGCACTCCCAAGGGTGTGGATGCACACATTAGTGCCTTCAATCCGCCACGTTTAGTGTTTTATTTGATTAGTCCTATCATGTTTTATTCTGTTCATTTCCAGTTGTTCTTACTCTGCAGTGATTTTTTAATCTGTCTTAGCTGCAGGGTTGAATATTTCTACCTGTTGTAAATGAAATCTTTTTATTCTAAGTTTTATTAGTGTCTTTTAGAACTTTTCTTTGTGGTTTAGTCATTTTTACACTTTTAAAGCCTCTTTTTACATTTGATTGTATGGATCAATAATGAAAATAAATACGGTCTTTGATCAACTAAATAATCAGTAAACAGATACAATGTGTTTAAAAGACTTCAATACATTATCTTGAGTTCAAAAAAGGTTTTAAATGCTATATATTTTGTCAAAATTCTAAACCAGATTTTGGAAAGATTAAATAAGTAAATAAATGTTCATATGCATATAATATTGATAAATACTTCCTGCTTGTCTGATGTCCACTTAACATTTGTAGTTCACATGTGCATTATTCACTGCATTTCTTTACAGTGGATGGCTCAATTTATCATGTAAAACCATTCCCCAGTTCATCATGTAAAACCATTTCTGGTTGAATTTTGAGGAAAATATACTGAAGGGTTATATATGGAGAGATTCATAAACCCAGACATTAGATAAAAACCATCATATTTTATTAATTGGGTAAATGACTAAGCTATGTCTTAAGAACTAGAACAGTATATTTCCATCTCTGGGGTTACTTATTTGGTGGAGATTCAAAGTCCTATGGAAACCTTTTTTCTTTTTCCCTGTAAACAGGCATTATAAATTGTTTGTTGCTAGATTATAACCTTATAAGAGTAAATTACGGTTCATAGAGCTTTAAGTTACCATACAACATTTTGTGCCTGCATGAGTAAATGACAAAAAATAGACTAAGAAAATACCGCATACTTATGTTATGCTGTTTGTCCTTTTAAAAACGGTTATTACTGTGTAACTCCTCATAAAGCTGGAGAACATATTCTTTCTGATAAAGTAACTTGGACCAGCGGAAGCCCTATAGATTCTAATTCTCCCAAGTTAGCTTTGTAGATTTGGAATATTCTGAAACCCAATGTGACAGCGTAAAGCTGTATCTCACCAGGCTCCCCCCCCCGCCCCCCGCTCTGATTTTCTTTAGAACCAAACCTCCAAACAGGATTCAAGTGCAAGTAGTTTATTTGGAGGTGATCCAAGGAAACATTGGTGGTGAAGTGGGAAAGTAAAACAATAAAGTGTAGGCAGCCAAGTTACAGGCTGGAGTTCAATCATGCAGGGAAAACTCTGGGAGCCAGCACAGAGCACATGCCTCAGGGATATTCCAGTCAAGGGTCCAGGAAGCTGGGATCATTATCCACTAACGACCATTCATCAAGGGAAAAGAGAGCTGGAATCATTACCCACCCATCTAGTCTATCAGAGATGGAGGGCTGCTCCCAGGGAAACTATTCCCTGCACTTTGATTTAGGCCTTGCTCATAAACTGAAGGTGTTTCTGTGGCCAGAAAAAAAGTTAAAGAATATCAATTGCTGGCAGTTGTAAGCCAGACATCTTGTACCAGTACCTGTAAGGAAATAAGAGCAGGGAAGCACCAGTATGCACCAGGTACAGAGGGACAAAAGTGGCATCTTGCAGTCCCTTCCCAGGCAGACCTGAATATTATCTTCATTTCCTTTAATGCCTCTTTTCCCATGTTTTCTATTTTCTTGTTCTCTCTGATGCTCTCAGAATTCAATACTCTCAATAAAGGTATGCTCTAAAGATTCGCATACTAGGGGCGCCTGGGTGGCTCAGTCAGTTGAGCATCTGACTCTTGGTTTTGGCTCAGGTCATTATCTCAGGGTCGTGAGAGGGACCACTCAGGCCACTGGGCTCTGCACTCAGTGGGGAGTCTGCTGGAGATTCTCTTTCTCTTCCTCTCAAGGAAAATAAATACATCTTTAAAATATTTAAAAAAAAATGTGCATACAAGGCAGTGACCTGCTATGCCTATAGGACAACATGGGCTTGCCAAACCACCAGGCTACTAACACACCCTTGGTGCAGGGCACTTTACAGCCAGACTCTTTCTAGAAAATTTGGAAGAACTTGTACAAAGGTATAGGCATCTTGGAGAAGACCTGAAGACTAAAGTGTTAGCAGATATCCATCAGAAGCACACTCGAGGAGAATTTAACCCCCTCTTCCCTCCTTGGAGATATTTGGCAGTGGCTGGAGACATTTTTGTTTGTCACCAATGTGGGGAGGGAGGGAACTGTTGGCATCAGGTGGTTGGAGGTCTAGGATGCTGCTAAAACATCTTACAAGGTGCAGAACAATACCCTTCCACCCCACAAAGAATTAGCCATTCTAAAAGTTCAGTTGTGATCCTGTTCAGACACTCTGATCTAGAGAAACAACATCAGTGGGAGAGGAAGAAGCTATAGGTCATGCCTTCCAATTTCCTTTTCTAATCTTTACTCCCAACGTTTACTCTGACAAAGTTTCCGTTGATTTCTAAAGGTGTTGCTAAGCATTTTGGGAGGCACAAAAGGAAGCTCATTTTGTTTTGTGAAACTTTACTAAATTGAATAAGGGAGTAGCAATCTGACCTTTTAAAATGTTTCCAGATGCTGAGTGCAGAATTGAAATGCTAAATCCAGAGAACCAACTATTACTGATTAGTAGTGCTATGGCAAAAAGGGCAGTTTTCTTTTGACAAACCAAGTCATGAAGGACGGAAAGATACTGACACTCAATGATTAATTTCTGGAAATGTGGTTGAACGAATCAAATTATGTATCATTTGATGCCATTAAATTTGAGTTCCTGCATTATATGTGGACCTTTCGCTTTTCAAACATTCTCAGTGTGTGAAATTGAATGTGCCATTTACAAGCTATCATGTAATTTTCTGTTTTCTGAAACAAAAGCAACAATCTGGGTACATTAAAGACCATTATATAATTGACAAACCTGCTTTTTAAAACTTGATCCAAAACACTTAAAATTACTATCATTTGTCAAAGGGAGTTATTCTTTAACAGTGTAAAATCATTTAAAAATTAGAATTAAAACCCCCTTTTGCTTTGTTCCAACAAGAATATCTTCCATGTGTACACATTTTCACAGTTTCAAAGTTTCTTTTCATGCCCACTAACTCACTTGATTTTCAAATCAACCTTATGAACAGAACAGATGCCATTTTCCCCATTTTTAAAATGAGGAAGCTAAAACTCAGAGATGGTAATTTTCTGATTCAGCTATGAAAACAGAGTTGCCACTATTTGTAAAAAAAAAAAAAAAAAAAAAAAAAAAAAATACCCCCCACCAAACCAAAAAAATAAAATTTTATCACATATTACTTTGACTTGACGTTTAATGTCAAGATCAAACCTAGTACACATAAAAAAGCATATGAATCATTAGCATGAAACTCAATGGATTTTCCCAACTTAAAAATACCCAGGTAGCCATCACGTAAACCCTCATCCCAAAAGCCTACTTCATGCATCTTATGGACACTACTGCCCATATCCCCCAGGATAACTATCCTTTGTTCTGACAGCATTCATTTATTTTGCCTGTTTTGAACTTTACGTAAATGGAATCATATGGTATGTATCTTGTGTCTTCTTTTGCTCAATATTAAGTTTGTGAGCTCCATCCAGACTATGAAGTGTGGTTGTACGATGTTCATCCTCATCATTGTATTGTATCCTGTGTGTGAATATTTCAAAGTTTAATCATCCATAGGATCACTGATGGTTTTTTCCTATTATAAGCAGTGGTACTATGAACTTCTTATACATGTCTTTTGATGAGCACAGGTCCATGTTTCTGTTGAACTTCACCTACGTGTAGGATTGCTGGGTCAGAGGATTTGCATATGCTCAGCTCTAGTACACATCACCCAACAGTGGTTGTGCAAATTTATACTCCCACCAGCATCATTTGAGAGTTCTTGTCATTTCTTAATCTAGCCAATACTTCACATTATCTGTCTTTTTCATCATATTCAATCTTTTAGGTGCAGTATACATCATGGAGATACTAATAGTTGGAACCGGAGCCTCTTGGTATCACTAGTCTATAGGTTAAACACTGATTTTAACACTGAAATTTGCTTTGTTGTTTCTCATCCCCAACAACTACATAAATGCAGGACCTTAATACCCACTTCAGAGCCATGCAATTATTTCCAATTGTCCATTTAGCTCAGAGGGACTTTCTTCTGGATTTTGTCTCTAACCATTCATTAATGTTTGGTGCCCACGAGGTATGTGGCAGGTGGTTTAATCAGTACCATGGATGCCAAGCCCTGTAAGTAAGTACTGTGTCTCTTCCAGGAGGAATTTTGCCCAGTACTGCAGATGCTACCAAAATCCAGGGCAACTGAAGAGCATATGCTATATTCCATCCTGTTTTTCCTACATGAGAGTCCCATTCTGTGTTCCACTATAAAAGTCTTTGTTATCTGGGCTTCAAAGCATTGTCTTTGCCTCTGCTTTTATCCCCTTGCCTTAATCCAACTGGCCAAATCCCATCCAAATCCCGCATTCCGGCTCATGTCTCCTGACCTTCCTCTCTCTCTCTCTCTGGGGTCATTATACTTGATTGCCAGAGAGAGTTTGGATAAAACATCCCCCACTGACCTCTACCCATCCCTTCATCCCTCCTATTTCTGACCCAGAAACTTACATATTATACAATTTCCATCTAACATACCCCTGCCTCCCATGAGTGGGTGCCCTCATGTAGGAGTTCACCAGTCACAACTGGTCTTCAAATCACAGTTTAGCTTAGCTTGGGATAATGTGCTATAAAAATATTTTCTCTTGGGGTGCCTGCTTGGCATAGCCGGTTAAGGATCCTACTCTTGGTTTCAACTCAGGTTGTGATCTCAGGGTTGTGACGCCAAGCCCCACATCGGGCTCTGCATTTAGTGCAGAGTCTGCTTGAGATTCTCTCTTCCTCTGCCTTTGCCACTCCTGCTTGTGTTCTTTCTCTTTCTCTCTAAAATAAATAAATAGATCTTACAAAAATATTTTTTTTTCTCATTGAAGATTATTTTTTCTCCTAAAAAGGATACTTTGGAAGTCAGAAAATCATGAGCCATTCATGACATAAAGAAGTTTCTCAAAACTCTCACTGATAAGTCACAGAACTACTCAGGGTGGATAACACTTAGGAAATGAAGAGAATTCTGGACTCTTTAAGTTGGATATGTTCCACCTTCAATACCTAGGCCCCTTTGTCTTACAGGGTTGCCAGTATCTGTAAAGAGCGACTACGGTAGTAATATTTTGTTCATTATTTTATCTAGTGCTAGTTTTCCTTTTATTAACAGGGTGAATTATTGCAATGATGCTTTATACAAAACCACTTCCAAATTCAGTGACTTAAAACAATAAGCATATAGTTAGTTCATGAGTCTGAGGGTTGCAGTTTAGTCTGGGCTGAGCTGGGCAGTTTAGCCTTGACTGGGTTCACTCATGTACCTAAATTGTTAGCTGAATATGTAGCCATGTTTTGGATGACTGAAGTGACCGTTCTCTGCTCCAGGTGTTTTTCCTCCTTCCTCTTCGACCAAGAGGCTAGCGTGGGCAGGTGCTTTCCATGGAGATGACAGAGGGCAAGAGCAAGAAAGCCCAATTATTCATGCACTTTTCAAGCCTTGGCCAGTATTATGCTTGCTGACATCCCACTGGCCAAAGCAAGTCACGTGGCTAGGGCCAAAGTCTGTATGTAAGGTAGTGCAAAGTTTGGTAGCTGAACTCTTGGGTACAGGAAAGAGTGAGGAACTGAACTATGTTTGCTGTCTATCACACAAAGTATACTTAGACAAGTCACTTAATCTTTCCATGCCTCAGTTCTCTTGTCAATAAATTGGAGATGATCATAACCCAGAACCCAACCCTCCTCTCAAATATTTCTAATGATTTAAAATATGATAAATAGCTTGCAATCACCTAGGTGCTTCAAATCTATTCAGTAATGTATACTTGTGAAATGCCATAATTATTGTGTACATTATTCTCTTCATTATATTTACATAGTGGCCCTAATAATTGGCATATGTTGGCCCTAAGCAGAATTCTGAGGCTTCAGTGCCTCAACTTGGCTTTCAATGCCTCTGGCCCTGACAAATGAAGTGATCCCATTTTTATTAAGCCTCCCAGGGGCTTCCATTACAATAGTCTACTCATTTTTAGGAAGCACCCAATGAATGGATGAATATATGAATGAATGAATGAATGAGTGAATGAATGAATGAATGAAGTCTTCAAGGAAATGACTAGTCAGCCTTTTCTGTTCTTCCATTCAGTCAAAACGAATTGAGTGCCTTCTCTGTGCACACCTCCCTTAACTGGTCAGTAACAAGTGCCAGGGATGCAAAGAAAATAGAGACAGCTGCCTCCCTTGGAGGAATTCACAGCCTAGGGGTGAGAAACACTTCCAAACAAGTTTTATTACAATGTGAGGAATACTCTATTGACGGTATGTGCCAGATGAAGTGAGGTCCCTCTAGAGAATTGAGGGTTGGTTTCAGAGAAGGCTCTTTGGAGCTTAGAGGAATGAGTGGGAGTTACCTAGGCCCACAGACAGAAGGTACACATTCCAGGCCAAGGAAACAACCTATGTAAAGAAAGGGCCTGAAAGAGCATGTTTGGACATTATCCAGTAATGCTGGAATTTATTATAGGGCCATAGGTGGAATGGGAAATGAAATTAGACAGGTAGGCAGGTGTTAGAGCATTCCTGAAGGGCCTTTTATATTATGCTAAGGATTCTTATTTAGTAGGGAGCAGAGGGCACTGAAGAATTTAAAGAGGAGTGGTATGTTCAGAATTTAACATTAGAAATACTACAGGGGCAGGGAGGACTATAGGGGTGATATTGCAAAAGTCCAAGTGAGAGATGACCCGTTCCTGATCCTGGGTCATAGAGGGAGGGATGAAGAGAGAAAGATGGATATGACAGAAGGTCACTAATGCTAATGGGATATTGTGATTGACTTGATGGATAAAAGGGATATACCACCCAGAGTAGGAGCATGAAGAGTATTCAGTCAGGATCTGTGTGAATAAGTCAGTGGATTGGCATTGAGCACTTACTTTGGGCAGATGAAAGAACTAGTCAGTGCAGTACCTCTACAAAGATGAGGAAGATGTAGACCTCTGACAATTAGTGAACAAGTAGCTGTAGTAAGTCACAGAATTTAAAAAAAAAAAAACATCTATCAAGGATCAGTCAATGTATTATGATACCCTCAAAGTAGGGATGAATGACCCTGATTAGTCAGCTTTTCTTTTAAGGAGCTGGTAAGTATCATTCTAAGCTTGAATTGTTCATGTCTCTATTCTTTGCCATAATAGCTGCTATTCCTTTAATGGAAAACCAGCTAAATGCCTTTCATTCTCTCCTTCTAATGTTTGAAAATGAATAAGACTCAAACGTAGAGTTTTTCTAGAATCTTTACAGAAGTAGCTGAGCCAGCATGTTGCCCATCTTTGCTAGGTGATGGTTGTTTTGAAGATGTAAGTAAGTAAATGTGCTTACTTATCTAAAACATGTATTTTGAGAATTTTATTGTTAGCCAAGTCAATTATAAAGCGAATCATTTACAGTTAGAGTAGAAGAATATAACCCTTCTCAGAGGACATTGAAATTTGCCCACAAAATACTGAGAGTGACTTCAGACAGATTATACACTTTTCTTAGAGAAAAGTGGACTGGAATTAGTGGGGATGATAAATGAAATGACTGGTTTCTCAGCTACAAAGCAGATCACACTAGCACCAAGTCTGATAAGTGCTTCCATTAGGACCGTGGAAAATTCAGTGGAAATCTATGTAACCCCTAAATGTTGCATTAACTCAC
The DNA here is from genome assembly GCF_002007445.2 of Ailuropoda melanoleuca. Lineage (NCBI taxonomy): Eukaryota > Metazoa > Chordata > Mammalia > Carnivora > Ursidae > Ailuropoda > Ailuropoda melanoleuca. The sequence goes on along the minus strand of NC_048230.1, from coordinate 81,877,743 downwards.
AGTGTTTCAGCATTAGGTTATCTATTTGGACAGGTAGTCCAAAAGAACTTAACAGAATAATATTAAAGAAAAAAAAAATCCTTCCCTGAAATAAAATGTCTGAAAAGAGTGATAAAATTATTTGCTGTCCCTTTCAAGTATAATGGATATGCTAATCAGAATCCATAATAAGTTTTCATTTCTTTCCTCTAGTAATATAAATTTATAAGGAAATTCAAGATTGATTTACTTTCTTGAGCAAAAGGTAGGCAGGCAATATAAGTGAATAAAGAAGGTGAGCTAGAGACTATGACATTTGCCCCTTTGTAAGGGAACCTGCTACTTTTCAGCCCCTTTCTATAGTTGCCGTGTGGGAATGAGAGGTCTCATGTTATCAGGCCTTCTGAGGATTCAGAAAAAAATTGGAAATTTGAATACTTCCAGTATTAAAGTTTTGTCAATTATTAAAAACTACGAGGCTCATACCAAGACTCATAGATAGCAAGGACATCATTTCACAACAGAATAAACTATGAACTTACTGCTTAACTTTGCAGTTGTTATTATATTAAAGTTTATAATTTACTGTTTTGATATGGAAATAAGTTTGAGGGGCACCTGGCTGGCTCAGTTGGTGGAGCCCGTGACTCTTGATCTCGGGGTTGTGAGTTCAAGGCCCACATTGGGTGTGGAGATTACTTAAAAATAAAACCTTAAACAAAACCCCAAAAACCAGAAGTTTGATTTCTTGCTTATTTTTAACTTATGCTGATTTTTTTCTCATGTCTGTTCATTTTCAGTGTTATGTTTATATTCCTGATATAAAACCCATCCTTTAACAAATATTTGTTAATCCCTGCTCTTTTTTCTGAAGATTCCAATGTTAGAAGCATCTCTAGCATGCAAAGATGTCCATACAAAGACCACTATAAACATCTAAATACCTGTGGCCAAAAGCCAATGAAAAGAGCAATAAACAGACTCTAAAACTTGAATTCTGTCTGTGCAATCTCTGTTTTCTAGTCGTTGAATACAGAGGTAACACTGATTGTTATGCAACAGTTAAAGTCTTTGAAGAACTACAAAAAAGCCTCTTTGAATATGGCTATCTTTAAATTATCTAGCCTAAAAAATTTATTTAATATAAATTAAATATAAATATGTATACTTCCTAATGTAAAATAGAAATTTGCCACAATCTTTATTTTACTCCAGTACAAATTTCATTTAGTTCAACAAGTAATTTAAAAAAATAAAGCACAAAAGAGTATTTTACTTATTGGATTAGCGAAGATTAGGAAGACTTGAAATACCCACTTTTGATGTGGAGTCTGAGTATGGGTTCTCTGTCACTCCAAGAGGAAGGATAAATTGCTGTGACTTTCAGAAATTCAGTTCGAGAATATGTTACCAAATCAGGGGTGCCTGGGTAGCGCAGTCGTTAAGCATCTGCCTTTGGCTCAGGGCGTGATCCCGGCGTTATGGGATCGAGCCCCACATCAGGCTCCTCCGCTGGGAGCCTGCTTTTTCCTCTCCCACTCCCCCTGCTTGTGTTCCTTCTCTTGCTGGCTGTCTCTCTCTCTGTCAAATAAATAAATAAAATCTTAAAAAAAAAATATGTTACCAAATCAAAAAATACGCCTACCCTTACTTTGATTTAGCACTTCTACTTTCAGGAAGCACACTGTAGATTCTTCATAATCGTAAAGCAAAAGCAACAATTTATGTGTTTTTTAATAGGAGAATCATTGTATGAATGTTGAAACAGCCAGGTCAGTGGAATATTTTGCATTCACTAAAGGCGAAATGGTGTAGATTTCTCTGTGTTGACATGGAAATAATATATGTGAAGCAAAAAAGTAGGATTCAAAACGTTTCCTTTATGGTACCATTTTTGTTAAAGTACATGTACTGATATGAAACAGAGACAGAGAAGAAAGAGAAAGAATGAATAAAGGAGGGAGATACAGGCAGCCCTTGCCTTGCATGGTGGTGTGGAACTCTATAACCAACAATGCAAGCTCTCACTATCTGTTGTAGGTGTCCACAAAAATGAAAAAATAGTAAAATTAATATCTATGTAATACTAATATAAAACATTAGAAGCATTTGATTTAAACTGTTTTATTTCTTTAAAAATTATCAAGAGTAGTTTAAATAGTGCTTGCCTTCTTCTTGTCATATAACTTACGGAGAAAACATCTCCATGCCTTGGTGAATTGTCATACTCCTTTTTTAAATTTTAAAAAATTTTTAAAAAGATTTTATTTTTTATTTATTTGAGAGAGAGCAAGCTCGTGCATGAATGGTGGGCGGGGGGAGGCAGAGGTAGAGAGAGAAAGAAGGAGAGGGAGAACAGGCTCCCTGCTTAGCAGGGAACCCAATGTGGGGCTCGATGTGGAGCTGGATCCTAGAGCCTTGAGATCATGACCTGAGCTGAAGGCAGATACTTAACTGACTGAGCTCCCCTGGTGCTCCTGTGATACTGCTTTTTAAGTCTGAGTCATCTAACACTTTCTCCTTTTCACTGTTAAGTCCTCAGGTTATCTCTGAGAGGTTTTTTAATGGAAAGATTTTTGCTGATATCACTGTCCCTGGCACATCTTCATCCTTTCTTCATAACTACATTCCTTATTCATGTCTGTAAGTTTGCCTTCACCAGGTTCCTCTCCAATAGTGACAGTGTCAATATTGCTGAATATCAGCGATTTCTTTTAGAACTCCATTTATATTCTGTTTGAATTTCACTTTCAATGTTAACACTTTTTGGGATTTTTTCCCCCTGAACTTTCATTTTGTTGGCCAGTTTCCTCTTTCCTATTGTTCATTTTTCTAAAATGTCACATGGGTTTATCCCTAGGAAACAAAGAGGTAACACAGCTACACGTTTTGCTGTCTGTGTGCGAATAGAATAACCATGTGCAATGATCAATCACTGACAGACTTTGAAAGAAGTAATGCTATTGGTTACCAGTCATGATGTGTATCTCTTATTTGTGAAGTAACTGGTGGACCAAAGAGCTAGAAGCAAAGCTTGTGTTTTATACAATTACTCAGTATGGCATAGTCACTGAGATTGGAACCATTTTGTTGGCACTGAGTTATAACAGAACCATGGTAACAGAGTCTTACCTATCAGCATGATGCAAATCAAGGACTGCATTTAAAGAGCATGAAAGAGCATGCAACAAAATGTTAAGAATGAGTGGTGGTCCCTGGGTCTTATATTTGCAGATGGTTTTATTTTATTCAAAAAAAGTCCTTATGTGTATTCTAAATTTTCTTGCAATTAATAAATATTATTTGTAAAACACAAAAGTAAACATTATTGAGAAAAAATGTAATACTTTTTACTCCTATGAAATCCAATTAGGTTTTGATGTGACTCAAAATTAATTTGATTCAGATAACTTGAGGATAGTTCAGCTAATAAGAAGTTTAAAAATTATTCTTTCAAATTTCTTCCTTCTGAAATTGGTTTTCATCTGAATGAATAAATTCAATTAATTCGAGGAGAAAATACTCTATTAGTATTTCTTTGCAAGAATATGGATTGATATGGTTCTCCATTTATTCTCGTCTACTTTTATACTGTTTAGTAACATTTTATAGTGTTTTTCATATGTTTTCATAAAACATATAGTGTTTTCCTTCATGTATTGTGTCTATTTCTGTCTAGATGTATTTTTCCAAATGGTTCTGTGAATGGAAGTTTTCCTTCCTCACTAGATTTTTAAATAGGACAGCTATTGATTTTGTATATTTAATCATTTAAGTTGTCATCATACTGAGCTCTCTTGTCAATAAAATTCAGAAGTAGGACAGACATATATTTATTATGTAAATCAACAATCATGATCTCTCATATGATGGGTGAACTTCCCATGTTGCATTTATAAGGCTTATATTTCAATTGTGTGCAGAATCCTGTTCTTTTCCACTTAAGTATCCTTTCTCTCTTGCATCATCAAATTTTCTCTCCTCACTGGATAATTCCCTTTATCATTCCAACATCCTGTAATTTCACCTATTAAAAATAAGATAAAATAAACCCTCCAGTTGCCATCTGCTTTCTCTTATCCTCTTCAAAGCAAAGTTTATTGAAGGAATAGTCTCTAATTGCTGACTCTCTCTTCTTGTGCAGAAAAGAATTAATGTAGCAGGTCTGCTTTTAAAAAGCCTGCTTACAAGGGAACTTGAATTTTGGGAGGGTTCTACCATCACTAATTATAAGAGTGGCTGACTCAGAAACCATAAAGATAGAATGTAATATCAGATTTGGAGATCATATTTTAAGTGATATGTTAAGAAAAAGTTGAGATATTCCTTTAAAATTTAAAAATCTGGGTTGTGATACACAGGTTGGTTAATGATTAAATTTACTGAAAAAAAGAGTGGCTGACTCTGTCTCAACTGTTGGCATAAACAATATGGCTTATGCTCAACAGCTGCTTTTACTCTGGGAGTCTGGAATTTTGTTATATGCCAGACAGAGGCTGCCTACATGATCAGCCTCCAAAAAAACCCTTGGGTTTTGAGTCTCTCATAAGCTTCTTTGATGGGCACAGCCTCACTCATGTTGTCACAACTCATTGTTGGGGTATTTCACGCATTCTGTGTAACTCCACTGGGAGAGGAGTCTTGGAAGCTTGTGCCTGGTTTCTCCCAGACTTCACCCCCTGCACCTTTTCCCTTTGCTGATTTTGTTTTGTATCTTCACTGCAACAGCTCACAGAAGTGAGTAAAATTCTATGCTGAGTTCTGTGAGTTCTCCCAGCAAACTGTCAAACCCTGGGTGGTCTTGAGTACTCTCTGTCGCTGTCTTCAGTTCTCATTCTCTTTGAACCCCCCCCATTAAGGTTTTCCTTCGTGTCTCCATGGGATCCACTGGTTGCACTGTCCAAAGGTCATTTCTACCTCTCAGCAGCTTTTGGATCAAGCCATTATTATCTTCCTTTGAATTACTTCTTTCCTTTGTTTCTAGGACAGCACCCAGGCCTGGTTCCCCTCCACTTCACTGGCATGTCCTTTTCATTCTTCTTTGCTGGATGTTGTTCTGCTTCCTAAATTTAGCCTTAGAGGTGACTTTTAAAATACCAGTATTGTTGGCATGGTGGAGGGGAGTGTCTAACTCTGATGGTTCAAGTGACACAGGAGAAGTTGGAGGTAGTGTAAAGAAAGAGTAGACAATTTTTCCACAAAGTTTTACTATAAAAGGGAACAAAATTGAGGTGTTACCAGAAAAAGTTTTTAAACTGGGAGAAATTACAAGTTTGAATGCTGAAGAGAATGATTCAATAGAGAGGAGAGAAAGGATACATGGCAGAGAGTGAAAATTATGGGCACCCAGTGAACAAACGGAGGGTTTACCTTGAATAGGAGCAGGAGAAACGTCATCCATAATTAACAGAAAGGAAGCAGGGGGCTCCTTTGCTTCTAGATTTGTTGATAAGGTGGGAACTCAAACGAGTGTTTCAGGGTCCTTCCTCTTTGTTACTCCAAGAAGTGAGTTTATGGGCTGGAGATCCAAAGAGCTAGGAGCCACTGGAAGTAGAACAAGCTCTAGATCATGGTGATGGAGAAAACATGGGGAGTGAGTGTTGCATAGATTCCCATTGTCCTTTCCTTGCTCCTTGTAGAGATTTTTTCCAAACTTGATGTCAGTGGGATCTGCTTTGTTACCAAATAATCTGCTAATGTTAATTAATTAATTTATTTATCAAAGATTTTGTTTATTTATTTGACAGAGAAACAGCCAGTGAGAGAGGGAACACAAGCAGTGGGAGTGGGAGAGGAAGAAGCAGGCTCCCAGCGGAGGAGCCTGATGTGGGGCTTGATCCCAGAATGCTGGGATCACGCCCTGAGCCACAGGCAGATGCTTAATGACTGCGCCACCCAGGCACCCCTGCTAATGTTAATTTATTAATCCCACTAAGATCCATTTAATTTTCTTTAGGATTGCTGGTGTGCCATCTTCCTGGCAGCATATGAAATGTTTTGTAGGCAAATTTTAATGCACTCTGAGAAGCGTTAGGCACTTCTACTTTTACTGTATATAATTTGATTTATAACTGACTTGGCTAAGACAACATTCTCAAAGACTTTAGAGTTTGAGGGGATTTGGAGATATCCAAGTAGGTGCAATAGGGAGGAAGCTGCTTGCATATTCAGGTCTGGGGATCAGAGAGTTGACCTGAACTAGTGAGCTGCCTCTAAGTCTTTTGCTTGTAGGTGGTCATTAAAACTGTGAGTGTATGGCTTAAGTCTAAGGTAGACTAAGCCAGAGCCTTGTGGATCACCATATTTACTGTAAATATGTAACTGTAATTATAACCTTTAATTTTTTCTCCTGAAGTCTTGACAATAGAGGTTTTCAGATTTCCAACTGGTTAAGGTCCATTTTGATTATTTTTCCCTTATTAAATTTTTGTTTTGTTATACACTACAAAAGAATGTAGGTGGTCTAATTTCCACAGTATAGAATTAATTAAGGTTGTATTTATCTCCTTATATGTGATTAATTTTTTAAAAAGATTTATTTTGTTCATTTATTTGAGAGTTGGGGAAAGGCAGAGGGAGAGGGAGAGAGAAACTTAAGTGCACTCCACACTGAGTGCAGAGGCTGAGGTGGTGCTCGATCCCATGACCCTGAGATCACGAGCCAAAATCAAGAGTTGGATGTTTAACCAACTGTGCCACCCAGGAGCCCCTTTACATGTGATTAAATTTTATAATCATTCCACAAATTGACATTTAAAAATAATGTATATGGTTTATAGAAAAGAGAATTTGATAACCATTCCTTTGTATGGCAAGCACTTAATGAATTTCTAATATGTATAAGGGATCATATTAGGTTACAGGGAATATAGGGAGAACAAGATAGTCAGGATCTCTGTCCTGATGGAACTTATGTTTTAGAGCAAAAGTGGGGAGGGGAGTACATATCAAATAGAAATATTTGTAAGTTGCCATAAACACTATAAAAGAAGCAAGAAATTGAGATAGAGATAGCTGGCTGTACTCAGATAGGGTGGTCAGAAAAGGACAACCAGAGGAACTAATACTCAGGCAGAATCATTACAGAATTATAAGCTTCTGGCCAAGGAAAGATTTGGAGGGAGAGCATTCTCTGGAGAGAGAATGGGAGAGAAACAAGGGAACAAGGGGTCCTTGGGAAGGCGTAATTATAATGAGAAGTCATGGACATAGGTTTGGACAAGGAAGGGAGGAATAAATAGGCTGTGAGATAGTTAGGGAATCTGTATTTTGGAGGTCTCCAAAGAGCTAAAGAATTAAAGCAGTGGGTGTTTGTGAGTTACTGAGAGAGATGGAACAAAAGTGGTAGACCCAGTAGGATGTTTAAACTCAAGATTTTAGAGAGAGTGCAGTTTTTGGTGATAACAATTTCTAAGATGTGGCCAGGGGAGCAGGTGACTAAGTTGGATTGGGAAGAAGGCATTGGCGATAAAGGGGTAAGGATTTAGGGGTGTGGAGTGTTGGGAAGTTCATTGATGTGGGCATTGCTATAGGCCTTTGGGCAGAGAGGATAGCTAGCAGCCAAAATAAGCTTATTATATGCATTATTCAGATTCTCTATATTTTAAGTAAATTTTGTCTAATTGATCTGTTGAATTCTCAGAGACATGTTCAGTTCTCCAAATGTGATTGTGATTTTGTGTTCTATACGGTTGATTCTCGTTATCTGTGGTAGTTATATTATAAAAGTCAGCTTGAAGACTGAATTTGCAAATACTGAGATATTGCTCCTAGGGGACATGTTAAGTTAGGTTCCTTCAAGCCTCTGGGCACAATATTTTCATCAACCAATCAATATATAATCTTGTTTTATATGTGTTTCTGTTTAAAGACACTTTATTTAACACATATTGTGGATTCATGAACGTTGAGTTCATGAACAACAGCACAATGACTTATGTCTGAATGAAAACACGTATTTTATACATAAAGGACATTCAGCCTTCTTGTACTTAGGATCTCTAGTGGTATTTCAGCACTCTGCTTGGGGGCCATTTTAAACAGTGAAATCACCAACAAAAAGCATAAAAAATATGAAAAACATACCCTAAATAGACCATGAAAAGTACATTTGTTTACAGTATAAGAGCTGAAATAGGAAGGCAGAGCTTTGCCTTGTTTGACCTCCACTGATAACTGCACATCAGTAACTCGATTTTTTTGCCATTTGGTGCATATCTGTAAATAACTGCAAAATTGCCATGGGTATTGATTTTAGGGTTACAAATGAAATTTAACAAGTAAGCAAACTCATAAATATGGACTCGGTGAATAATAGGAAACAATTGTATATTGTGAGATTTATTAATTGACTGATTCATGACTATATTATTCTCAAAGAGGTTTTTATAATTTTGAAAAATAGAAAAGACCCCTTTGTCCAAATCAAAATTTTCTGTCTCTAAATTGTTATTTTGGCTACTGTATATTTTATTCTTCATTTGTTTTGTTCATATTGTTTTGGAATATACCTCCCCATATAACTGAATTTTGTTTTATTTCTTGAAACAATCTGAGAATCATTCATTGCCTTATAATAAACAAATTTAACTAACAATGATTATCTTGGTTTATTTTATTTGTGCCACTGAGGAAGGAACAGGCAAGGGTAGGTAGGGAGAGACAAATGGGGGGTGATGTGACTAGGCTGATGCAGGGGGCTACATAACCAGGCTCACAGAAATACCAGATGTGGAGAAATAGACATGGTATTTACAAGCACACTTTGTTTCCACTCATGATATTTACAAGTCCTTAGTGTTTTTTCTAAATATAGACATGATATTCACAAATCCACCATGATATTGACAAGAAATTTGTCAAGTTCCCTGATCAGTTTCCTATGAAAGACCGACCATAAAAGCCCTCAAGTGGCAACCCATTCAGGACTCCTCTTGCTCTAGAGAGCTTTTCTGTTCTGTTCTAACCTTCCCTTAATAAACTTTTACTTCACTTCACCCTTTTTCCAGGAGATTCATTCTTCAACTTTCTTTGACTCCATGAGAGAAGAACCCTGTAACCCTGCAACACCACTTCCTATTTTGAGAACTTCTGGGTGTTTTTGGATTTCTCTATTTTCTCTTTCTTGCCCTTTGCTATGTTGATCAAAATTTATTTGTTCCTTATTTCTTCCTGTGGTCGTTTAAAAACTGTAAATCATAATTCTCTTCTACAAGTGATGACTCTAGTATTTGCTGTTTTTTTTTTTAAGATTTTATTTATTTATTTGTCAGAGAGAGAGAGACAGCCAGCGAGAGAGGGAACACAAGCAGGGGGAGTGGGAGAGGAAGAAGCAGGCTCCCAGTGGACGAGCTCTATCCCAGAATGCCGGGATCACACCCTGAGCGAAGGCAGATGCTTGATGACTACGCCACCCACGCACCCCTTGATTAATGTTTTTAATCAAACATTGAGTGGATGCAAAAAAAAAAAAAAACCGGCATAGAACATAAGGAAATAAAGAATAATAGTGCAATGACACCCTAATACCAGTGACCTGATACGACAGAACAGGTCTATTAAAATTGAAGTGCCTCTTGCTCCATTCTAATCCCATCCCTCCCATTTCTATCAGAGGTAACTAGCCTAAATGTTGTATCATTTTTGTTTTTCCTTTTTATTCTACGTTTGTGTGCCTAAACAACATGTTGTTTCATATTGCATATTTTTAATTTTGAATCAATGGATTCAAACTGAATGTATTTTTCTGTGACTTGCTTTTTTTTGGCTCACTATTGTATTTTTGGAATTCATCCACGTTGATATATTTAACTGTTCAGTTTTACTAAAAACTGAATTACACAACTTACTTATCCAATCTACTATGGGTGGAAATTTGTCTTTTGTTTTGTTTTGTTTTCCAGTGCTATAAACATTGTTATATAGATCTCCTGAAGTGCAGGTATAATGGTTCCTCCAGGGTGTATTCCTAAGAGTGAACTTACTGGATTATAAGTTATGAGCATCTTCAATTTTCCCTCAATAATGACAAGTTGTCCTTGGAGTATTTGTTTCCTTCTGTGTGAAGTGCCTGTTATGTCCCTTGCTTACTGTCTTTAAAGTTCGATTTGTGTGAAGAGGATGGATGGATGGATGGATGGATGGATGGATGGATGGATGGATAGTAGATGGATAAATATTCTAACACTTTGGGTCAGTTATATTTGTTCCAAATATCTTCTCCCAATTTTCAAATTGAGTTTTCATTCTCACTGATTTCTTTTTATAAAGTTTATTTTATGAACATTTACATAGTTATAGCATAAAATTCTCTCGTAAGCCACTTAATCTTCTTATCAACTCTTTGATATAAGCACTATTACCAACCTAACCTTTTGAGGAAAGAAAGGTTGTGAGTATAAATAATTTGCCCCAGTTCACACCAGTAGTTGATAGCAGAGCCAGTATTCAAACCCTGGGCATTAGTCTCTAGAATGTGAGATCCCAACCTCTATTCTATGCTACTTCCCTATGATCATCAGAAAAATTTAATTTTAATATATCCAGGTTTATTACCTTTTTTCTTCATTGACTGAAGTTTCTCTATCTCATTTAGGAAATCCTTCCTGGGGCGCCTGGGTGGCTCAGTCGTTAAGCGTCTGCCTTCGGCTCAGGTCATGATCCCAGGGTCCTGGGATCGAGCCCTGCATCTGGCTCCCCACTCCGAGGGAAGCCTTCTTCTCCCTCTCCCACTTCCCCTGCTGCTGTTCCCTCTCTCGCTGTGTCTCTCTCTGTCCAGTAAATAAATAAAATATTAAAAAAAAGAAATCCTTCCTTATTTCAATATCATAAATATGGTTTTTTGACTTTTTGGCATTTTACAGTTTTGCTTTTCACACTAAAGTTTTTAATCCATGGAGAATTGTGTGTGTGTGTGTGTGTGGTAAAGGATCTAATTTCATTTTTTTAAATAAGGATAACTAATTGCTAAAATGTTTATCTTTCTCTGCTAACATATGATGTCATCTCTGTAATAAACATAGAATAAAATCTCCTAGAAATAAGTGAATTTAGTGATGACTAGGAATTCCAGTGATGAACTGTAAAATTAAATGGAGAAGTGTATCATAAAAAATAGCATAAAAACGTGAAAAACTTAAGGGTAACTTTTATAAATTAATATGTAATAGACCTTTATGATGAGATCTCCAAACATTGCTGAGGGAAATTAGAAAAGACCTAAATAAAAGAAGGGATATTACAATTTTTAAGCATCAAAGGACTCAATAATGGTAAGATGTTGGTTCTTCCTAAATAGATATATAGATTCAAAATACGTCCAATCAATATTGCAGTTATCTGTTTTGGGGAAAGTCACAGCCTAGTAATAAATTTTATTTAAATGTTTTTTGACTAATCATGATTTCTAACTATTCTTAATGGTTTATGGAAATACAATTAAATACTCTGTATTGGTTTTGTTCCAGCAAACTTGCTGAACTCTCTTATTCATTGTAATAATATGCTTGTAGATTTGCATTTCTACAGATAATCACATCAGCTCTGAATTATGACAATTTTATTTCTTTCTTTCCAATTCTTAAGCTTTATAGTTCTCTTTCTTGTTTTTCTTCTCTGGATAATATTCAACAGAAGTGGTGATAGGCTGTTTTTCTTCTTTTTCCTTTTTTGTTTTTGTGTTTTGTGGTTTTTGTTTTTGTTGTTGTTTTTGTTTTTGAGAGAGAGAGAGAGCAAGCAGGAGAGGAGGCAGAGGGAGAGACAGTATCTCAAGGGCTCCACACCCAACTGGAGCCCGATGCAGGGCTCCATCTCATGACCCTGAGATCATGACCTGAGCCAAAATCAAGATTTGGACACTTAACTGACTGAGCCACCCAGGTGCCTCTGTCCAGAAACTTTTTAAACAAATATAATAAATGTAAACATAATTTCAGGTACCATCCTTTCTAAATCTATTGAGATTACTTTAATATTTTTCTTTATTTCCTTTTTTTTTTTACCTTTTTTTATTCTCTGATACTCTTCCTTTCTTTATGTAGATTTGAGTTTCTGATCTATGTTATTTTCCTTCTCTCTGAAGAACTTTTTATTACCTTTCTTGCAAATCCATTCTACTGGCAACCAATTTCTTCAATGTTTGTTTGCCTGAGAAAATCTTTGTTTCTCTTCTACTTTTGAAGACAATTTTGCATAATATAGAATTGTAGGTTGATGGGGTCTTTTCTTTCACCACTTTAAATCTTCTGCTCCAGTCTTTACTTGCTTACATGGTTTCTCAGAAGTTGGTATTATTCTTTTCTTTGCTCCTTTATAGGTAAGGTGAGGTATTTTTTCCTCTGGCTTCTAGCATGACTTTATCTTTGATTTTTTGCAGTTTGAATATGATATGCCCAGTGTAAGGTTTTTCTTGTTGTTATTTGTTTTGTTTGGTTTTTGGCATTTTTCCTGTTTGGTGTTCTCTGAGCTTCCTGAATCTATGGTTTGATGTCTGACATGAATTTGGGGAAATTTCAGTCATTATTACTTCAAATATTTCTTCTGTTCCTTTCCCTCTTCTCCTTCTGGTGTTTCCATCATGGGTATATTATTACTTTTGTGGTTGTCCCACCATCCTTGGATATTCTGTTCTTTCTTTTTGCTTTTTTAAAATCTTTGACTTACAGTTTCTATTCAAATATCCTTAAGCTCAGAGATTATCTCAGCCATGACCACTCTGCTAATGAGCCCATCAAAGGCATTCTTCATTTATTAGAATGTTTTCATCCCTAACATTTTTTTTTAAAGATTTTATTTATTTATTTGACAGAGATAGAGACAGCCAGCGAGAGAGGGAACACAAGCAGGGGGAGTGGGAGAGGAAGAAGCAGGCTCCTAGCAGAGGAGCCTGATGTGGGGCTCGGTCCCATAATGCTGGGATCACGCCCTGAGCCGAAGGCAGACGCTTAACCGCTGTACCACCCAGGCGCCCCCATCCCTAACATTTTTTTATTCTTTCTTAGAATTTCTGTCTTTCTGCCTACATTCTGCATTCATTCATGTTGCCAACATTTTGCATTAAACCCATTTACATGTTAATCATAGTTATTTTAAATTGCTACTTTGGTAATTCCAACATCCTACCACATCTGACTCTGGTTTGGATGTTTTCTGTCTCTTCAAACTGTGCTATTCTTTTTTTTTTTCCCCATTACTATGTCTTGTCATTTTTTGGTGAAAGCTGGGCATGTTGTACTGGGTAAAGGAACTGCAGTAAACTGGCCTCTGTGATGGGGGAGGAGAATGTTCTGTAAGCCTGTTATAGGTCTGTTTTTTCATGAGCCTATGCCCTGAGCTGTGAACTTCATAAGGGCCTCTTTTTTTCCCCCTACTTGCATGGGACAGGATGGCTAGAGGGGATTGGAGATGGTATTTCCCTTCCTCCAGGTCAGTTAGGCTCTGATGAAATCCAAAACATTGGCTCTGGTTGGAATAGTTTTTCCTGGGGGCAGAACAGGATGATCTGGTGTATTTCAAAATGGTGCTTTTCCCTCCCCCTACTGGAAGGGGATTTTTCTTCTATCTTCACTGTGAAATGTGGCAGGGCTTCAGGAGGTAAAACTCACAAAAGTGTGGTACCCCACTGCACCTCCCAAAAAACACCTGTGTCCCTGGAGTTCTTCATCCTCAGTTTTATCCACACTGAGCTTCTAACAATTCGTCAATTACAGTTGAGGTTTTCCTACCCCTGAAGTGGTTCTAGAAAAGGTTTCTGCTCCTGTACATTGTGATTCTCTCTACCTGCCTTGTCTGTGTTTCAGTATTTACAGCAGCAGTTTGCCCTGTGACCTCAATTCTCTGATGAATATAAGAAGAGTCGTTGATTTTCAGTTTGCTCAACTTTTTACTTATTTCTTAGGACAAAGTGATGGCTTCCAAGCTGCTTACATGCCAGCCTGGAAACTAGACTCTTTTAATCTGTCAACATAGTGAAATTAATTAATTAATTATTTTTCTTTTAGAAAAAGAGAGAGAGTGAGAATGTATGTATGAGTGGGGGGGAGAGGCATAGGGAGAGGGAGAGAGAGAATTTTAAGCAGGCTCCATGCCCAGTGCAGAGTCTGACACAGGGCTCTGTCTCACCACCCTGAGTTCATGATCTGAGCCAAAATCAAGAGTCAGATGCCTAACCAACTCAGCCACCCAGGTGCCCCAATAAATTTATTTATTTATTTATTTATTTATTTATTTATTTATTTATTTATTTATTTTAAGATTTTATTTATTTATTCAGCAGAGATAGAGACAGCCAGCGAGAGAGGGAACACAAGCAGGGGCAGTGGGAGAGTAAGAAGCAGGCTCATAGCAGAAGAGCCTGATGTGGGGCTCGATGCCATAACGCCGGGATCACGCCCTGAGACGAAGGCAGACGCTTAACCACTGTGCCACCCAGGCACCCCCAATAAATTTATTTTTTAAACTGTCCTTACATTCATAGGATACATCCAACTTGGTCATGATGTATTATCTTCTCTTTACTCTGCTCAGCAGTTTGCTAAAATTTTCTTTCAGATTTTTATACATATGTTCTTGAGTGAAAATGTGCTGTAAATTTCCATTCCCTGGGACACCTGGATGGCTCAGTCAGTTAAGCATCTGCTTTCAGTTTGGGTCATGATCCCAGGTTCCAGGGATCGACCCTCACATTGGGATCCCTACTTAATGGAAAGTCTGCTTCTCCTTCTCTCTCTGCCTGCTGCCCCTCTTGCTTGTGCTTGCTCTCTCTCTCTCTGCCAAATAAATGAATAAATAAAATCTTAAAAAAAATAATTCCATTCCCTGAGCCTCTTGTTTGGTTTTTGTAACGTGATTATACTCACTTAATGAAATGGTAGGGAATATTCTTCCTTTTGCTGTTCTTTAGAAGTATATGAATAATATTTAAATTATCACTTCTTCAAATGTTTGTTAGTACTTGCCTACTAATCTGTCAGGATTTGGGAATTCCTTTGAAGCTTTTAAGTGCTGATTCCTTATCTTTATTGGTTATAGGTCACTCACATTTTCTATTACTCTTGAGTCTGTGCTGATACATCATTATTTGGGGAGTTATTTTATTTTCAAATTTTTGGGCATAACATTCTCTTACGTTCTCACTAAAAAGCTGTAATAGCCAGAGCTATGTCTCCTTCTTGTTTTTAGGCTTATTTTGAACTTTGTTCTAATTCTTTGAAGTCTAAAATAAAGGTAAATTCCTTCAGACACTGTTTCTGCCTATGCTAAGTGCTGGGGAACTATGGAACAGGGACCATTTCTGTGGTAGAAACAAGCTAGTTGTTCACCAAAATATTTTCTCTCTCGTCCTAGGTATGTAGCTGGATTCTATTTCCCAGCTGTCCTTGGAGTTGGGTATGGCCTTGAGCCTGAATTTTTGCCAGTGGAATGTGAGTGGAGTGATGCATCCATTTCCAAATTTGGCCGATAAACATCTTGCCACTGAATGAACACCCATTTTAATTACCTATTGCTATGTCACAAATAACTCCTAAGACCTAGTGCCATAAAACAACAAACATTTTATTATTTCTTATGAGCTTGTCTGTTGACTAGGCAGTATTTTACTAGTCTTGGCTGGGCTATTTATGTGGTTACATTAAGCTGTGAATTTGCTTGGGCCAGGAAGCCCAAGATGGTTTCTATCACACATCAGAGGCCTGGTCACTCACTGTGAGCTGGGGTGCCATGATTCCACCCTTTGTGGCCTGTCTCTCCATGGGATGTCCCACTTCTCATGGCCTTTATGTGGCCTTTCTTTACAGCAGGATTATCTGGACATCCTTTCAACATGGCGGTTGGTCTCTCAAGAGGGAAACTGTGGATACTGCCAGCTCTCTTAAGGCTTAAGCTCAGAAGCTCCAGAATGCTGCTTCTACCACATTTTGTCAGCGAACACATGTCTTAAGTCAATTCATTCAAGGGTGAGAAAGTAGATATCAACTTTCCATGGGAGGAGCTCCAAAGTCACAATGTGAAGGGGCAAAGGCAAAGGGAGACATGATTCATTGGGGGCCATTTTTAATATTCTTCCCTAAACATCTCCACGCAGAATCCTCTCTCTCTTCCCTGACAGGTAGGTGCAGATGCTCAGGGAGCACTTATGAGCCATGTAGTGAAGACAGAGTCACCTCTGTTGGAGAGCTCCTCATCTCCAGCCCCCATTCTCTGGCAATTGAACATGATATAAATGAGAAATAAAGTGGGTTGTGGTAAGCCACTGATATTTCAGGATTTATTTATTAAAGCAGCTAATCTTACCCTAAAAGTAAAACTATAAGCTTTTAAATTCTTAGCTTGAGGCTTTTCAGACCATTCAGGTAATGTGAGTTGTGTTGTAAACCTTTCAGAGGAATGTTTTGGAAATATAATCTCTCAGGTGATGTCTTTTCTTTTCTACCCAATGCCAAGGTCTCAGGTAATCAACTTTTCTTGTTGATTCATGTGGTGTGAAGCATGGGAGGGTTTGGTGGGGATAGGCAGCAAGGACAGTTTTTTCTTCATTTATCTTTACTCTGAGCGTAGTCCTTTGTGGACCCCGTTTTATGTGGGTGAGGCTCTGGCATCTCCTGATCCCAGCCAACAGCCTGTCCTGATCACAGCCTGTCCCAAAACAGGCTGTGAAAGCCGCCTACTCTCAAGTTCTATTGGACTTGCAAATGCCGTTAGCTTGATGCTGGCCTTGACTCTCTGCTGGCCTGTCTGGATTTCTGCTCTCAATCAGTGTTTGGCCTCTGAGAATTCTACACTTTCTCTCCCACTCACGCTTACATTTAAAAATATTTTATTTATATTTTAGCTAACATTTTAAACTGTTTTCAGAAAGAAGGTCAGTATGGTTTTGTAAATTTCAATACTGCCAGAAGAAGAATCAGGCATTTGTTTTTAGAGGAATTTAAATTCATGATAAATTTATGTGTTTTTCATGGCTTCCACAGATAACTCCGCTCATTCTGCTTTTGTGAATTTCCTATTCACATCTGCTTTTTTAACTGGACAGTAGTACCCAGTGCTCCAAGCAAAGTCCTGATGATATTTCCACTCACCGTGATCTCTGGTGGCTACTTAACATCTCAGAACCACCGGTAGAATCAAAATTGGCATCACCCCCGCCTTTCTTTGCACACAGGGACTTATTGAACAAGCCATTCTTGCTTGTAAGTCTTGCTTTTCAGAGTTAAGTAATATTTGTTTCATTCCACTGGATTCTCCTCTATTTCCTAGGTAGTCTGCTATGAATTTTAGGTTTAGCATTCTCAGCATTAAGTATATGTCTTAGTCTGAGAACTCTCAGAAAGAGACCCTGAGACAAGGATTCAAAGACAAGCAATTGTTTGGGAGGTGACCCCAGAAAGCTGGATCATTCATACAACCAAACTCTTTCTGCTTTGTGAAAAGAGTGTAAATGTGAATGCCCCTGAGATACAGAACATAGTAAGAATTGGGTTCTACATTATAGTAAGATTTATGCCAACAACAGAGAAGATGAAATGAATAACACCCTATTTTATACCCGCCAGAATTACAACAATGATGATGGCAATGACAGATTAAAACTTCCTGAGTATTTTCCATACACTTTTCACTAAATTTAATTAATCCTTAAAAAAATCCAGTGAGGTGGAATGCTTATTTTATTCCCATTTTTCAGAGTGACAAACTAAGGCATGGGTAGATTACTTAGCTCCCTAATGTCACACAGCTAGTAAGCAGTGGAATAAAATTTGAGGCCAGACACTCTGAAGAAGTCCATGCTCCTAAATCCTATGCTATATATTGCCTCTCAGATTTGTTCTAGACATGTTAGTCCACTGTAGAAAATTTGGAAAATGTGTAAAAGCAGCAAGGAAAAAGTAAAATTGCAGACAACTGTTTCAGTCCAAACCATGATCCCAGCAGAACTTACGAAATTTATTGAGGTAGGAATTTTCAATCTCTGTTTTAAAGCTGAAAGAGCTATGACTCTAATAAATTAGGAAAGCTACTCAAGGAACTGAAGCAAAAAAGAAAGGAAGAAAGGAAGGAGGGAGGGAGGGAGGGAAGGAAGGAAGGAAGGAAGAAAGAAAGAAAGAAAGAAAGAGAAAGAAAGAAAGAAAGAAAGAAAGANGAAAGAAAGAAAGAAAGAAAAAGAAAAAGAAAGAAAGAAAGAAAGAAAGAAAGAAAGAAAGAAAGAAAGAAAGGTAGAACCAGGAGGAAAGAAAGAAAGAAAGAAAGAAAGAAAGAAAGAAAGAAAGAAAGAAAGAAAGAGGGGCGCCTGGGTGGCAGAGCGGTTAAGCGTCTGCCTTCGGCTCAGGGCGTGATCCCGGCGTTATGGGATCGAGCCCCACGTCAGGCTCCTCTGCTATGAGCCTGCTTCTTCCTCTCCCACTCCCCCTGCTTGTGTTCCCTCTCTCGCTGGCTGTCTCTATCTCTGTCTTATAAATAAATAAAAAAAAAAAATCTTTAAAAAAAAAAAAAAGAAAGAAAGAAAGAAAGAAAGGTAGAACCAGGAGGTAAACCAGATTTTTCTCCACTCAAAGCACTTTAATTGTAATACTCCAGTTGGCATAAGGGATTTATTTCAGGAACACATTCTGAGATCTAAGGACAATTCCATTGGAGTGTGTGGGTGTGTGTTTAGTTGTAAGAGCTCATAAATCTTTGAATCTGCACATGGAGTGTGTGGGATTTTTGTTCCAGTCTTTCCTCTAAGGTCCCACGTTATGGAAGCTAGCATTTACTTTTAACTTTATACCTTTGAACTGGACACCTAAGGGACTGTAAACTCTCCCATAGCCATTTAAGAATCCCTTGCTCTTTGAGGCTGATTCCATATTGAAAATAGACTCAAAATAATATTCAGGTCATTTTTCTACTAATAAAAGGGATATGATCTCAATGATCAAGATAAAATGAAGGTACATTATGCAATTTTAAAAGGAAGCGATTTGCTCTTTTTATTTTAAGCACTGAAGTAGAAAGATGGGTAGAAGAAAGAAATCATTGAAGGAAATTAAATTAGGGATCAAGGAAGGGCAGGCTAATAACAACCAGCTTAATTATAATAATTTATAAAGGCTCATTGTAGGATGATTTTCAAATATCACTCACTGGATCACAACAGATCAGACCTGCGATAACTTCGGTAAGCTGCTTCGTTAATGATCAGTCTGAATGCTTGAGGCTGTGGGAAGAGCATCAGCAATCTATTATTAGTGGGGAAAAATATAAATTATTTTGAGCCATGGAGTATGTGGTTGTCACTGAGCATACCATTATTAGATATTTTTGAGAGAATTGGACAAATGGCACAATTAGGAGGAGGAAACCTTCTAATTTAGGAAAACCTCAAGACGAATTTTTCA
Source organism: Ailuropoda melanoleuca (assembly GCF_002007445.2). Classification (NCBI taxonomy): domain Eukaryota; kingdom Metazoa; phylum Chordata; class Mammalia; order Carnivora; family Ursidae; genus Ailuropoda; species Ailuropoda melanoleuca. Next base: position 81,858,391 of record NC_048230.1, on the reverse strand, counting down.
TTTTGTACACAGGCTAATAATTAAAGCCTAATATGTATTCTTTATTTTTGTGCATGTGTTTTGATTTCTGACTTTGGCTGGTGGTTACTGTCTTTGGCCCAGATTAACTTTTTCCTCCTGTGAATAAACATGAATTATCTGTATGGAAACTTGTACTTAAAATGGCTTGCGGTTATTATTTGGTCAAAACCTAAGGCACAGTTTTGAGCTTTTCCACAAAATGGGTTCAGTTTTTGTATATGTTTTTAATTTATTAATACCTTGCCATATTAAGAATAAGAATAACCGTCTCAGATGGTTAGGACAATGCTGTGTAAAGTGTAGTGTCTAAACTGGCAGCATCAGCCCCACTTGGGTGCTTGTTAGAAATGCAGCTACTCAGGACTCAGTCAGATCTATGGGTCAGAATCCCTGGCAGGTGGGACCCAAGAATCTGTGTTTTAAACACGAGTTCCAAGGGCTTCTTATGTGCAATAAAAATTTGAGGTATAAAAAAGTTATTTCTAAGGGCCAGATCATAAATGATTTAGGCTTTGTGGGTTGTATGAGCTGTTATAATTCCTCATCTCTGCCACTGTAAAATGGAAGCAGCCATAGACATGAGTGTGGGTGTGTTCCAATAAAATTTTATTTACGAAAAGACACAATGGGCCAGATTTGGCCCATGGGCCATAGTTTGGTAATCCCTGGGTTAGAACATGGAGTGCCAGTTGTTTCAGGTTTTAATGTTATGTCTGCAAGTTAGGAGAGAGAAGGAAGGAGAGCTAACCCTTAATAAATGCCTACTATGTATGTATTTACCCCAAACAACCTATGGCTGTTATGTCCAGCCATGAAGCTTATTTACTGGAGAACAACAGTTGGTGGCAGTTGGAATTGTGCAGTACACAACCTGGACAGCTTTATGTGGGGGTGCTAGGTTTGCATCATTATCATCATCGTACAGATAAAGAAACAAGTGCAAAGATATACTACTAGTCAGTGTCAGAACCAGGACTAAACCTCTGGCTGCAGAGGCCGTGCTCTGCTCATTGATTGTGCTGAGAATAGGCAACATAGCTGACCCTAGCTATAAGCTATATTCCCTTTCAAAAAGCATGAAAACAAAAACTTGCCATTGGATATTGGAAAGCTGAGAATGAAAGAGAGACCATGTGTATAAATGAGTAACTCAAGGAAATACTTCGACAATAAAACAACAGCTAAAAGATTACTTTGGAGCAGCATAGAGATCAGTGTTATGGCAGGTGGGTAGTAAGTTCTCTATCAGTTTGCAAGCAATATATAACAAACCACCTCAAAACTCAGTGGCTAAAATAATAAGAATTTATTATTACATATCTGGTCTTGGCTTAGCTCACTGTGCATCCAAGTGTAGCTGTGGGTTGGGCAGCAACTCTGCTAGTCTTTGCTGCAGTTTGAGAGTGCGCAGATGTAGCCTCTTCAAGGATGCTCTTAGTAGGAACAACTGGGAAGCCCTGAGGCTTTCTCTCATGGTGCTGGCAAGGTCTCAGCAGAGATAGTGAGCAGGGGTGTTCAAGGCCTTTTGAGGCTAAGGCTTAGAACTGGCACCCCATAATTAGGACTGACTCTCCTCCCACCAAAAGATGGGGTAATTTCCTCACTTCTTGAGTTTTGTCTACCCTTGTGATTTCCTTTGGACAATAGACTGCAACAGAAGTGAGAGTGAACTGGTCCAGTAACCATGCCCACTCTAGCCTGCTGGAGGAAGGTGCCATACAAAGCAGACACAAGCTCTTCTAGACTTAACTAGCTGCTCGCCCACCTAGATCTGACCAGAGATGTGTGGGTGAGTCTAGTGAGACCAGAAGAACCACCCAGTTGAGCCCAGCCAAAACTGTCAACCCACAGAATGCTGAGCTAACCACAAATCTTAGGAGGTGTTTTTCGTTTGTTTGTTTGGTTTGTTTTGTTTTTAATGGCGCAAAACCTAACTGATATAGATGTCATACATGTAAAGTGACCCCCCATTTATTCTGTATCCTTTTTTGGTGAGGTAAGTAGTATTTAATCTCTGACTCCAATTGGAACTTCAAAAAGTTGTCTAAATATCAGTGTGGATCCTAGAGATTCTCAGTGCTAGTATCAATTCAACAAACATCTCTGGAGGAGTGCTAAGAAGTCTTTAAGACATAATTCTTACCTGCAAGAAATCTGTAGTCCTGTGGGTGAGATAGCTGTACATCGATGCATGGTAATCCAGTATGATCCATGTTGACACGGGAGCTATGGAATCACAAGGCTGTCAAAGAAGACAATGATGCACTCAGGTTGGAGAAATTGAGAGTGGCTTTCCAGAACTGTTCCTGCGTAGGGAGAATGAAATTCCAAATAGATTAAATGACGTGCAAATGACATGCAAAGGTGATTAGGTTCTGAAAAACCTGATGGCTTTAGGGAATATTCAGGCTGGAACCTAAGATATTTAGGAGCCTCTGCGAGCCCCTGGGTTGTGGGGTGCTCCCTTTTCCTTCTATGTATCTCTGTCTTCAGGGTAGCAACTGCATTTTGCAGATATGAATGACCTATCTAGTTTGCCCCAACCCTAGAAGTGACAGTGTCCGTTTTGTGATCTGAGTAAATGGTTGTCTCTATTACATCCTCTCTGACAATACTTAGTGTGGCTTCTTTTTTCCTAACCATACCTTGACTGATCCAAATTTTAAGGGAAATGATTCTGAGATTTACAGAATAACATAGAGGATGTTTTGAAGAGGATTGGGTGGGGAGAACAGGACACTGGAAAAAAATGGAGACCAGGACACTACTGCAATTTTGTCCAGGCTTGAGTTATAGAGAATCTGAACTAAAGCAGGAGCCGTGGGGGGTGTGAGAGCATTTATTTACTCAGGCCCCAAATGAAGGTGTCATCCTCAATTCTCCCTTTTCTCTCTCTGTCCCCCCACCTACCTAACCGAGCACACACACAGACAGAAATTCCATTAGCAAGTACTCTGAGTTCTCTCTGCAGAAATGTTACAAACTGAGTAGTGTTTTACTACATTTGCTGCAGAAATCCTAGGCTAAGCCAATACCATTGCTAGCCTTAAGGATGGTAATGGGCTTTAACTTTCTCCTGTTCTCAGGTTTATTTCCCACGTAAGGCAAATCCATAGAAATGAAGGGTAGATTAGATGTTGTTTTATCCAGAGAGCAGCCAGAGTCATTCTTGAAAAAACATAATTCAGACCTTTTTGCACCCTGCTTAAAGCTCTCTAATAGGGTCCCTTGGTGATAGAGATAAAATGGAAGGCTGTCCATGAGCTGACTCTGCCTACCTCCCTGGTGTCATTCTACACTCCTGTCCTCCTTAGTCATAGTCCTTCATCCATACTGGGTCTCCTGTTTCCTGAACTCACCAAGCAGTGTCCTCCTCTGAGCTTTGTTCCAACTGTTCCCTCAGACCAGGGCTCTTCTACTGGGTGCCCCAGGGCTGTCTCTTTTCCATCCTCTGGTCTCAGTTCAGACACCCATCTGTTCAGAGAGGGCTTTCTTCTCTTTCCTTCCCAAGGTAGCACCTACGTTACCATGTTCCATCACATGACTTTCATTTCCTTCATAGCATTTATTTTCTCCCTCCCTTCTCTCTCTCTCTTTCTGTCTCTGTCTCTGTCTCTGTCTTTCTCTTTCTCTCCTCTGCTCTAGTTTACTTTCTGACTTCTCTCACTACAATGTAATCTGCACATAAGACAAGAGCAGCGACCTAGTAGACACTCAATGAGCAGTTTTTGCAGGGATGAATGAAGAGTTTAGAGAGACATTTCTGAGGTCGATTCTAAAGGTTGTGGCAACTGTTGAAATGTAAGAGAATGGAGAAATGGAGGGATGGAGGGTAACTCCTAAATTTCTTTTTAAAAGCAAGCTATGAGGTGGATGACAGGGCTATCACCCGGATCAGGACTATCCTCAGAAGAGGGCATTTTGGGGAGAAAATGATGAAGTTGGTTTTGGGCTGTTAGAGTCTTATATACCACAGGATACTTGGGGAGAGGTCTACTGCACTGTCAAAATTTGGGTCTGAAACTCAGGGAAGAGGGGAGGACTAGAGGCAGAGCATTCATCATCATCATTACAGATAAACATTGGTGCGAATGTTTATAATTTGGCAAGCTGATAACATATATGTTTGTAAACATTTAAAATATAAATATATTTATAGATGTAAGTATGTGTTTATATGCAAACCTGTATTTCATGGATGTAAATGGAGAAGGGCTTTACATTCTAGGATGGCCGAAAATGGGTGACGGCCAGACAGATGGAAGAAAAGATGGATTTATGACATTTAGAGCCTTTGAATCATTTAGAAGCATTTTAGAAGCATATTACTTTGAGGCCACTTCCAGGATATATTTATGCCAGACTTCCAACATTTGGTATTGCAACAAGCAGTTTGTATTTTTATTCCATTGGTTTGAAGTCCAGTTCGTGGTCCTCTGTGAGCCTGTTGTGTTAAGTGGAGGGGATTAGAGTGGGATTAGTCATCTCCCTCTTCTCTGCTAGTTTTCCTGTGAAATGAATCTCACCAGATTATATGTAAATTGAAGGAAAGCCCAAAGTGAAATGTGTATAAATGTTTTATTTGAATGCTCTCCTCGTGGAGAGAAAAGGGTTCTACCTTATGCCATTGAGTATTAGGGAAAGAGACCTTCTTTATTTCACTGCTTAGAGAAGACACTGAATTTGTAACACGTAATCATATCTATAATTAAGTAAAACATTTAAAAAAAAGATTTAATTTATTTATTTGACAGAAAGAGAGAACAAGCAGGGGGAGCAGCAGGCAGAGAGAGAGGGAGAAGATTTCCTACAGAGCAGGGGAACCCTGACGTGGGGCTCGATCACAGGACCCTGAGATCATGACCTGAGCTAAAAGCAGACGTTTAACCAACTGAGCCATCCAGGCACCCCTCAGTAAAACGTTTTATCACAGTTTATTTACTGTATTAAGATATTTCCAATGTAATGTAAGTTTCTTCCTGATAAACTTGTTAGGGAAAGGTATCACCTGGCAGGTGTAAACAAATAGGCAAGAGCCCTTTAACTCCTACAGATTCTGTGTCAGCAGGGTGCTTTCTTAATGTTTGAAAGTGACTTTTTCAAGTACACTGAACGTTTTCTCTGAAATATATTTTATAGAAATAATTTACTTAGAAAATCTCATTTTCTTCATTTAATTCAGCAAATCTAACATCTGTATGTTAAACAGTGCATAAGTATGGCAGGGGGTAGAAAGGGAAGTGACATCAGACTGCAGACTCCCAGACAGAATTCAAGTGTTCAAGTCACTGCAAAATAAGATATGCCATGAACTCATTAAACCACACTTATGTTATCTCCATGAGTGTTAGATTCATCCAACCATCTTACAAGTTTTATTATTCAGAAAAGGAAGGAAGAAGGGATAACACTGTAGTTAAGGGCACAGACTCCAGAGCCAGATTTTCCAGGTTTGAAATTTAGGGTATTCATCAAAGTAAGTGATACGAGCTGCTGTAACAAAGATCCCTGAAACCCCAGTGATTTAACACAATGTCACTCAACTCACATGCCCCTGTCCAGTGTGAGTCAGGAGGACCTACAAGCTTTCTCTCCTGCAAGAGGTGACTCAGAGGTCCACGCTCTTTTTACCATATGGTTCTGCCATCTTGACATTATTTGCTGCTATCCAAAGAGAGGGAGTAAGCATGGAAGACCATGCCATGCACTGCAGGGAGTCAGGCGGGAAATGTGACCATCATCACTTTTGATCATTTTCCATAGGCCAGGATCAGTCACATGGCCCTTGGTGCAGGGCAGTCTTCCTGTGGCACTGGAAGGAAAACTAAACAGTTTAACAAACACAAGCATCATCTTTTCATACCTGGCTTTATAATTTATTAGTTTATATATATTAGTTTATAATTTATTAGTCTATAATTTATCTCAGTTTCCTCATTTGTAAAATGGAGATAGTAACAGTATTGACCTCAAAGTGTTGTTACAAAGATTAAGTGAGTCAATATATGTAAAGTGCTTAGGAGAGCGCCTGGCATGTAGCAAGCACAGCAGAAGTTAGCTACTCCAACTTTAGATGTGAGAGAAATCACTATAAGGGAGATATAAAGGGCTATAAGAGTTCGGAGTGGGAAGAAACCATTCTTACTGGGGAAGAGGGGACTGTGGTTGGCAGAAAAGATGTTCATACTTCAAACCATGTAACCTATGAATATGTTATATTACGTGGCAAAACAGACTACAAACATAATTAAGGTTATGGACTTTGAGAAGGGGAGTTAACCTGAAACTGGATTATCTGTGTGGGCTCAATCTAATCATGTGATTCCTTAAGAGTGGAGAACTTCCTCCATTTGGAGACAATGGGGATATAACAGAAAGGGCAGTCCAAGAGAATCAAAGCTCTAGAAGAACTGCCTTTGACAATAGAAGGGACCAGGGACCTCAGTACTCCAACCATAAAGAATTGAATTCTGCCAACAGCTCAAAGGAGCTTTAAAGTAGATTTTTCCCAAGCTTCCTTGTAAGAGCCCAGCTGGTCAACACCTTGAATTTATCGTTGTGAATCCGCGGCAGACGACCCAACTGAGGCTGCCTAGATTTCTAACCTACAGAACTGTGAGATAAACCGTGTGTTGTTTAAAGCCATTAGTTTGTGGTAGTAATTTGTTATGGCAGCAATAGGAAACTAATAAAAAGAGGATCAATAAAGTATTCATAACAAAAAGACACTTGACATGGACTTGATTGATAGGCACGACTTTGTTACTTGGATTAAATGGGAGACATTTAAGATGGAAGGAACAGCTCTCAGCAAAGCAGGGAGCCGGGAAAGTGGGTAGGCATTCGTCAGAGGAGAGTTCTGTATAATTTCAGGGTTCAATGACTGGTAGATTGGAGTCACAATGTGGAGGGCTTTAAATTTCATGCCAAGGAGTTTAGCATGGAGTTTTTCTTTAATTCTACGGCAAATGACTGCTGGATTTTGATCAGAGAAATGATGTGCACAGGGATATACATTGGGAGGTCATCTGACAGTAGGTTAAATGGGAAGAGTCACAAGCCAAGATGGCAATAGGAAGTGGTTACCATCAGCAGTGAACTAAAGCAATAGCTTTGAAAATAGAAAGGTGACCATCCAAGTGAGACTCTCTTGGGTCAGGTTGTCTAGCAGCAGACTCTGAGGCAAAGTGGTCCATGGGAAGTGATTTTCCAAGGCATTGCTCTTAGGAGAAACCATTTAGGGGGTGAGGGAAGCAGGACAGGGAAGGAGAAGAGATGAAGCAAGAGTGAGCTTTCAGTTTGAGTCCCAGACTCAGCCTGATTCCACAAGGAGCTCTGGAGCATGAACTCCATCTCAGACTTTGTTTTGTTTGAAGGCAAGGGGACTGAGCTTTCATATTTCTGCACTAGTCACTCACTGACCATCAACCACCCCAGGGTGCTATAAATCCCCAGGCATCAAGAGTAGAGAGTTCCAGGACAGGGCAGCTCTCCAAAGAAGGCCTCAGCTATAAACCACTGGGAGCAAAGCAGCACAAACTGGTACAGAGAACTGATAAAATGGGCATATAGAGAAATGATAAAAGAAAGCCATTGGATCTGGGAGCTCACCAACAGCATCAGCTGTGAAGAGAGTGCAGCCTGAGGCGGGGCAGTTGAGGAGATGTGCTGGTGAGCAAGATGGAAGGGGAGTGAGGGTGGCAACCTCAGCCCTTTGCCTTGGGAGAATGTGGTACTAGGAATAGGAATGGAAATCTCTGGAAGGAAAATTAGGTCAAGGGAGAAAAACAAAAGGTGGTGGGATCAGTTTTGGACATAGAATATAGAAAACTATAATTTCCATAAACCCATTGTTTAGAACACCAGAGGCTCAGCTCGGTTTCCAAGTTATGCCAAGGCACTCAAACTTTGTAAACTGTCTGAACTCAAGGCTCCTGTAATGGTTTCCTGCCTTGATGTATTGATTTCATTTTCCAAAAATGTCTACTTAATTTTCACACATGAGGGTGATCAAAACAAAACATTAAATGCTTACACTTACTCTCAGGAAATGTATAATCCAATGCCAATGTTTTATTGCTACTAACGATGAAAGTCGAACTAGGTATTGATCACATTAGTATATTGTTCAAGTTAAACAGGAACGAACGAGAAGCCATTACACATTTTCTCTGGCCTCCAGGATTAGTCTACATGAAAAAATAACTGTTGTTGATTAAAATATACACGAGAGCAAACTGCAGCAAGCAAACTAAATTGAGATAGATGAGGGAAACTTGAAGGCACTTGAAGAAAACAACAAATGAGTATTTCCTAATCTAACATAATTACTAGAATCTTAACTCCAGGGAGAAATGTGGAGGGGAGTACTGTGTTCTAACTTCAGCACAATTTAGCAAATGATTCCTGGGTGCTTTTTATATGTAGGAAGCTATGCTAGATGTTGTGGGAGATGGAGAATATGTGAGCCTTGGTTCCCTGGATGGCCTGCTGGTTTAGTATATAAAAGGTACATTCCTAAAAAGCAAACTGGAATGTCCTTACAAGCTCTGTCTCTGTAATAACACAGTAAATATAAATCCTCACAGTGCCATTAAGCTATGCGATCTTGGGCAGGTCATTTCATTGCTGTATTCAAAACTCATGGATTGACACCTACCATATGTCAAACACCATAGATAATGTACCTTTAAGCCTCTCTTTAAAACAGGGAGGTGATGGCATCTTTCTCAGGGGGAGTCCTTCAAGTACAAAATGACTGTTCTTTAAAGTGCGGTCCCCGGATGAGCAACATCTGCAAAGCCTGGGTGCTTGCTATGAATTCAGAGCCTTGACTCTATTCCAGACTTGCAGAGGCAGAAGCTCTGTGGATGGGTCCTCGAATCTGTTTACCAAGCCCTCCACATGATTCCCATGCAGCCTCATGTTAGAGAAGCAGCAGATTAAATGTTACAGCATTTCAGAGGGGGCAGAGTGTGGTGATTAGGAATGTAGGTGCTGGAGGCAGGCTACCTCCCCATCTGCAATTTGGGCAATCCTGGGTTATTCTCTGAGACTTAGTGTCTGTTTCCTCACCTGTACAATGGTGAATAGTGACATAGAAGGAATGTAAGCACTTTGAACAGGATCTGTCACCTTGTACATGCTCAAGAAATTTTGCCCATCATCATCATTAAAGTATTTAGCTTGGTAAATACTGGCTATTTTCTAATGGGTGGGGAAGCTCTGTATGTTAAGACCATTGGGTTCAAAGGCCGATTCCAATCCATGTTATCTCTCAGGCCAGAGGCAAATTATTTAAGCTGCATCATCTCTAAAATGGGAACGATACTAGCAACTATCTGCTGGGGCATGGTGCCTGTGGCACAAGTGCCCCAGAATATTACCATTATACTAATGCTATTTATTATTATTCTATAGAGCTCTATGCAGAGACCCAAGGGCCGTACTTATCTTTTGTGGGACAGGCAGCAGTGTCGGAGGTATCCAATTCGTTTGGCTTGAGCCCCTCATTCAGAAATCTGATAATAATCCGGTCAGTCCGTGTTTCTTCACTTGAGAGGTCAATGACTACAAAATATCAGCGTAAAAGTTACCACTGAAAAAAATCATAAATTCTCCATGAAAAATTCATGGGCAGGATGGTGGAAATAGGTGGTGCAAACTGCCTCCTCTCCCCTGGGGAAACTGGAGTTTTTCTCTCTTTCTCTCTCCCTTCTTCCCTCCCTCCCTCCCACAAAGAACAAAAAGAATATTCTAAGGACCCACTATGTTCCAGGCATTGTTCCAGACATGTTTTCTTGGTGAGCAAAACTGGACACATTCCTTGACTTATATTGTTATGAGAACATAGACATTCATTCATTCATTCATTCATTCATCCATTCATTCACTTAAAAATATTTATTGAACATCCACTGTGTTCCAGGCACTGTCCTTGGCATGTACAAGTTTAACACATAAATGAATACAAAACTTCAGCTGGAACAAATACAACAAAGAGAGGCTGACAATGTTAGGAGGCTTTATAATAGGGATATATGGGAAGCTCATGGGGTATCACCAAGAGGAACAAAAAGAATTTACAGTACTTTTTGTTTGTTTTCTTTCTTGTCTTTTTCCCCCTTAACTTTCTAGTGCAAGATAGCGTACATATAGAGGAATGCACAAAACATAAGAGTGCAACTTGAAAAATTTTCACAAGTGAACACGTGTTATCAACACCCAGATCAGAAAACAGAACATTACCAGCATCACAGAAGCCCCCCTTGCACCTCCTCCAACTCACCATCCTCTACAAATGACAAACAATCTAGCTTCTAACACCATAAATTGGTTTTGCTTCTGTTTAAACTTCATAAAAATGGACTCATAATGGTATATACCCCTTGGCATTTGAGGGTCATTTTCCCCCTTAGTATTGTATCTGTGGGGCTGATTCAGGATGTTGTGCATGTAGTTGTAGATTGTCGGTGCCCACCGCTGGATAGTATTCTGCTGTATGAATATACTGTAGTTTATCTTTATCCATTTTACATCTGTTGGGAATTTGGGTAGCTTCCAACTTGGAATGGTTAGGAATAATGCAGATATAAATGTTGTTACATGTCTTTTGATAAAGAGATGTATATTTTCTATTGAGTATATACCTAGGAATAAGGTTGCTAAGTCACAGGGGGGCAAAGTTTTCCAAAGTGGTTGTACCAATTTCCATTTCCACCAGCATGGGAGCTTTAGTCAGCAGTGGCTTCTAACCAGGTGCATTCCTGTTTGTCCTTGCCTTTCTCCTCAGCAGTAGTGGTTACCTGGTAACCTTGCATCTTATCTCCCTCTTGAGCTTGGAAAGTTGAGGTAGGAGAACTCAGGAGAGGACAGACTAATTTCTGCAGTTAGTGAGGAAAATGTTAACGCCAAAGCATATTTTCTGAAGCAATAATGATAATTCATGTTAATAAATATATAGGGTGACAATTCCTTTTAAAACTTTTGTATTTCTACTACTCTTTATAGGCTGAATGTAAGCACATAAATAAAGAATTATACAGTGCTCTGATGGTACCTATATTTTCCTAGAGAAGATGAATGGGCTCTTTTGAATTTAGCCCAGTAGCTATTTGAAATATCACAGTAGGGTCAGCAATTTTCCAGCAACTTAAAAAGTAGAAGAAAAGTCTTGCTTTGTTGGTTGTTTGGTGCTATACCTTAAATGCTCTTGTGAATAAAAATGAAAGTAAATGACTAATAAAGTTAATTTACAGATAACCTCAGAAAACATGACCTTGGCCTTTGTCTTGCAAACACTTATCACTAAACAAAGTGCACAAATTTCCAATTTGGTAAAACCCAGTCTGTGGCGCAGAGATCTTGGAATACAAGGGCAAAGGATGAATCTTATGGCCCAAGTCAGGAAAAATTCAGGATGAATACCCAAGAAAGAAACACTTGGGTGTTCATATCCATAGGGGATATGTGGATATGTAAAAAAAACAAAAACAAAAACAAAAACAAAAAACCCAGTTTCTAAGGAATGGAAAGCATAGATATAAACCAGTGGGAAAAATTAAATCAGAAGTTGAGGAACCAAGCACAGTTAGGAATGTGTATCAGTCAGCATGGGGTAGGGTGTTCTGAGTAACAAATGGACCCCATATATCAATGGCTTCCAATAAAAAATGGTGTCTTGTTAATATTAATGTCCTTTGCATGCTGGCTGTAGCTCTGTTTCACATCTTCTACACCCTGAGGTGCAGACTGACTAAGCATCCTCAATCTGTGTACTAGTTAACCCTTAACACATTTACGCTACAATTTCAAACCAGTACAAAAACTTAAGCAGTATTGAGAAATAAACATTTACATTTTCTGCTGAGTCTCCATGCTGGCTGGGCAATTCTGCGGAGCTGGGTTAGGCTCAGTTCATTGCAGGTGGGCTCGCTCACATGTGTGGTGGTTGACTTGTAGCAGGCTGTGTAGGATGGTCTCAGCTGCAACAGCTCATCTGTGGCTCCCTCATTCTTCATTCTCAGTTTTCATTTTTATTCATCCTTTATTCTCACTCTTCAACAGGCTAACCCAGGCTTGTTCACATGACAGTATAAGAACCCCACACAGTGAGTGGAAGCCCCCCTGCAAATCAGATTATGAAATACCATGTCATTGCTTGTACCACATTCTGTTGGCCAAATCATGTCATAGTCCAGCCCAGACTCTAAGGAGGAGAAACTCTACCTTAGATGGAAGTTGCTACAAAACCATATTACAAAGGGAGAGGTGAAGAGTTGCAGTCATTTTTACAATCAATTTCCTACATCAAAATATTGCTGGTCGAAAAAAAAGTGAGCATAGGAAATATTCTCTTATAAGTGACATATGTCACTTATCTCACATTTCTTTGTCAGAGCAAGTCAGATGGCAAAGTCAGGTGTCAATGGGGTAGGGAAATAGAATTCTCTCTCATTGAAGGGCAATGGATATTTGTAAAAAATAGTAGTCTTCCAAATAAAGAGAGGGGAGAAAGAGAGGGAGAAAGGTTTCTTCAAGTGTATTGGTGCCTCAGATACACATCCCGGTATGAGAATGTTTCCCAGATGTTAGACAGGACATGAGAAGTTTAATAACACCCATTTTGTTTCCAAAGGATTGTCCCTTAAAAGTTCCTGGAGCATTTAGGGACTCCCACTGTCATAATCTCTATTTCAATCAATACAGCCTATCCATCTGACCCTTGGAAATAACCTGTATACTCTTTGTGCCTGATGTGGTAAATAGTACAACAACCTGAAAAGAACCCTGAAAATAGGTATATTCAAAACGTGGTTTCTCATCCCATCAAGGTGCTGCAGGTGCTGATCCAAGTTCACAAACTAAGGTATACAAGAAAGTCAACTGCTTTTATTCTATAACTCTATTTAATTACTATGATGAGACCCTGTGACACAGTACAACGTAAATTTTATTTCAGATTCAGGGTTTCCACGTGCTTGCCCAAGGCTAATGTCAGCTCTGCAGCTTTCATTGTGCCATGGCTTAAGTGGTGTGGGATCAGAGCTTTGGAGTCCTCTATCATGTTGACATCTGTTGAGCCATCCTTCATTGTAGTTCTCAGTCTTTGGTCCTATAGACAACTGCAGCACAGTCCTAAGGTTCTTTCTGCAAGATGCCAGATAGGCTTTCTCTCTCCTGCCTCAGGCATGCTAGACACATAGGCTCCTGTGCCACACCAACAATGGGCAGCTTGGACAGGAGACCTGAATCCCTTCATTATTGCCATCCATCCTGGGTCTGCAACAGACATCTACAGCCCCATACCATGATGGGGTTGAAGGCAGGGTTTTTGAGAAGCCGATCAGGCCCAATTGTCTAGACATAATCTGCTTTTATTTCTACCTTGGGGTCTTGCTGACTACCTGGGATTTCCCCAAAGGAGGTCTACCTGCTTCCTACTTTTCTCCTCGAAATCTATCCTATTTGTTTGTTTGTTTTTGTTTTTATTAATCCTGTTCCAAGGAGTTGAGTCTAAGATCTCATGGTTTTGTTTCTTAGATAAACATCTTCCCCTCCTCCTCCTTTCCCTCAAATCCCTTGTTTGGTTTGAGGAATGGGTAAGCTGTAATCTTTGCTTTTGTACATCTTACCTTCTCCTGAACCTATTTGATTATCTGTGCATATAAGCTCTTTTTTTTTTCCCTTATAAGATCTAACTTTTAAAACTCAAAAGTCTGGAAAGCCCTTGTTGTTTCTTTCGTTTTATTCCTTCTATTTCCTTCTTTCATTCCTTGAGGCAATGAACATGATGTGGCTGGAATGGGAGGGAGGGGAGGAGATAGGAGTTAACAGGAAGTAACAGGAATGAAAACAAAAGCAAAAATGATTGATTGTTGGGGTACTGGTAAATGTTTAACAATGTGGTTTTTTTGGTTTTTGTTTTTAAAGACAAAGCCTTGATTTGTAGTGTTTGCTGGTTGTCCTGTAAGTAGTCCTACCATGGCTGATTGCAAGTTGGCAGTGTGACATCACTGAACATAACACTGGGATGAGATGGGCAGTAGTTCACCATTAGGTAGTATTTTCACCGTCACCGTATAGACACCAAAGACGATCTCAAGAGCAAATGTAGTAAACTAATTAGAAAGTGATGAATTATGAGTGCTTATTAACTTTGTTTTTAAAATAACTTATTTAATTGTAAGTTTATCTTAACTTAATGTTTAATAATGTTTTTAACTGTCTCACAAAATTCCTGAGAATTTAGCAATTAGCCTCTCAGGACACCACACTTATTTATTTTTTTATATATTATTTATATATATTTTTTAAGATTTTATTTTTAAGTAGTCTCTACACCAGTGTGGGGCCGAAACTTACAACTCCAGGATCAAGAGTCCCACGCTCTACCAACTGAGCCAGCCAGGTGCCCCACACTTGTTAATATTTTTAATAAAATTGTTAATATTTTATACCTATTTTCCTGACACAAAAGAAAACAGCCTTTTGTCGTTCACAGTGTTGAATGAGTTTTTTAGTATTTTTGTTTTAGATGCCTCTGGGCCCCACCTCACATCCTTTAGAATCACTTGTGATGAAGCTGTTGGTATCAAGCTCATGACACTTGCTTTGTGTGTGTGTGTTTTATTAAATTTTTAAAAAATTAAGTATAGTTGACACAAAATATTACATTCATTATGGGTTTACAACATAGTGATTCCATGTGTCTATATATTATGCAATGTTCACAAGTGTATCTACCATCTGTCACCATACAGTGGCGTTATAATATCATTGACTATATTCTCTATGTTGTAACTTTTATTCCCGTGACTTATTCATTCCATAAGTGGGAGCCTGTATCTCCCACTCCCCCTCACTCATTTTGCCCATCCCCTACCCTTCTTCAGTCTGGCAACCATCACTTTTTTTTTTTTTTTAAAGATTTTATTTATTTATTTGACAGAGATAGAGACAGCCAGCGAGAGAGGGAACACAAGCAGGAGGAGTGGGAGAGGAAGAAGCAGGCTCATAGCTGAGGAGCCTGACGTGGGGCTCGATCCCATAACGCCGGGATCACGCCCTGAGCCGAAGGCAGATGCTTAACCGCTGTGCCACCCAGGCGCCCCTGGCAACCATCACTTTGTTCTCTGTATTTATAGGTCTGATTCTGCTTTTTGTTTGTCTATTTATTTGTTTTGATTTTCAGATTCCACATATGAGTGAAATCATATGTTATTTGTTTTTCTCTGTCTGACTTATTTCACTTAGCATAATAACCTCTAGGTCCATCCACATTGTCACAGATGACAAGATCTCATCTTTTTTTATGGCTGTGTAATATATATATATGTATATATATACACATATATATGGTGTATATGTATATATCTCACGTCTTCTTTATCCATTCATCAATCAATGGATATTTGGGTTGCTTCCAAATCTTGGCTATTATAAATAATTCTGCAGTAAACATAGGGGTGCATGATTAGTGTTTTCATTTTCCTTGGTTAAATAAATACCCAGTAGTGGAATTATTGGATCATATGGTATTTCTATTTTTAATTTTTTGAGGAACCTACTCCACATTGTTTTCCACAGTGGCTGTACACACACATGCTTTTTTTTTCTGAACTGCAAAGGATAAGTTATAGAAGTTATATCCACTAGGGGCACCTGGGTGGCATAGCGGTTGGGTCTCTGCCTTCAGCTCAGGGCGTGATCCCGGCGTTATGGGATCGAGCCCCACATCAGGCTCTTCTGCTATGAGCCTGCCTTCCTCTCCCACTCCCCCTGCTTGTGTTCCCTCTCTCGCTGGCTGTCTCTCTCTCTGTCGAATAAATAAAAATAAAATCTTTAAAAAAAAAAAAAAAGAAGTTATATCCACTTGCCTCTAAATCTTAAGGGTATGTTTTCTAAGAACAAGGCCTTCACTTCACTAACCACAGTATATTATGAAATTCAGGAAATTTAATATTGATAGAATACTAATATCCAATCAGCAGATTTTATCCAAATATCTTCAATCATATCAATAATGTCCTTTACACTATTATTTTTCCTGGTCCAAGCTCCAAGCTCCAAGCCTGGTTCACAGATTACATTTCGTTTTTGTGTTTCTTCATTCCCCAAGAAGAAGCTATTCTTTTTTTTTCAGCTTTCTAGAAAAATTACTTTCTTTGTCTTTGCTACTAAAGAGATACAAGAGATAATTTGGCCTTCTTATGCTTTTGTAAGACTGTTTCGGAGACCGCCTTCCAATACGGTTTGTATCTCAGGCTTTACAAAAGTTAGTGTGTATAAAAGCCGTTGCTCAGCCGGGGAAGGTGTGGACTTAGCTGCTGCAGGGTTAGCGTTTACCCAAGTAAGCACAGTTCGTCTACAAATTGAAAACCACCTCTGACTTGACATTTAAGAATCTACAGAATGAACCAGTAGTTTAACGATTTGCATTTCTTATGAATAAGTAATTAGTAATTCTACGCAGCTCTGAGAGAGCTGTGTAACTTGCTAGGGTTTGGAAACAAAGAAGTAATGGATCCCCCCTTCGCTGTCCGTCTGACTGAGGTCCCAGCATGGTGGTTTGTTTTGTTTTATTTTGTTTTGTTTCCCGACTTGTGAACTGACTTGTGTTGTAAGGTCACTTGTTTTTTTTTAAAACTTTATTGAAGAATAATTGACACATATAATTACATATATTGAAGTGTACAACATGATAGTTTTTTTTTTTGAAGATTTTATTTATGTATTTGACAGAGATAGAGACAGCCAGCGAGAGAGGAAACACAAGCAGGGGGAGTGGGAGAGGAAGAAGCAGGCTCCCAGTGGAGGAGCCTGATGCAGGGCTCGATCCCATAACGCCGGGATCATGCCCTGAGCTGAAGGCAGATGCTTAACAACTGAGCCACCCAGGCGCCCCAACATGATAGTTTAGTAAACATATACATTCTGGAAAGGCTACCAACATCAAGATAATTATCACATCCATTACCTCACATAGCGAACTCTTTGTGGGTGTGGTTAGAATGCTTACAGTCTACTCTCAGCAGCTTTCAAGTGTACATTACTGTACATTAACTATAGTCACCATGCCGTGCCTCAGGTCCTCAGAAATTACTCCTCTTATAACTGAAAATTTGTACCTTTGACCTACATGACCCCACTTCCTCCCTCCCTCCAGCCCCTGGCAACCACCATTCTATTCTATGTTTCTATAAAAATTAACTTTTTTTTTTTTTAAAGATCCCACATATAATTGATGCCAAACCGTATTTTTATTTTTCTGCCTGGCTTATTTCACCTAGAGTAGCACCCTCTAGGTTCAACCATGTTGTCACAAGTGGCAGGTTTTCCTTTTTCCTTAAGGTTAATTAATGTTTCATTTTGCGTCTGTGTGTATCACATTTTTTTTTATCCCTTCATTCATCAAAGGACATTTAGGTTGTCTCTATAACTTGGCTACTGTGAACAATGCTGCAATGATCATGGGGGTGCAGGTGACTCTTCAAGATACTGATTTTAATTCCTTCAGATATATACCCAGAAGTAGAATTGCTGGATCATATGGTGGTTCTATTTTTAATCACTTGTTTCTTCTTAACTTAGTAACTTATTACATTTTTAATGTGTCTCCGACAAGAGAAACATATCAGAGTCGTACCCTGGGATGAATCTAGACAAATGGGGGAAGAAAAATTTGAATGTGTTTGTAGAAGTTGAGTACTTGAGTACCACAAACATTATTTGTGAAATGAATAAGTAATACTCCTTGCATGTTAGGTTTCAAAATTATGCCTCTGTGATCAGTAAACACAAATTGTTTTTGTCGGATTTATTGAATGATATCTATTAGTCATCCTCAGTTTTATCAATCAATAAATGTTAAAGGATGACTCTTTTATGTACAAGACATGCCATTGATTTTTCTTTAAAAGGAGGTCCTTATGAACAAAGAATTATTGGCATTATTAAGTAGTTAATGAACTATCTCCATTAAACGCGTCACAGTCAATATTCTACTTCCCAACTGCTTCATCAAAAAGCAGAATATTTTTTTTTTTTACATTCAGTTAGCCACCATACAGCACATCATTAGTTTTTGATGTAGTGTTCAACGGTTCATTAGTTGCATATAACACCCAGTGCTCATCCCAACACATGCCCTCCTTAATACCCATCACCCAGTTACCCCATCTGTAACCTTCCTTCTGTAACCCTCAGTTTGGTTCCCGGAGTCCAGAGTCTCTCATGGTTTGTCTCCCTCTCTGATTTCTTCCCATTCAGTTTTCCCAACCTTCCCCTGTGGTCCTCTGCACTATTCTTTATGTTCCACATATGAGTGAAACTATATAATAATTGTCTTTCTCTACTTGACTTACTTCACTTAGCATAATCTGTGGAATACTTCCTGAGTTGGAACATTGTAGTTCTATAGAAAGAAATAATAATTTAAAAAGTTTGACATAAGTTTTGGTGATAAACTTAGTGACGAAATATAGTGCATGCCCCCCCAAATAAGCATAGATTATGTAATGCTTTTAAATGTTAAGAACACTAGTATATGTATAATAAAAGACTGGGGCATAAAATCTTAATTTCAGCTCAGTTTCACATATTGTGTACTGTCCTAACATAACCTCCAGAAGAAAGACTGAAAATCCAATGCCAAACAAAGAGGAGCAAGAATGTTTGCAAAATCTTGTCAAAAATAAGATAAACCTGTAGATACAGTTTAAAAGTGGAAGAGCTATTTTAAGCTAAACTGTGTATCAAAAAGCTCACAACTTCAGTTTCTTTTCAGGTCGCTAAATGGAACAGCCCAATAAGAGTGAAATGCAGGGAAAAGGGAAAGGAAAGTTGAAAAGTCACTGAAACATGAATAATGCTTTCAAGAAACCTCAAAATGCAGCGGTTCTGTATAAAGCCCAGCAGTCTTTCAGGGCTGTGTGGGAGGGTTGTGGCTCTCCTCTTTGTACGCAAGAAGAGCCATCACTGGATCCAGCTATTTTTATTGTGGTTCTTTTGTTCTCATAGCTCTGCATAAGGAAGAAAAAAATGTTCTTAAGGAGTGTAAATAAGCTGTGAGATCTAATGGATTAAAATAAAGCGCTTGAAACCATAATAATTTGTTTGAGATGGAGCCCTGAAGCCTAACTCTGACATTATCTGAAAATACCCTAGTTCTCACAGATAAAAAATTTTCGTACACATAAATTCTTTCTTTCTCACTCTCTGTCTCTCTCTGTCTCTGCCTGTCTTTGTTTCTCTCCCCCCCCCCCACACACACATTTCAGCAATGGCTAGGTTAAAATAAAACTCTTCCTCCAGATGTTTATAAAAATGCAAACTTTTAGAAAGGTCATTTGAACTTAAATTTTAAGCAGATACTTGATGAAACAAAAAAATCAGCCAAATGTGTTGTAAAGTGCACTAATTGAATGTGAAATGAAACCCAGATGGATTTAACAGGGCTAAAAATATTGGAACAAAGTATATATTCTCCAAAATCTGTTGAACAGAAACAAAACCGAACCATCCACATCTTTATTGGTCCAAATCAGTCATGCATTGGGAATTTCTATTGCTGAATTTAATTGAAAATTTATCCTGAAAATGTCTTGGATTTTGTGCTGCTGTCTGACCAGGTTGCTTACTCCTTATCAGGGCCCCGGTTTTCCTTAGAGCTCTGTTACAGGAAAGCACCTGTGAGGAACCTGGAGAAAGTGTAGGATGTTTTTTTTCCCCACAAAGCAATGATTAAACATATAATAGTCATAAAAAGATAGTGACTTCCAGTGTTTTCTCAATTATCACTCTGTTTCCTCAATTGGAAAACCTTTTGAATCACAAATCTCATCCCATTGACTATTACCTTTTATTGGAATTTGGAAGGTGGCTAATATTATACACAGTGATACTTCAGAATGAAATCAATGGTCCTAAAAGGCCAACTTGTCTTTGCCATTGCTCCAATTAAAGTGCAGCAGTAAAAAGCAGAACTGACATCGATTTTCTTTTTTTGAAAATAGATTTTTTCCCCTGATAAGCAGTGAAACAAATGTATTCTACAGGAGCATTTTTCTTTGTGCTATGTAGGCTTGTTCCTAATGTGTTCTTGGTTATCTACCTGATAATGAGGAAAGTTTAGTACAATTAGTCCATTGCTATGGGATTTCCTTTTGCTTGTTTTCATTCAACTTATTTCAAACATCAAGGAGGAAAAATAAGGAAAAAGCAAAGACAGGAATCTAGGCTTGTCAATTGCATAGAGTATGTCACTCAAAGGCCACAGCAATTTTTCACATGGTGGGTTGGGAGGAGTGGGGGTTAGGTGTGTGCAAAATTATATTCAGTACAACAAATGAAATATACTAAGCTGTTAAAGATTTTAAAAGAGGCTGTAAATTACAAACGGTAATTACTAATTACTTTATATGAGTATATCACACCAAAGTGATAACCTAAAAATTAAAATCCGAGTATAAATTTGACTCTGGACTACTCCTTTCCAACACTATTAGATACAAACGTGTCTATTTATAACATGAGTACAGGGGCGGCAGAGAGAGGAAGTGAATCATCAAAGATGTTTTGATTTCATGACTGAGATTCAATTGGAAGCTTATCTCCCTGATGCACTTACTATACCATATGGGTGTATACCTCGAGTTACAATTTCCTGTTATTCTGTATTCCCGTAAAACAAATGCAGCCCAAACGTGGAAGAGAGTTATAGTGGGTGTAAAATGTGTCTCTCATTTATAGGCTATGGCAGAAAAAGCTATCAAAGCCTTCATCCTGTTTCATTAACAGCTATTTGCATACAGAAACAAAAACCTCTCCTGTGCTTGGAAATGTTTTATGGTCATAAAGTCACACCTTTCCTGATTTAATATTAGCTTCAAGGGAAAGGATCTTTTTTAGCAGAATAGCAGCAGCCTTTAGGACAAAAAGGGTCCTTGAAGGGTCCTTCATTTCAAAATGAGTTGTACCTGAACTAAGTGAAGGCTGAGGTGGGGGTGGGGACGGGCTCCTAACCAAGAGGGTTTACAGCACCAGGGCACTAGGTCAGACAAGGGACTTCCATTAGCCTCCGTTTGCCCTTGACAGATACGTTCCCTCCTGTCAGGTTGGAGAACTTCCATTAGCTGTCAGTTCTCAAAAAGGAATTCTTTCTTCGTCTAGCATATACATATTACCAAGATGAGCTTGAAATTGGACTTGTTTAGGCAATCAAAACATCTTTGGTGATTCACTTCCTGTCACTGAACTGAAAAAGTGAAGGCACAAATAACCACACTTCACACTTAATTATCTTGAAAAGCAGCATTTCACTGAGTTGAAAGTCATTTCTAGATCCCAGCTTCACAGAATTCTCCCTCTCCTTCATCTTAACCATGGCCTGATCCTCTATCCGTCTTTCCCTCCCTGCCCACATCGGAAATATATAGGATGTTTTGACATGCATTCCGGGGTGAAAATCACTTTTACATCATTAAGTGCAATTGAATCACTTAATACCTAATCCAATCCTGGAGTAGGCATCTTGCTTCTTTTCTTAAAATATGTGTTTAGGTCAGGGAGGAAGATTTACTGTGGTATGCAAAAATGGAATCAGTACCTTGAAAAGAATTGGGATCCTCAAAAACAAAATAAATTGGTCCATTTATGCAAAATGCAAAAATAGTCAAAACTTAATTATGCTGTTAGAAGTGAGGACAGTGGTGTCCCTTGTAGGGACAGGGGATAGTGGCAGGAATCTGAGTGCTATTTACAGGGGTGTGCTCTGTGAAGACTTAGCAAGCCCTACAGGTCTGGTACACTTTTGGAAACTATTCCATAACAAGACTAGAGAATTTATAGGCATGTTTAAACAATGCTGTTCATTTTTAGATCCTACTGTATGAAGTGGCTGATGACTCTTGGTATTACCTTTTTTAAAACCGTTTATTTTGAGATAATTATAAATTCACAGGGAGTTGCAAAAGAGTACAGAGAGGTTCCATGTAACCTTCACCCAGTTTCCCTGTGTGGTTATATTTTATATGACTATGTTAGAAAACCAAAACCAGGAAATGGACCCGAGTACATGTGTACATATACTTCTATTTCATTTTTATCAACTATGTGGATATGACCACCACACACAGACAGAACCATTCCACTACCACAAAGATCTCTCATGCCGTCCAGTCATAGCCACACACAACCCCGCCTCCCCATCACGTCTAACCCCTGATCTGTTTTCCATCTCTATCAATTTGCCCTTTTGAATGTTATACATGGAATCATACAGTATGGGACCCTTTCAGATGGGCTTTTTTTCCCCTTTTACTTAGCATAAGAGATCCATCCAAGTTGTTGGTGTCTATCAGTAGTTTACTCCTTTTTATCACTAAGAAGTATTCCGCAGTATGTACCACAGTTTGTTTAACCATCTACTTATTGAGGGACACTTTGGTTGTTTCTGGTTTTTAGATATGACAAATAAAGCTACTATGAACAATCACTTATAGGTTTTTGTGTAAACATAAATTTTCATTTCTCTGGGATAAATTCCCAGGAATGCAATTGCTGGGTTGTAGGGTACATATATGTTTCGTTTTTTGGTTTTTGTTAAGAAACTGCGGAAGCATTTTCCTCAGTGGCTCTGCAATTTTACATTCCCACCAACAATGCATGAGAGACCCAGTGTCTCCACATCCACTCCAGCATATAGTATTTATCACCATGTTTAAGTTTTAGCTCTTCTAATAGGTGTGTAATGATATCTCACTGTGGTCCTGATTTCCATTTCCCCAATGGCCAGTGATGTTGAACAATTTTTCATGTATTTGTTTGCCATTCGTAGAGCCTGTTCAGTGAAATGTCTTTCCTGTTTTTCTCCCTCATTTTGTTACCTTTATTTTTGCTTTTTGCCTCATCAATTCCCTCAATATTTTTAGCTTCTTCTTAAAATAACTAAAAATGTTTCTCCCTATTTCAGTATCTACAAGTTTTATTTCTGCTAGTGATAAGCAGTTTTTCCCATGTGTGTCCAGAGATCCTGTACTTTCTCACCTCCATTATGTTACTCACCTTCTTTGTTCTGTCTGAAAAGCCACTTCCTAGACTCTTGGCCTCCATTTTGCAATGGTTACTGACGTAACTTCAAAGTCCTAATGGACTCAGATCATCAAATGACAGATCTTCCAGGAAGCCTTGTCTTCTCCTCCCAAATATACATAATCACTAGTCCTTTAATGGGCACAATACACTTAAAAATAGTTTCCACTGGCACCCTGGTAGGTGCTATTGGTGCCCTGTCGATATGGTACTTGGCATTTCTTTGCACATTGGCTTCTGTGCCAGCAACCACTCCCCCCTGTCTGAGGCTTTCTCTGGCTTCCAGAGGCTTCTTTTACTGGGCAAAAGTGTTGGGAGTAGTGCTCAAGCAACAGTGAATAAGCAACTCAGCTTCCTCACCCCTTACTTGGGATTGTTGATTGCCCAGAGTCTCCAAGTGGGATTAATCCCTAGTTGCCCACAGTGGTAACTGGCTTGATAGCACCTTTTATTAGCTACCTTCTTTGTCTCATTTTCCTACTGATTTTTTTCTGAGGTCGC
The DNA here is from genome assembly GCF_002007445.2 of Ailuropoda melanoleuca. Classification (NCBI taxonomy): domain Eukaryota; kingdom Metazoa; phylum Chordata; class Mammalia; order Carnivora; family Ursidae; genus Ailuropoda; species Ailuropoda melanoleuca. The sequence goes on along the minus strand of NC_048230.1, from coordinate 81,834,778 downwards.
CTCCTGAATAAACTCAAATAATTGCTTCAGGTTCTGCTTTAGGGGAACCCCAAAGTAGGCAACAAGTATTACCTTCTGCTATGATTAACAGTAACACACACACCCATGGTCTTTCCTCCTAAGGTGAGAACTTTTTGCAGGCAGGCAACTGAAGAGAGAGAGCAAACCAAGAGGATATCCCGGCAGAGAAAACAGTAAGTGCAATGGCCATGAAGCCAACATTTTTTGGTGTTGCTCAACCATATTCATTATTCAACCATAAAAACAGAAGGGACAATAAGATGTCAGTAAGACTGGGGTGAAGTGAGCAAGGGTGAAAATGACTGGAGCTTGATATGAGCTCATGTAGAACTTTCCTCTTCTCCAAATAAGGAATGAGAGTGAAGATGAAAACAAATGAGCTGAGGAGAATTTTTATGGCCTAATGACTTTGGAAATGTAATATTTCTCATTAATATCACCAATGTCTAATGGATCTTAAATATATTATCAATGCACACAGGCCATTTCTCCTGGTATTTTAATGTTATTAATACACAGTCAAACTAATTAGAAACCTTAGGATCTTCTTGTTTAATAGAAAATTGGATACATGAACAAGGTTCCAGGTTATATATTTATTCATTAAACAGACACGAAGTCAGCATGTATTGTTGGGTTGGGTATTAAGGAGGGTCAAAATGACAGCCTGTGAATTGTGCAAAGATACTGGCCATTTTCAGACCAGGATGTACTAGTCACTGAATGGTTAGACATTACTTGTGCTGCATTCTCATGTTATTAATGTCAAAAATGAAACAACCTAAATTTTGACATAAATCTTCCCCAAACGAGGGGACAAAAGCATTAACCCCAACCAGCTGTATCTGAGACCAGACGCCATGAACCTTTTCTGCAGAGCTAAAAAATAAATTTAATTCTTGACCTGAGACACTGTATCTCAGAATTGATCAAAGTCTGTAAGACTCCATGACTTTGAGGGAGAGAACATTCCCTGGAGACCAAGTTGAGAGGTCTCTAAATCCATTTCACTTCTGACTAAAGGTTCACTTCCAGGATACAAGTTATGTTATGAATGTAAAAGGTGGTCAACATCACTAATGCAGGGACGTGCAAATCAAAACCACAATGAGATATCACCTCATACCTGTGGATTTGGAGAAATGGGAATCCTTGTGCACTGTTGGTGGAAATGTAAATTGGTATGGCCACTATGGAAAACAGTATGGAAGTTCCTCAAAAAAATAAAAATTAAAAATTACCATATGATTAAGCATTTCCACTTCTGGGTATATATCCAGAGGCAATGAAAATAGGATATTGAGGAGATAGTTGTACTCCCATGTTTATTGCAGCATTATTCACAATAGCCAAGACACAGAAACAACCTAAGTGTCCATTAAGAGATAAACAGATCAAGAGGATGTGATACACACACACACACACACACACACTGGAGCATTATTCAACCATAGAAACGGAAGGAAATTCTGTCATTGCAACAATGACATAGATCTTAAGGGCATTATGTTAAGTGAAATACCAGAGATAGAAAGACAAATACTATATGATATCACTTATATGTGAAATCTAAAAACATTGAACTCATAGAAACAGAAAGTAGCATGGTGGTTTCCAGGGGTTGGGAGTAGGGAAAGTGGGGAGGTGTTGGTCAAAAACAACAAACCTTAAGTTATAAGATGAATTCAAGTTCCAAGGATCTAATGTGCGGCATGGTGACTCTGTACTGTTAACAACAATGTATTTTGTACTTGAAAGTTGCTATGACTGCATAGCTTCAATGTTCTTACCATAACAACAACAACTAAATAGTGATCATGTGAGGTGAAGGAGGTGTTAACCAACAATACTGTGGCAAATACTTTGCAATAGAAATATGTATCAAGTCATCACATGGTACACCTTAAACTCACACAATGTTGTATGTCAATTATATCTCAATAAAACTAGAAAAAAAAGTTATGCCAATAAACAGAGAAAAGAAATACAAAGACAGCAAGCATGTCTTGGCTATATGCATATTCAGGAATAAAATTTTAAGAAGGGATAATTCATTTGCATCAGACTAGCTTTCTCCCAGTTATATACCTGTATTTTGTGTTCCTGTATCATGTCTGCATAACAAATTACCCTCAAAGCATAATGCTTAAAACAAAGGAAGCATTTATTTTGCTCACAAATCATTAATTTGGGGAGGGCTCAATGCGGAAGAGCTATCTCTGCTTGGCTTGGCTTCTGCTGGAAAGGGAACTGGATGCTAGAATCATTTTTAGGTCCACTCCTTCACATGTCTAGTCATTGATGCTAGGAAGATGCAAATAACTGGGGCTGGCAAGGCCAGGGCTTCTCTGGCATGGCTGTCTGTCTCCACGGGAGGTCTCCCTATGGTCTCCCCTTCTTTGCCTCTTCAGGGTGGCAAACTTCTTACTTATTGGCTCAGGGTTCTCAAAGTGCATATCCCAAAGGATTGTGTCAGGTAAAGCCATTTGCCTTTTATTCCTTGGCTCAGAAATCATACAGAAAGTCTGCCAAATCTACCTTTCACCCAGGTTCAAGGGAGGAGACCTAGATCCCAACCCTCAATGAAGGAGTGTCAATGTTACACTGTGGGAAGAGCATGTGGGATATGATATACACTGGTTTGGCCATCTTTAAAAAATACTGTCTGCCATATTTCGCTTTCTCTAACATGTGCTTAACTGTCAACCTATGAATTCTCTCTCACTGTCCAATGGGCAAAATAATTCACAGCTTTCAAGGCCTGAATCTGGCTCCTTAAATGCAACTTGAAATGATAAAAAGATTCAGAAAACACTCATATCACATACTATACCCAACATGTTTGCACATGGGCATTGCGTTGGAATCAGCACAGAGTCTGAAACTCAGCTATGCCATTTTTAACTTAGATTTCTTCATCTGTCAAAAAGTTATAGTGTCAACATGAGATAGTTCATGGAAACCCCGAGCAGAATACCTGCCTCTATACCTACTGGGTGATAGAGATAGAAATTATAGTAGTAGTAATGGCAGTGAAGTACTTTTAAAATGTCTATTTTGAATTCTCTTTATAGATTTTCTTCTGCTGCTCCCCTAAATTCCACAATAAGCAGGCTTCTTCTAATTTTATACTTGCCAAGCTCATAAACATTAGTGCTTAGAAACTCATGTGTATCTGATGAATGCACATTGGTTTGAATTAAACAGAATCAAAATAAGTTCTTTTTAAAAATAATACCTCAGTTCTGTTCTTGGTGCAGCCAGTGAATCACTTGTGGATCTTGGCACCGGAAAGCTTTGTGCATTTTGCCCCAAATTTGCCTTAGGGTTAGCCTCCTCCATTGTAGAGGATCTGTTGTTTAGGGTTGTGGGCAGAAGTCTCCTTCAGTAATAGTGAGTGTATGGCATGTGACCTCCAACAGGAAACCTTTGTTCTTCACTGAAGTCTGTGAGTCCACTAGTGGCCCCATGCTTTCTCCTTCCATCTATTGCCTTGATGGAGCTTGCTTTCTGTGCTTCTCGTTTAGCATGAAAGCTCAAACTCTCCAACAGCCTCTCTTGCACTGCTGTCTTCCAACTGTTCATCTGCTTTTACTCTCTCGCTCTACATTTGACTGCATTTCATTGAAAACTTGTTGAATCTTTGAGGGCAAGTGATGTGTGTTCTACTTTACTAATTCTTTCATCCACAAATATATATTTAACCCACTACTGGCCAGACACTGTTCTCAGTGCTGGGAATTCGCAATGAGATACAGAAATTCCCTGTCTTGGGTTGGACTCCCCCAGAAGTAGATCAGGAAACATGGACTCATGTGCAAGTAGTTTATTTGCGAGTTGATGTCCGGAATCACCAGTAGAAGAGGCGAGAGTGGCACTGCAAAGGGAAGAACCAGCAAGGGTATGTTTTCCAGTGAGTTAAACACTGTGGACAACAAGAGCTTGATTCTACTGGGAAACCCTAGGAAACAGTGCAAATATATTCCTCAGAGTCATCCCCCTGAAGGGGTAAAGAAGCTAGGGTGTTAATACTCCCATCACTTCCCATTAGAGCTGCTCACAGGAAAGCAGCCACATTAGTTTCTGGGCCCCTCTACAAAAGCAGGTCCCAACAGAAAGCTCTTGGGCAAATAATTATGATAAAAGGTGGGTCAGCATGAACTGAAATAATGATTTGAGGGGATGTACTTATTTCCTAGAGGTACTGTAAGAAAGTACCGCAAACTAGATGGCTTAGAACAACAGAAATTTATCGTCTGAAATTTCTGGAGGCTTGAAGCCTGAAATTAAGGTGTAGATAAGCAGTGTCACCTCTGACACCTGTGGGGAATCCTTTGTTGCCTCTTCCTAATTTCTGGTAGTTTGCTGGCAATCACTGACATTCCTGGGCTTATAGATGCATCACTTCAATCCTCTGTCTACACATAGCTTTCTCTCTGTGTACTCATTCTGTCTTCCTTCTGGGCGTGTCTGCCTCTGTGCCCAAATTGTTCCTTTTTATAAGGACAACAGTCATATTGGTTTACGGCCCACACTAATGACCTTTTTTTACTTGATTATCTTGCTAAGGACTATTTCCGAATAGAGACATCTTCTGAGGTACTAGGGGTTAGGACTTCAACATAAAGTTTTTCTGAGACACAATTTAACCCATAATGGATGATTAAAGTGGGGTGCCAGCAGCATCCGGTGTAATCTCTGCTTTAAAGAGCCTGTACTCTAGTGGGGGGGAAACTAACAAGAAGGAAAACAAATAAATACGATATGTAGCATATATGGTCAGAAGTACAATGGTGATAAATAAAGAGGGGAAGTAGGATACTTCTTTGTAGTCCCAAAAAGCCTCAGCACAGCTCTACACACAAAGTAAGGGGTCAATAAGTGTTTGTTAATGTCATGACTGAATGTGTAAATATAGAGAGCATTACTACCCGCATTGTTATTCACCGGTTGTTTAATATCCTTCAGTGACCATCCAATTAGTGTACTTGGTCTCTGTAGAACATTTGTGTCCCTTGTTATTGTAATGGTTTGTTTATTTACTCACTAATGACTTTTAGAAGCTCCATATGTTGACTGTTGTGATCAGTAAAGTGATCAATTAGAAGTGAATTGTAATCCCTCTGGAGAGCTATTTTGAGGAAAAAGAGATAACATTTTGATATATATGTATAGATAAGGTATCTCCCCCCAAGAAAGCAATTTCATAAAACATTAGCCTGAAAATGGAATATCAGCACGGCAACAGTCTCCTAGTTTATTTAAGGTAGACACAGTGATACCTCTTTGTATCTATCCTATGAGGGTCTTATTTGGTGTTTTTAATTGTATTTTTAATGCATAATATCTCTTTACCAACTCAGAAATGGACATGCCAAGCATTGAAAGTATAATTATATAAAAATGCACTAGCTTTGTTTCAATTTCATAGTGATAGAAATTATAGCAATAAAAACCCTTCTAACTCTGTATTATGGAGAGAAAAATGACATTAATCCTAAACAATGGGTAATAATTGAGAGCTGTTGTCAAGCAGAACAGTGACAGAAAAATCACCTTGCTGATCTTCTTTGTTTCTTTGACTAATTACCAGTTATAAAAAAATAAAAAGGAACAGTTCGGTGCTATAATCCATTTCTGTTATTAATTGGAAGAGAGACTATTTTAGTCTTATTTTGGCACTCCCTTACCTAAACTGTTAACAGTTTCTACTCTGTATTATTTAAGTCAGCAATTGTAGTTGTTGATGACTGGGCATCCTCTCTCAGCTCTTTCAAATTTTGCTCCCTGGGCTCTGTGCCCTGAGACCCATGGGGTTCCACTCAATACTGGTCTTAAATACATAGGTTTTTTTTTCCCCCCCCGAAAGCTACTAAGCACAGTTTGAATGCCAGTGCTTTCAATTAAACTTTCTGGGTTTTGTACTGGTGTTAAATAGGCCACCACTGAGGCTGGTTGCTTCCAATGAATGTAGAGCTAAGAGAAACTGTAGGGTGTAGAGAGGGATGATCTTTTTAACCAATATAATGGAGATAAAAGATTGAGCAAACTGCTCTTTTTCTTGCTTGAGATAGAATAGAAACATGGTAAATGATACTGTTAAACAAGTGAACCACAGTGAAAATATCTACCGAAAAAGAAAAAGAAAGAAACTGTGCCAGTTATTATTATTTAGTTAACCGTGCCAGTTATTGGCCATGCAAATATTAAAACAGAAAAGACAGGTGATCCAATCTTCAGGGTTGATTTCATATTCAATGCGATTACATAGTGAGGAGTCATTTAAATGATGGTCCTTCCCTTTCCTTTTATCAGTCTCTTTGTGGCCTGTGTGGAGGGCCAAGCAGCTTTCTCTAATTGTCAATACATGATCAAAGAGCAAGAGGACAGTAGCAAGGCTCGTGATGCCTTGCCCGTATCCCCTGGTCCTCAACATCCCCTGCATGCTGATTCCTTCTCATCGTAAGCACCTATGACCCTGCTCCTGAGCACATTCTCTGGCCATATAAACCAGGCTCTGCCCATTCATAAGGCAGGTAGGAGGTACAGGGAAGTCCCTGTCCAAGGGAGCAGTCCTCAATCCTTCAGATGAAACAACTCCGCGTGAAATTGTCTACACTCTCTCCCAGATGCCCTCAGTTGGATGGAGCTCCAGTTGCTCACAATGATACCTAACTGTAATGCACCCAGTATTGGCTTCCTTCCTTGTCTTCCTATCCACTCGCACTGATGCTTCCTGGAGTCTGTTCCCCACCCCCAGTAAACTACGGTTACTCATATACTAATGCTATCATCACTATGAAGATTTTAGAGTTTTAGATTTAAAGGAGCTCTTTGGCCTTTGTAACTGTCCTTATCTTCTTTCCTCAAAGCAGTATTCACAGCCAGTTATGATTTTTCCTGGAAACATTTTAATATTGCTTAACATTCTCATATTGCTTTTTTTTTTTTTTTCTTAAACCCCAGATTGGTCAGCATAGTCTGTCCTCTGATCCCATTTGGTCTACTCAAACTTTCCCTTTCATGGGATAAACGAAACCACTTGCTTCACAATCTGAAGGTTAGATAAAGTAGCCCAGGTCATACTGATAGGATTGAAGTTCAGGTTGTCCTGACCAAAACTTCCTTCCCAGTCTGCAGTACACACAACCTCCCCACAGTTTAGGGTGCCCAGTAGCCCAATGGCAACTGGTTTAGTTTGAGGTGGTGAGGTTCTTCTTTCCCCTGGAACAGCACAGGGAAAAAGGGAAACCAGTGTCAGGGTTCAGCTTGCTGCTTAAGACCTCATGCCTGGGCTTCTTATGGGCCAATGGGTCAGTCCATTACTTTGTGTGGTTAATAATCTTTCTGTAGGGCTTACTCAAAGGAGGGCAACATTGCTTAAAGTTGTGTCTTTGTAATTTAAGAAAAGAATCTTCATATGGTTTCCTAAATCTTAGTGGTGAAAGGCATCACATCTTTCAGAAATTGAGTAAATTATCTGTAGTCTGAAATATCCAAGATACTGACACGTACATACTCCGGTTAAAAGAATATGTGAAAAACTTTTAAACAATTGGTCTACGAACAGTCATACCATTATGGTTTTCTTTTTTCCTTCACGGAAATGATTAGTGAGATCCTACTACGTACGTGTTTTGTAAACTGGTCCCCAATGTGTGATGGGGCCCCTCAAAAGCTCATAATTGGAGAAAGGTCTACTCCTTCTCCTGTAAGTTTTCGTGCATTTTGGAATTTGCAGGGGTGATTAACATAACCCAAGTAAGAGAAGCTAGTGGGATGAAGGCAAGGATTAATAAGGAGGCTGAGCTCTTATCCAAATGCGTCTCACTTTTAGTTCTCCTTTTATGGTCCACCATCCCAAACAGGGGGACCCAAGGAGCATTCCGAAATGAGTCTGGGTGATTAGCTATCATACAGAACAAAGTAGGATGATTTACCTGCCCTTTGTAGATATGCTTTAACAGCAGAACTAGGACTTATAGGTCCTACAAAATCCAAATAAAACTCTACTGTTAATCAATGGCCACCAAGGCTGGGAAGATGGGATTGTCAAGGATGAAAGATAGGGAGCCACAGAAATCATTTCTCTAATTTGTCCTTTCAGGAGTGGCTTATATGGGATTAAAAAAAAATGTACAGAAGTGAATACTTTTGGCCAGTACCAGAGTAGCATATTCCTTGTGATGAGGAATGCTGTCGGGTAGATAGAAGTGTGATATTGTCAGGGCAGAAATGTAGAAACAGAACCCTCATATAGGATATATCCTATATGCCTCTACAAGTATCTGGAATCCTATATGCCTCTACAAGTATCTGGAATCCTATATGCCTCTACAAGTATCTGGAATCCTATATGCCTCTACGAGTATCTGGAATCCTATATGCCTCTACGAGTATCTGGAAGAGGTGCCTGACTGGCTCAGTCAGTGGAGCCTACAGCTCTTAATCTTGGGGTTGTCAGATTGAGCCCCATCCTGGGTGTAGAGATTACTTAAAAAAATCTTAAAAAAAAAATTAGCTTAAGAAGTAACAGATTTGGCTCTAGAGCCTTATGACTCAAAGTGTACAGCAAGCAGTAGTAGAATCACCTGAGTCCCTCCCTAGATCTACTGAATTGTCATCTGAACTTTAATAAGATACGTTATGCACCCTAAAGTTTGAGAAGCATTGCTCCAAACCCTAGACCTATACTGTCCAACATAGTAGCCACTAGTCACCTATGGCTATTAGCAGTTGAAATGTGGCTAGTTTAAATAGAAAAAGGCTATAAGTGAAAAACAAATACTGAATTTCAAAGACTTAGTATAAGAAAAAAATGTAAAATATCTCAATAATTTTTTATATTGATTACCTATTGAATTATAATATTCTGAATATATCGATTCAAATGAAATATATTTTGTACAAATTTACCTCTTCATTTTTAGTTGTTTAATGTGGTTAGTAGAAAATTTACAATTACATATGTTGGCTGGCCAAGATGAATAAAGTTACTATAGCCCATCTCTCCTACTGATTACAACTTAAACTCTGGGAGGAATATGAGAAACAACTACTTGAGATCTGTGAAAAGTAACAATGTGACATGAATTGGGGATTGAAGCCAAAGCATGAGTAATGACCCATATAGGGGTAGAGCTAAGGGATGGGATATGGCACTTGAGTTTCATGTTTTCTTTTTACTCCTTTGCCTCCCAGCTGTGACCTGAGGGACGGCTGAATCCCAGAATTGCATGGCAGATTCTGAAAGCAAAAACTTCAAGGAAAAATCCTCTTTTTTTTTTTTTTTTGACTAAAGAACTAGAAAAAGGGACCCCTACATGCTGGAGATTGTGGGGTGAATCCCATCTTTTTTCTCCCCTTTCTCTCCCATCCCTGCCCAGAGCCAGCCTGGTGACTGAGCTGTATTTATGTGATGGTGGTATAGGGACTTAAAACCTTGACAGACACATTGTATTTCCAGCCAGAAGTACAAGAAAAGGATCTTTTGTTGTCCAAAAAGTATGCACAATCGATATTGCTTTTCTTTTTCTCTTTTTTTTTTTACCATTTATCTCCAGAGTAGCCTCATTTACACAGAAGGGGAGCATTGAGGGGAACTAAATGGCTGATAAGCCTCTATCTTTTTGGCTAGATGAACCAAGAAAAGGAGCCTCTGGGAATTAGAGAGTGTGGGAGAAGACCCAGAGAGAGAAAGCTAGAGAAATGGATCTCAGGATACTGGGTATGTAATGACATAATTCTTGGAATCACCCTCCCCACCCCCCCGGGATGGGTATGTGTGGAATTTTCCAGCATAGCATAGCAAAGACTTCGAGGACCAAACTACAATATAAATCATAACCCAAATGTCAGGCTGTCTCTGAGTAGAGCATGCATTAGGCAGACTCAAATAACAGCAGACTCCTTTGGAAACAGAAATAACATTGGGACCATCTCCACTGAAGGTGAAACTTCTTAGCATAGCAGTCTGATGCTAATCATGTTGATTACCAAATTTTTTTTTTATAGATCAGCGTTATTGGAATGCCTGGGTGGTGGCTCAGTTGATTAAGCATCTGACTTTGGCTCAGGACATGATCCCAGGGTCCTGGGATGAAGCCTTTCCCCCTGACCCTCGGGCTCCCTGCTCAGTGGGGAGACTGCTTCTCCCCTCTCCCTCTGCCTGCCACTCTGCCTGCTTTCATGCTCACTCTCTCTCTGTGTCAAATAAATAAATAAATAAAATCTTAAAAAAAAAATCAGCATTCTCTAGAGGATTTTAACAGGACCTAAAAACTTGCAAGATAAAAAAATGTCCTGGATATGATACAAAATTATGTGACATACTAAGAATCACAAAAATCTGACAAATACTCAAGGGAAAAGACAAAAAGTAGACGCCAAACATAACATGACCTAAGTCTTGGAATTGTCAGTAAAAGTCTTAAAACAACCATTATAACCATTTTCAATGAGATAAAGTTAACACTCTTGAAAGATGAAATTTCTCAGTAGAATAAAAAAAATAATAACAAAAAAGTATCAACTGGAAATTTGAGAACTGAAAAATGTAATATCTGAAATGAAGAAATATACTGGACTGGCCGAATAACAGAATGGAAGTGAGAGAGCAAAGTGTCCAAAAGAAATTAAATAATGTGAAGAACACAGAAAAAAGATGTTAAAAAAATGAATAGAGCCTCAGAGTCTTATGAGACAATGTAAGACAATAAACAGGTCTAGCATTCATGCCATTGGAGTCCCAGAAGGGAAGGAGAGAGCTTGATGCAGAAAAAAGTATTTGAAGAAATAACAAAAGACTACTTCCCAAATTTGTCAAAAGTCATAAATTTACAAATTCAAGAAGCTCAGGGAATCCAAAATAAGGTAAACTCAAAGAAAGCATTCTCAGATGCATGATAATCAAACCATTGAAAGTCAAAGTAAGAAAAAACCTGATGTAGTTTGAGGAAAGCAGCACATAACCTGACGATGATTCAAATAACTACAGATTTCTCATCAGAAACCATGGAAGGAGTGCCTGGGTGGCTCATTTGGTTAAGCATCTGCCTTCTGCTCAGGTCATGATCCCAGGACCCTGGGATCAAGCTCTGCATTGGGCTACCTGCTCAGTGGGGAGTCTGCTTCTCCCTCTCCCTCTGCCTGCTGCTCCCCCTGCTTATGCTCTCGCTCTGTGTTTCTCAAATAAATAAATAAAATCTTATAAAAAGAAAAGAAAAGAGGGGTGCCTGGGTGGCTCAGTCATTAAGTATCTGCCTTTGGCTCAGGGTGTGATCCTGGCGTTCTGGGATCAACCCCACTCAGCCTCCTCTACTGGAAGCCTGCTTCTTCCTCTCCCACTCCCCCTGCTTGTGTTCCCTCTCTCACTGGCTTTCTCTATCTCTGTCAAATAAATAAATAAAATCTTAAAAAAAAAGGAAAAGAAAAGAAAAAGAAAGGAAAGGAAAGAGAAACCACTGAAGCCAGTAAACGGAAGTAACATTTTGCAAGTACTAAAAGGATTAAAACAAACAAATACAACCAAAATAAACAAACAAAAACCTGCCTGCCTAGATAATCTATGGCCAGAGAAAATATCCTTCAGGAATGAAGACGAAATGAGTACATTCTCAGATGAAGGAAGACTAAGACAATTTGATACCAGTAGACTTGCTATGAAAGGAATTCTGAAGGAGATTCTTTAGGCTGAAGGGAAATGGTACCAGAAAGGAACCTGAAACAATAAGAATAAAGGAAGAGGGAAAGAAATGTAAATACTTGTTCAAATATAAAAGACTGGTTTTCTCCTCTTAAAACTCTTTAAAACATATATCACTGTTGAAAGCAATTATAACATTGCCTGGAGGTTTGTAAGTGTAATCAGATGTAATAGATATGAAAATTATTTTAAAAGGGGGGTATGGTAAAGAGTTCTATGTAGTCGTAAAGTTCCTATATGTTACTGAAGTGGTAAAAGATTAACTCTATGGGGACTCTATATTATATTATATAATATATATAATTATATATATAACTTATTTAATATATATTATTTATATTTTTATATATAAAATATTTATATATAATTATATAAATAATATATATTATATTTATATAATTGTATAGATATATATATTCCTAGGGGAACTGTTTAAAAATGATAGAGAAATATAGTAAAAAAGTCAATAGATAATATTAAAGTTGTTTAAATAATCCAAAATAAGACAAGAAAGGGGGAGTTAGGGAATCAAAAACAAATGATAAAATGGTAGAACTAATCCAATCAAATATAGTCAGATCAGATAAAAAATTAAGACGCCTCTAAATGCTGTACACAAGAAACCCACTTTAAATCTTATGTCAAAGTTAGGCTAAGAAAAAATGGAAAAAGATGTACCATGCAAACCCTGTTCAAAAGAAACCTGGAAGGCTTATTTTAATATCAGGCAAAGTATTTTGGGGGGGGTGAGGAAAATGACCATGAATAAGCAGGTCAGTTCACCAAGGAGGCATCCTAAATATGTTTGTACCTCGCAAGGAAGCTCCAAAATACGTAAAGCAAAAATTGATGAAACTGAACTGAGAGGGGTGCCTGGGAGGCGCAGTCATTAAGCGTCTGCCTTCGGCTCAGGGCGTGATCCCGGCGTTATGGGATGGAGCCCCACATCAGGCTCCTCCGCTGGGAGCCTGCTTCTTCCTCTCCCACTCCCCCTGCTTGTGTTCCCTCTCTCTCTGGCTGTCTCTATCTCTGTCGAATAAATAAATAAAAATCTTAAAAAAAAAAAAACTGAACTGAGAGAAAGTCAGATTCACAACTATGCTTAGCAACTTTCACACCCCATTCTCAGGATTTGTTAGAGCTATGAGATTAAAAAAAAAAAATCAGCAAGGATTAAGAAAACTGAAATTACTATCAATCAAACTGACCTTATTGACATATACAGAATATTCCACCTAATAGAGGAATATACAGTCTTTTCAATTGCTTATGGAACATTCACCAGGTTGGATCATATTCTGGGTCATAACACAAACCTTAACAAATTTAAAAGAACTGAAATAATATGAATTTCATTCTCTCACTATTCAGAATTAAATTAGAACTCAATAACGGGGATATCAGGGAAATCTCAAACATTTTGAAATTAAACAACACACTTCTAAAACATGCGTGGGTTAAAGAAAGAAAAAGCAGAAACAGGAAACACATAAGGTAATAGATTTAAACTTAATTATTATCAGTAGCTACATTAAATGTAGATGGTATAACTGCCCCCTCATTAAAAGGCACAGATACTCAAATTGTTGAAAAAGTCAAGTCCCAATTACAAGAAACACATTGTAAATAGAAAGACACAAATTAGATTAAGGTCTAAGGAGAAGAGGGAACCCTTGTGTCCTGTTGGTAGAAATGTAAATTGGTTCAACCACTATGGAAATCAGTATAGAGGTACCTCAAAAAATTATAGATAGAACTACCATATGATGCAGCAATTCCATTTCTGGATATTTATCCAAAAAAATGAAAACACTAACTAAAAAAGATGTTGGTAACTTCATGTTCATTGCAGCGTTGTTTACAATAACCATGATATGGAAACAGCCTAAGTGTCTATCAATGAATAAATGGATAAAGAAATTTTGTGTGTGTGTATACATATATACACACATATGTTTATATATACACACAATGAATATACACACAATAAATATATATGCTATGTGTATATATATATATACACATATCAAATCATGTTGTACACTTGAAACTAATATAATGTTAAATGTCAATTATATCTTTTCAAAAAAGTAAATATAAATAGAAGAAAGAAAAGTAATACCTCATGACCATGTGGACTGTATTTCAGGAATACATGACTGATTTAACACTCAGAAGTTAGTGAATTTAATTCACCATATTAAAAAGCAAATAAACAAAGAAAAATCTTTGTGACTTTTGGGTAAGCAAAGAGTTCTCAGATACATCAACAAAAACACAATCCATAAATACTTCTTCAAAATTAAAGTTTTGGTCTTTTTAAAAAAAGATTTATTGATTTTGGAGATTGAGAGAGAGAGAGAGTGAGGTGGGGGGATGGTGCAGAAGGAGAGAATCTTCAAGCAAACTCCCTGCTGAGCTCGGAGTCCTACATGGAGCTCGTTCCCATGACCCATGAGAACATGACCTGAGCTGAAATCAAGAGTCAGACGCTTAACCAACTGAGCTGCTCAGGCATCCCTAAAGTTTGGGTCTTTGAAAGACCCTGATAGAGATGAAAAGTTATGGACTAGGAGAAAATGTTTGCAAATTGGGTATCTTGCAATGAACGTTTATCCATAATACATAAAGAACACTGAAATCGCACTAATAAGAATCCAAATAATAAAATTTGCAATAATACTTGAACAGATACTTCACTAAAGAAGATATGTAAATGGCACATAACCACATGAAAATGTGTCCAACATCATTAACCGTTAGGGATATGCAAATTAAAACCATATTAGGATACCACTACATACCTATTAGAATGGCTACAATAAATAAAATCAATACTAAATGCTGATGGGGATTTCCCAAAACTGGAATAGATACGTTGCTTGTGGGAATGCAAAATGGTACAGCCACTTTGAAAAACAGCCTGGCAGTTTCTTGCAAATTTAGACCATATATTTACTCTATAAATATATAGACCCACCTGTGTCACAACTGGGTATTTACTCAAGAGAACTGAATTTATGTTCACAACATAAACCTGTACACGAATGTTTATAAGCAGCTTTATTCATAATCTCCAAAATTGGACATGACCAAATGTCCTTCCACTGGTGAAAGGATAAAAGGTAAATCCCTAAGAGAAAGACAACTCAGCAACAAAAGGGGAACAGACTATGGATACTTGCCACAAGATAGATAATTACTTTATTTTCTAATTTAAAGAAGCCAGACTTCTCAGGCTACTACTGTATGATTCCATGTGTATGACATCTGTAAAAGGCAAACAAAAAGGATGGATAACACATCAGTGTTTGCCAGGGGTTAGAGTGGGAGGCATGTATGAGTACAAAGGAAGAGAAAGCGGGAGTGGTTCTGGGGGGCCAGGACTGTTCAGTGTCTTGGCAGTGGTGGTGGTTACATGACTCTATGCATTTGTGATAGGCAGAATATTAACCCTTAGAGGTGTCTACCTTCTAATCCCCAGAACCAGTAAACATGTTAGGTTATACGGCCTAGGGCAGTTAAAGTTGTGGACAGAGTTAACGGTTCTAATCAATTGATCTTAAAATAGGGAGATTATCCTGGATTACCCAGGTGGGCTCAGTCTAATCACCAAGTATCCTTAAAAGAGGAAGAGAGAGATGGAAAAGGGGGTCACAGTGATGTACTTTGAGAAGGACTCAGCTTGCCTTTGCTAGCTGTGGAGATAAGCAAGAGGTCCATAAGCCAAAGAAGTCTGTAAAACCTGGAAGAGACAAGGAAAGGGATCCTATCCCAGAGCCATCAGAAAGGAATGCAGGCCTGTCAATGCCTTGATTTCAGCCTAGTGAGAATCATGCCAGACAGCTGACCTACAGAACTGTAAGATAATGCATTTGTGTTGTTGTTTAGTCCACTAATATAGGGGTATTTTGTTATGACAGTAGTAGAAAACTAATACATTCGTTTGCCAGCACTTATAGAAGCAAATATCGAAAGAAGTGAATTTTACTTCATATAAATTAAAAAGTAAATTGAAAATCTTTGAAGTTATATATGTGGCTCACAATGTATTCCTATTGGACAGCACTGGTCTAGACCATCTCAAAAGTAAGGAACACCTTTTTATCCTGACTATCTAATGCAGTGGCTGACGTAAAACATCAAAACTCTCAAACATAGGTTAGACTCATATGTGAATTAGAAAAGTTTGCTGGCATTGTGCCCTACTTCCCTTTTCAAGCTCATCCTCCAGCCCCCTAGAAACAGGAGGATCCCTCAACGTTTCTTCTGATACATTCTCTTCTTGACTTATTCCTAGTCCTCATTTGAATCAAGGAAGATGCATGTAGATTCATCCTTTGTTTTAAAATGAGTGTGAGTGCAGGGACTCTGTTTTACAAACCAGAGTTCAGAACATATGGACAAATACCAGTGTATTTGAGCACCGGAGTATTTGTAATGAAGATAGTCACAGAAAATGTAAGGCTTTAGTTATCTTCAAGGAGTATTGAGCACCTCAGATGAAAGGTGCTACTGATCCCCAGTGTAATTACTCTGCATTGTTTTCTGAGCTCAGACACTTCAGTATTACTGTGAGTGTTATTTTTGATCATCGAGTAATTTTCACAGTTACTTTAGAAGAGACTTAGTAATTTCATGTTTTCTGTTTTCGAAAGAAGAGACAAAGGCTGCTCTTACTCACATAGCAATGTTGTGTGTAAAACACTTTCATCCTTCATGTCTGGAAAACAGAAAATTGGAAGGAACCATGAAAATTGTTAATTTCCATGGCAAAAGTTAGCCCACATGGTTCATGACGGTTCTTCACTTTTTGGAAGCATTTAAAACCAACTATTGTTCATTAGAAAGAGGAGATAGACATCCTGAAATTGCAGGTCAAATTTATGTGCTTTTTTCCTGGAGAGAAGGGTCCTACCTTTCATCAGCATCACAAAGAAGAGGTACTGCCTCAGCAGATGCATAAAGGTCCACTTGAGGACAAGAAAAGAAGAGAGATTTCATTTATATTGCTCACATACCAGCTTCCCAAAATGTGTTCTGAGAACAGTAGTCCCAAAAACATCTTCAAGAGGAAAGGGATTCCATGGTGAAATCATGGGAAACCATATTCTGCTAGACGTACTTTGGAGATTCTTATCACACATACACATTGCTCTATTTTTTACATCATAGGACTTGACCAAATTTACTTGATAGTTAAAAATTACCAGACTCCAACTTTGACTGTAAATACATTGTTGGTGCATTTGCATGGATACATTGGGAATATGGAACAGTGTATTTCTTTGTTTTAAATCTTTGTTGAAGTCCCAGGTGTTGCTAAAATTTACAACTGTAAATTCTTAAAGAAAACTGTTATCTTAAAGCTGTTTATATGAATGAAGAGCAATATTTTAGCCTGTGAATGATTTTGGCTAAATATCAATCCTTCATATCTACTGAAGGGAGATATTTTCTCACTGAAGAAGGAACTATGACTTTATTCTGATTGGCTCCAACAGTAAAAAAACAAAACTGAACATACCCACTATATTGCTGTTTCTTCCTTTTACATTTCATAGGATACTGGTAGAAAACTTGCTGGTCTAAATACCTTGCTATATCCTGGACTGTTTCAGGCACTTTATTCATAATTTCATTTAAACCTCACTATACAGGGTGATATTCCACAGCTGCCAACTCCCAGGTTCAGAGAGGTTAAGTAACAAATTTTTAACCAGCTTCACTGAGATACAATTCACAGGCCACAAAACTCTTCCATTTAAAGCACACATACAATTCAGCAGTTTCTAGTATGTTCACAGAGTTGTAACTATTGCCAGCATCAAACTTGAGAACACTTGTCATCATAAGAAACCCCATGCCCATCAGCAGTAAAATCCATTCCCCCTCCCCTCCAGCCCTCAGCAACCAGTAAGCTACTTTCTGTCTCTGGATTTGCTTATTCCGGGCATTTCACAGAACCACACAACATGTGGTCTTTTGTGACTGGCTTCTTAGCACAGTGGTTCACCCATGTTGTGGCATGTGTGAGTAATTCATTCCTCTTTTTTTTTTTTTTAATTTTATTTTATTATATTGTGTTAATCACCATACAGTACATCCCCAGATTCCGATGTAAAGTTTGATGCTTCATTAGTTGCGTATAACACCCAGTGCACCATGCAATACGTGCCCTCCTTACTACCCATCACCAGGCTATCCCATTCCCCCACCCCCTCCCCTCTGAAGTCTTCAGTTTGTTTCTCATAGTCCATAGTCTCTCATGTTTCATTCCCCCTTCTGATTACCCCCCTTTTCTTTATCCCTTTCTTCCCCTACCGATCATCCTAGTTCTTATGTTCCATAGATGAGAGAAATCATATGATAATTGTCTTTCTCTGCTTGACTTATTTCACTTAGCATTATCTCCTCCAGTGCCGTCCATGTTGCAGCAAATGTTGAGAATTCGTTCTTTCTGATAGCTGAGTAATATTCCATTGTATATATGGACCACAGCTTCTTAATCCAGTCATCTGTTGAAGGGCATCTCGGCTCCTTCCATGATTTGGCTATTGTGGACAATGCAGCTATGAACATTGGGGTGCATATGGCCCTTCTCTTTACTACGTCTGTATCTTTGGGGTAAACACCCAGTAGTGCAATGGCTGGGTCATAGGGTAGTTCAATTTTTAACTTTTTAAGGGACCTCCACACTGTTTTCCAGAGTGGCTGTACCAACTTGCATTCCCACCAACAATGTAGGAGGGATCCCCTTTCTCCACATCCTCTCCAACAATTGTTGTTTCTTGCCTTGTCTATCTTTGCCATTCTAACTGGCGTAAGGTGGTATCTCAGTGTGGTTTTGATTTGAATTTCCCTGATGGCTAATGATTTTGAACATTTTTTCATGTGTCTGTTAGCCATTTGTATGTCTTCATTGGAAAAGTGTCTGTTCATATCTTCTGCCCATTTTATGATTTGTTTATTTGTTTCTCGTGTATTGAGTTTGAGAAGTTCTTTGTAGATCTTGGATACCAGTCCTTTATCTGTGGTGTCCTTTGCAAATATATTCTCCCATTCCGTGGGCTGTCTCTTAGTTTTTTTGACTGTTTCCTTGGCTGTGCAGAAGCTCTTTATCCTGATAAAGTCCCATAAGTTCATTTTATCTTTTATTTCTCTTGCCTTTGGAGATGTGTCGTGAAAAAGGTTGCTCTGGCCGATGTCATAGAAGTTGTTGCCTATGTTCTCCTCTAGAATTTTGATGGATTCCTGTCTCACATTGAGGTCTTTCATCCATTTGGAGTTTATTTTTGTGTATGGTGTGAGAGAGTGGTCAAGTTTCATTCTTTTGCATGTAGCTGTCCAATTTTCCCAGCACCATTTATTGAAGAGACTGTCTTTTTTCCACCGGATGTTTTTTCCTGCTTTATCAAAGATTAGTTGCCCAAAGAGCCGAGGGTCCATTTCTGGGTTCTCTATTCTGTTCCATTGGTCGATGTGTCTGTTTTTGTGCCAGTACCATGCTGTCTTTGTGATCACAGCTTTGTAGTACAGCTCGAAATCCGGCATTGTGATGCCCCCAGCTTTGTTTTTCCTTTTCAACAGTTCCTTGGAGATTCGGGGCCTTTTCTGGTTCCATACAAATTTAAGGACTATTTGTTCCAGTTCTTTGAAAAATGTCCTCGGTATTTTGATCGGGATAGCATTGAAAGTGTAGATTGCTCTGGGTAGTATGGACATTTTAACTATGTTAATTCTTCCAATCCATGAGCATGGAATATTTTTCCATCTTTTTATGTCTTCCTCAATATCTTTCAAAAGTGATCTATAGTTTCTAGCATATAGGTCCTTTACGTCTCTGGTTAAGTTAATTCCAAGGTAACGTATGGTTTTTGGTGTTATTGTAAATGGGATGGATTCCCTAATTTCTCTTTCTTCAGTCTCGTTATTCGTGTATAGAAATGCAACTGATTTCTGGGCATTGATTTTGTATCCTGCCACCTTACTGAATTGTTCTATAACTTCTAATAGTTTGGGAGTGGATTCCTTTGGGTTTTCCATATAGAGTATCATGTCATCTGCAAAGAGAGACAGTTTGACTTCTTCTTTGCCGATTTGGATACCTTTGATCCCTTTTTGTCTTCTGATTGCTGTTGCAAGGACTTCTAGTACTATGTTGAATAATAGTGGCGAGAGTGGGCATCCTTGTCGTGTTCCTGATCTTAAGGGAAAGGCTTCCAGCTTTTCCCCATTGAGAATAATGCTTGCAGTAGGCTTTTCATAGATGGCTTTTATGAGATTGAGAAATGTACCCTCTATTCCTACACTCTGAAGGGTTTTAATCAGGAAAGGATGCTGTATTTTGTCAAATGCTTTTTCTGCATCAATTGAGAGGATCATATGGTTCTTGAGTCTTTTCTTGTTGATATGATGTATCACATTGATTGATTTGCGAGTGTTGAACCATGCTTGCATCCCAGGTATGAATCCCACTTGGTCATGATGGATAATCCTTTTAATGTACTGTTGGATTCTATTAGCAAGGATCTTGTTGAGGATTTTGGCATCCATATTCATTAGAGAAATCGGTCTGTAATTCTCCTTTTTGAGGGGGTCTTTGCCTGGTTTGGGGATCAAGGTAATATTAGCCTCATAGAATGAGTTTGGTAGCTTTCCTTCTGTTTCTATTTTTTGAAATAGCTTTAGGAGAATAGGTATTATTTCTTCTTTGAATGTTTGGTAGAATTCCCCAGGAAAACCGTCTGGGCCTGGAGTTTTATTATTTGGAAGGTTGTTTATCACTGACTCAATTTCTTCATAGTTAATTGGCCTATTTAAGAAATCTATTTCTTCCTGTTTCAGTCTTGGTAGTTTATAGGTTTCCAGGAAGGCCTCCATCTCTTCCAGATTGTTTAGTTTTTTGGCATATAGCTGTTGATAAAAGTTTCTAATAATCCTTGCAATTTCAATGGTGCTGGTCGTGACCTCTCCCTTTTCAGTCATAATTTTAATAATCTCAGTCCTTTCTCTTTGTTTTTGGACAAGTTTTGCCAGTGGTCTATCAATTTTATGGATTCTCTCAAAGAACCAGCTTCTAGTCCTGTTGATCTGCTCTACTGTGGTTCTGGTCTCTAATTCATTGATTTCTGCTCTAATCTTGGTCAACTCCTTCCTTGTCAGTGGGTTAGGCCTGTCCCTCTGTTGCTGTTCCAGTTTCTTGAGGTGAGAATATAGAAACTGCATTTTAGATTTTTCTATTCTTTTGAGTGAGGCTTGGATGGCTATGTATTTCCCCCTTAGGACTGCCTTTGCAGTATCCCATAGGTTTTGGACCGTTGTGTATTCATTCTCGTTGGTCTCCATAAATTGTTTAATTTGTTTTTTGATTTCCTGGTTTATCGAGTCATTCTTGAGCAGGATGGTTCTTAGCCTCCAAGTGTTTGAGTTTCTTCCAGGTTTTTCCTTGTGGTTGAGTTCCAATTTCAGAGCGTTGTGGTCTGAGAATATGCAGGGGATAATTTCAATCTTTTGGTATTGGCTGAGACCTGTTTTGTGTCCCAGAGCATGATCTATTCTTGAGAATGTTCCATGGGCATTTGAATAGAATGAGTATTCTTTGGTTCTGGGGTGTAGTGTTCTATATATATCTATGAGGTCCAACTCGTCGAGTATGGCATTCAAAGCCTTTGATTCTTTGCTTAGTTTTTGCCAGGGTGTTCTGTCTATTTCTGATAGTGGGGTGTTGAGGTCCCCTACTATTACTGTGTTCTTATCTATATGTCTCTTTATTTTGGTTAAGAGTTGGCTTGTGTATCTTGCTGCTCCCCTGTTGGGGGCATATATATTAATAATTGTCATATCCACTTGTTGAATACTTCCTTTAAGAATAATATAGTGCCCTTCTGTATCTCTCTCTATGGCCTCTAGTTTAAAATCCAGTCTATCTGATATGAGAATTGCTACTCCAGCTTTCTTTTGAGGTCCATTTGCGTGGAAGATGGTACTCCATCCCCTTACTCTAAGTCTGAATGCATCTTTGGGTTCAAAATGAGTCTCTTGTAGACAGCAAATGGATGGGTCATGTCTTTTTATCCAATCTGCAACCCTGTGGCGTTTTATGGGAGAGTTTAAGCCATTTAGATTGATAGAGATTATTGACAGATATGATTTTAATGATGCCATTTCTCTTTAAAGTCTTTGTATCGGTTGTGACTTGCTGCTCTGTATCACTCTTGGGGCCTTTTTACCTTTATAGAGCCCCCCTTAATATCTCCTGTAGGGCTGGTTTCGTGGTTACGAAATTGGTTAATGATTGGCGATTTTGGAACGTCTTTATTTCTCCATCAATTCTGAATGACAGCTTTGCTGGATAAAGGATCCTTGGCTGCATGTTTTTCTCTGAAAGAGCTTTAAAAATGCCCCCCCAAGCCTTTCTCTCATTCCAGGTCTCTGTAGACAGGTCTGACGTAATCCTGATACCTTTGCCTTGGTACGTGAGAAATTTCTTTGCCCTGGCCGCTTTCAATACTGTATCCTTGGATCTAATATTTGCGAATTGCACTATGACATGCCGTGGCGTAGGTTTGTCCTGGTTGAGCTTGGATGGGGTCCTCTCTGCCTCTTGGACACGAATGCTTGTTTCCCTTGCTAGATTAGGGAAGTTTTCAGCTACAATTTGTTCAAATATCTCTTCTAGACCTCTGTTTTTCTCCACCCCTTCAGGGATGCCGATGATTCTGACATTGGATCGTTTCATAGAGTCAGTAATCTCCCGTAATCTACATTCGTGGGCGTGGATTTTTTTAAGACCAGCTTCTATTTTCGTTTTTTCTTCTACTAACCCATCCTCCAATTCGCTAACGCGTTCCTCTGCCTCGGTGACCCTGGCCGTCAGAGCCTCTAGTTTTGACTGTATTTGGCCCACTGAGTTTTTAATTTCTGTCAGATTCGCTCTCATTTCTGCCCTTAGGGATTCTATATTCTCAGCAACGCTTTCTCTGATGCTTTTTTCAAGTTTACTCATCATCTTGACCATTGTTGCTCTGAATTCCATTTCTGATAATTGGGATACATCCATATGTATTAATTCTGTGGCCGAGGCCAATTCTGTGGCAGAGGCCACAGACTCATTATCTTTTCTTTGCTGGGGGGGACTTCTCCTTCTCGTCATTCTGATGAAGAGAGATTGCAGGGTTGTCCAGAGCCCAAGTGTTGACTGGGACCCAGGCCGTGCGCCCTTGTTTTATAGAGATCTTAGGGATGTGGGCTTCTTCCTTAAAGAGTTTATTTATTTATTTGAGAGAGAGAGAGACAGTCAGCAAGAAAGGGAACCCAAGCAGAGGAGTGGGAGAGGAAGAAGCAGGTTCCCGGTGGAGAAGCCCGATGAAGGACTCCTTACGGAGCGTTGTGATCACACCCTAATCCGAAGACAGGTGCTTGGTGACTGCGCCACTCAGGCGCTCCGGGTTGTGGGCTTCTTGATTTTTCAGCCTGCCTTCTGGGGGAGGGGCCTGCCTGCCGGTACTCAGAAAACCCTGTTTGGGTAGAGTCTCTGTGTCCCTTGCGAGGGGGGATGGGGATGGGCACCCTGTGAGCCGGTATTTCCGGGCTTTTGTTCTCTGGCGGCTTTCCCTGGCGGTTTGCTATGCCTCTTCTGAGAGAGCAGCAGCGGCTGAAATTCAGCCTCTGTCTCAGAACAGAGGGATCGCGGATCGTTCTCCACTGATGTTCTGGCCACTTTAACTCTGTTTCTGTTGGTGCTGCTCAACCCTGCAGCATCCCGGGCTGTGCGCCCCACACCCGGCGTCCCAGCCCTCACTTCCAGGGCCGGCACGTCTCTGTCCTTTGTGTTTCCAACCCCGCCAGCCGCCAGCCGCCAGCCGCCCCGCGCGGGCTCCCGGAGCTCCCCGTCTCAGTCTGGTGTCTCACGGGTGCTGACCGCGAGTCCGCCTGCTCCCCCGTGCAGGTGGCCCTCCAGCCGCCAGCCGCCCCGCGGACGCTCCCGGAGCTCCCGGTCTCAGCCTCGATCCAGTGAGCACACCGGAGCTCCGGAGCTCCGTGAGATGCTTGGTGGTGCACGCTCCCGGCTCACGGACTCAGTCTGCCGTTTCCAGAGTGCGGGTCCGCGGTCCGCCCGCTCCCCGGTGCAGGTGGCCCGCCAGCCGCCCTGCGCGCGCGCTCCTGGAGCTCGCGTTCTAAGTCTGTTGTCTCGCGGGTGCCGTCCGCGAGTCCGCCTGCTCCCCCGTGCAGGTGGCCCGCCAACCGCCAGCCGTCCCGCGTGCGCTCCCGGAGCTCCCTTCTCAGCCTGCTGTCTCAAGCGTGCGGGTCCGCGGTCTGTCCGCTCCCCCTTGCAGGTGGCTACCGCTTCCCGGCGCCCTGACACGGCGGCTCCCTCCCCCTTCTGTTTAG
This sequence comes from Ailuropoda melanoleuca, assembly GCF_002007445.2. Classification (NCBI taxonomy): domain Eukaryota; kingdom Metazoa; phylum Chordata; class Mammalia; order Carnivora; family Ursidae; genus Ailuropoda; species Ailuropoda melanoleuca. Next base: position 81,810,660 of record NC_048230.1, on the reverse strand, counting down.
CTTCCGATATCTGTGCGCGGTTTCACGGCTCCCCGCTTCGTACCTCGATACTCAGCGCTGGAGATGTTCATTTGTAGAGATCCAGATGTATCTTCCTGCGTCTCAGGCTGATTCCGTGGATATTCCCTGCTGGTCTGGTACCTATCCAGCTCAACTCAGGGGACCGGCTGAAAAAGGTGTCCCCTACTCCTCCGCCATCTTAACCTCTCATTCCTCTTTGTGCCCAAAAAATATTCTGCTGTACGAATGTCCCGCATTTTATTTATCTGTTCATCAGTTGATAGACATTAGGGCTCTTTCCAGTTTTTGGCTATTATGGATAACACTACAATGAACATTCATGAGCACATTTTCATGGAATTGTTGGGTCATCTTGTAAATCTACATTTGACTTTTGAGGAACTGCCAGACTGTTTTTCTCAGCCTGCCAATTCTCCACTGAGCTCCTATCTGCTGTTGAGTCTCTCTAGTGAATTTTTTATTTCACTTATTTAACTTTTCAACTCCAGAATTTCTATTTGGTTCCCTTTTATAATCCTTTCTCTTTATTGATATATTCTACTTGGAGAGGCACTACTGTCACACTTTCCTTTAATTCTTTAGACATGATTTCCTTTTGTTCTTTCAGTATATTTATAGTGGTTGACGGGTAATCCTTATCTGTTAGCCCACATCTGGGCTGTTTCAGACGTTTTCTACTGGCTTTTTTCTTCATTTGTATAGGCGGGATCTTCCTGTTTCTTTCCATGTCTCAGAATTTGTTGTCGAAATCTGGACATTGCAGATAATAGATTATGACAACTCTGCTACCCCAGTTCTCCCCTACCCCTTCGACTCCTATTTGTTGTTGTTGCTGTTTTCCTACAACTGCATTTTTGTTCAGCAGCTTTTCTACACTAAGTCTGTAGATTCTATATTCTCTCTGCAGTGCATTCTCTGAGTTCTCTGCTAGCTTAAAAAAAAATGCTTATTTTTATTTTTTAAATCGGGACGTAGTGGTCAACCCTAGGTCAGTATATTTTAGTGGTCAGATGGGTCACAGATGGGTCAGATTTTCTTAATTTCCTGAGCCAGTACGTGTCCTTTCTACCATTTGCCAAGGGGATTTGTTTGAAGCACATCTTCAAACCTCAGGCCATATAGGAGTTAGCCTTGTCTTTTACTTCCTGCTTGCTTAGGGCTTCATGGTCAGTCAGAGGTAAAGGACCAGGCTTCCTCCTTCCTCACGGCTTTCCTGGGCTCAGGAACATCCCTTGTTATGGGCATATATCCTTGCACCTGTACACAATCTTCTAGATCCTCAGGAATAGGTCAGAGATTTTCAAAGTTCCCTATGGTCCTCTGGTTCTCCAGATCTCTCTTTTAAGTTGTTGTCCAGGCCCTTGTTTGCCTCCCCTGAAATCATAGCCTTAGGCAACTTTGATGTTACACTGTCCTTGAGTAACATGATCTCTGGAAGGGACAACACTTGTGGGGAGGTGGGCAGAAGTGTCCTTTGGAACAGGATATGGAAACAGAATGTTTTAATTCTTAAGGCAAAAGACTGGTACTGTTTTCACTCATGTCGTGGAATTAGGACTTGTTTCACCTGACTTGAGCTTCAAGTCAAATCAAGTGGAAACACCTTACCTGGGTGTGGGGATATTCCAGAGAGCTGCTAATTTGATCAAAAGCTCGAGTGTCCTTTGGAGATAGAACTTCTACTGGAGCTCCAGGGAGGTCAGTGTTCTCTGTTGGCTGTGAGGCTGCAGGCCTTTCTCCTCCGCCTCACCCCTGATCTGGGGAGCGATGGGGATGGGAATATTCCTAAGTGAAAATGACATAGACTCCGCTGTTTTTAAATGAGATTCAGCAGTTTTTCTTGAATAGATTTTTTGTTTGTTTGTTCTGTGCCTTTGGTTAAATTTCAGAGTTCTGAAATACTTGAGTCTGATTGTTTTGCTTCTATTTTCATTATTCGTGGGTGAGTGGGTTCACCGAGGTCCAGGCTTCACTATTTCAGCTTGATCAAACTCAGGTATCTCAAAAGTAAAGCACCCATGCTGCTAATCCCCGTGCTTAGTCAATAGACTTAATGAATATAAAATGCTTGGAAGAGTTTTGGGCATACATTGTAAGTATGATAAGCATGTAAGTATACAAGTGTTAGCTATTATTATGGTTATTTTCCTTTCCTCCCCAAGAGTGTCTTCTCTCTTCAGCTTCAATGTTTGGAGCAGGGTGAATTGTAGACTGAAGCTGCAACTCTAAAGCCATTGATAACTGAGGAAAATATTTAAAATGTATTTTCAGATATTTAACACAGTAACAGTAACCAGTGCCAAGTTCCAAACCCCAAGCTAGCAAGTTGCAGATGAACAGCTTCTACTCAAGCCTAGGAGTAAAACTGGGGTTAGCTTCTAAACAGTGGCAGGAAAAAAATTTATTGTTAAAACATAGGTACTATGTCATACTTAGTATGACTATGTCTCCATTCTTCATATTTAAGCTTTTTCAGATGCTTATTTTACTTTTAAAAACCTAGTGGTTGAGTGGAAAAAATTCTGTTTTTCTTTTGCTTTCTAAACCCTGTTTCTGGGGATTGTGGCTGTCCATACTCAAGTTACTAATGGGAGCTTACCTTGATTAGCCGTGAATTAGGAGGAACTAAGAAGTCTCCTGAATTATGTCATTTTACCTACACCTTAAGAATGGAAAACAACTGCCCATTCTACATAGACTAGAAAATTTTGAACTGAGTATCATGATCTCTGTGAGGGAAACACCTATAGGGAAGTGGATAGAAGTGTCCTTTGGAGCAGGATATAGAAACAAAAGTGTTAATTTTTAAAAGAATAAAAGGTTACTTGAAGTAGCAAAAGCTCTTAATAAGGCATGACATACTGACCTAAAAAATCTATGGGTGATAGGGGCGACTGGGTGGCACAGCGGTTAACCGTCTGCCTTCGGCTCAGGGCGTGATCCCGGCGTTATGGGATCGAGCCCCACATCAGGCTCTTCCGCACTGAGCCTGCTTCTTCCTCTCCCACTCCCCCTGCTTGTGTTCCCTCTCTCGCTGGCTGTCTCTATCTCTGTCGAATAAATAAATAAAATCTTTAAAAAAAATCTATGGGTGATAGATGCTGTAGACTTAGAGACTAAATAAGACAAAGCTTGTTGCCTATATTTATCAGGGAAATGGAAGTCCCATCTTTGGCTGACACTGGAATTTAGACTGGAAAGGGCAGTCTAAGAAAATGGTGGGCGATGCTGCCACGAGCCAATCAGTGTAATGGTTTTTTATTTTATTTTTGTTTGGAGAGCAACAAAAAAAAGGGTGGCCTGGACCAAGGATGCTGCTGCCAGGGCCCATCCATCAGGTGGCCTTGTACAAGGATTTCTAGACTAATCTCTTTACCCCGGTGCCCTGCATAGGTTCCCATGTGGCAAGGTTTGGAAGAGAAGCATTCCCTTTCCTCTGCAGCCTATGGAGCTCGAGGGCTGAGTGGCTCCACCCACAGTCCGGAGCTTCGGAAGCTCAAGGAGGCAGCTCAGCTGGTAGAGTTGCACTGCACTGCAGAGAATGATGAGGTCAGCTGTGTCTCAGAGGCCATCAAGCCAGGGGGATTAGCGGGGAAGACTGAAAGGAGTAAGAAGTGGTGTGTGAATTTAAGTGAGACCCACCCTAGGGAAGACGGGAAAGAACTATTTGAGGCTCGGGGGAGTAACTTAAGACCTATGTTATGCCGTCATGCTGCAGTCAGGGAAATGTGAATTATTGCTGTGAACATGCCTGCTTTATTACCTACATACTGATGAGTATTGAAGACATGGTAATAGTTGCCATTTATTGAGCCCCTCTTACACGCCCAACAATATAGTATATTTTCTAGTCTATGGCATTTACAGAAGTTCTTCGAGGCTGCTTTTATTCTCTACATTTAGTAGATGGGAAAAGTAAAACACTTTCCCAAAGGCACCCACCTAGTACTTGGCAGAACCAGAATTGGAATTCGGACCTTCTTCACCCAAAATTGGACTGTCATTCTGGTACACCATCTCTCGTGCATCTGTAGAAACACACTTCTTACTTGCACTTTCCAAATGTCTGCATGGCAATTTACAGTAAGCAAAGAAGGCCCGTAAACATCAACAACAACAAACATCAAAGGAAAAAGTATGTTAGTATACTGTCAGGTCCTACAAAATCACACTGACAAAACTGGGTGGATGGAAATTTTTCTGCAGGAAAAGGGCACAAAATGGTGCAAAATAAAAAACTGACTCAGAAGGTTATTAGTGTGATAATTTAGTGTATAGTGTATACTAATATTAATGTGCAGTATTGTAAATAATTTAGGTATAGCAGAAGTAATAATTGCTTTCTATTTATGGACTTATGTTGGGAAAAGAAAATTACTTTGAAAAGCTGAGATGCTGATAATTGTTTATGTGAGCTTCCATTTTAAAGAAAAAAGCATTGCTGAAGCTGGAATTGTTTCAGTGAAAGGGAACAATTTGGATGAGTTTTATGAATCGGATGATGAAGAAGAAAACCAATTATGTCTAAATATAAATTTAACCAATTCTTAGTGGGTACAATAAGTACAGAATTACTCAACAGATTAGCTCCCAGGATGTTACCATTCCATTCGAAATCATGCTGGTACTGAGAGGCTAACCTTTTGGGTTAACAATTTTTATTGAAAGTTTTCTTTCTCAAGTCTCTGAGCCCGGGGATCTTGGCTAATTTATAAAGTTGATTTTCTAAGATGTTAAAGACTTCAGCACTGAGACTGTGGGTGAACCCCACTTTTATGGACTGACTTGCATCCTCTAAAATCCCTATGTTGAGCCCCCAACCCCCAGTGTGACTGTATTTGGAGAAAGGGTCTTTAAGTAATTAAGTTTAAATGAGATCATAAGGGTGGGGAGCTAATCCAATAGAACTGGTGACCTCTTCTTTTAAGAGAAAGAGACACCCGGAATGCACACACAGGAAAGGCAACGTCATGACACAGTGAGAAGTCAGCCATCTGTGAAACTAGAAGAGAGGCTCACAAGAACTCAGTCCCACTGGCACCTGGATCTTGGACTTCCTGCCTCCAGAACTGTGAGAAAATAAATGTCTGTTTTTTAAGCCACCCAGTCTATGGCATTTTGTTATGGCAGTCTGAGAAGAATAATATATCCACACGGCAACAATTCTCAACTTTGAGTGTGACTATTTCATGTGCCTTATCATATGCTAATATCACTTAGCATTCGTCTGTCAGTCAGTAGAAATTGTTTCAATACAAGTGAGCAATGACAGGGACTCCCAAACTCTAACTACTTTTGGGTGAATTTTAAAATAAGTGATGTAGATTCTGCCTGACAAGTATCTTTCTCCTCTCAATCTAATTTTTTTGCGTATCATTTACAATGATCTATATGAATTTCCTATCTGCCTCGCTTTTCTTTAGACTGAAAATAATTTTGTTGCCTCTTAGAGTTGCTATTTAAATAACATGTAAAAGTATTTTTACAAGGACTTTGCAATATCACAGGAAAAGCTTTGGTCTTTTAATTTCATAAGGCCTTTGACATTCATCCGAGAAGAAAAGATGATCCCTCACGAGAACAGTGCAGATGAGACATATATAATTTTTAGGTTTTCTAGAACTTGCTAAAGCATAGATGAAATAAAGATGTCTCCAGGTATCTATTATGAAGGCGTCTATGCTTTCAACACAGTTTTTTTAAACACTGATATTGAACTGAGTTTACAGAACCATGGTAGGCAATTTATGCAATTTCCAAAGTATTCAATTAATCAACCCTAACCCAACCCCTCCTTGACCCTTTATTTCTCTAGATTGCTTTCAAAAATAACCCAGCTCCTTTGTGAGCTCTTTAAGGGAGGAGGCTTTTTTTTTTAAAAGATTTTATTTATTTATTTTTGTGAGAGAGTGCGTGCCCGGGAGCAGGGGGGAGGGGCAGAGGGAGAGACAGACTGCTGAGCAGGGAGATCCACACAGGACTCGATGTCAGGACCCTGGGATCATGACCTGAGCTGAAGGCAGACCCTTAACCTACTGAGCCATCCAGGCGCCCCTAGACCTTTTCTTTTAATCTTATTTCTGTATCTCCAGAGCCTCATATTTATTACACACTCCAAAATATATATTTTGAGTGGTATTGAAAGCTGCCTGAACTAATTAATATCTTTTGTCCCTTAAAAACTGGATTCAATAATAAGACTACAACAGAATTATAGCTATTTTACCCTAAGTGCTTTTTAAAGTTACATTTCTTTTATTCTTTGAGACCCAAAGAATACACATATTTCCCTGGAAAATGGGGCAACTCTGCAAATTCACAACGACTCCTTCAAACAAAAGAAGAAGAGAAAAGTGGATCAATTTAGCTAGACAATAAAAATTAAGTTACTTCTATTTTGACTAAAGAAAACATCTTTTATGGGGGAATTTCAAAACTGCAAATTACAATTTAAAATGATAGCCGAAGGGCATAATCTACAGGAAGGCAATTTTTGTAAGATATATTAAACTTGAACTTTTCTATTATATTTGATGAGATGTAGAATCATAGCATTTTAAAACTTAAAATAAGGAAGGGGCCTTAGAGAGCTCCCATTGAAAAGCAAATCACAAAAAAGAACCCTTGTCCATGTGTAAAAATGCAAATTTGCCTTTGAAAGATGGAGCTGCATTTCCCCAGAGGTCCCTGTGCAGAGTGATTTTCAAATAAAGACACCAATGATAAAAAATTTTGTTCTCTTAATATCTGATTTAAAAAAAAAAAAAAAAACCCACACACCAGAAAACAGGCATTCATCATGTAAGGTGCCTCTTGTTGCCATAGCACCACAATAGGTCTGCTCACCTGCGAGAAACCTTGCATTGCATTCTCCATTCCTTCTCAGTCTTAAGTCCCAACGTTTTGTTCTGCTCTTTTTTCCCCCCCTAATTTTCTATCTGGACACTAAATAAGTAACTGTGGGGCATCGTAATATAGCAGAAATAGCAAGTGGTTTGGAATCAAACAGACCCAGCTTTGCATTCCACTCTGCTATTTATTTACTAGCTAGGTGGTCTTGGACAACTGCTTCTTTATTCCCATTTTAAGTTGAATAATGGAGGACAACGAGTCCTGCTGGTGGCATTGTTGTAAGAGTTAGAGATAGTATGGCTAGTCTAGATACCGTATCTAGTACACAGTGGGTACTCATTTATTATTATTCAGTTTGTTCATAGAATTGGCCAGTTTGTCATCCAGCCGTAGTTTCTCAGTATCAGTCTGGATTGAATTGTGACCTTGGTTGTTTTATTTATGCCCTATGTAGATCCCAACTGGTTTGGATCAGGTCACATGAAAAATAATGCTAGACGTATTCATCTATTCTAATTCAGAATCAGCGAAAGCCATGATATCCATCAATCAGAACAGTCACACACACACACACACACACACACACACACACACACACACACCTACTTCTTTGGGCAATTTATCCATCCCTAAGAATTATCTGCTAAATGCACAAGAGTTACTTACTCTGATGAATTTCATAAGCAGTTAAATCTAAAAATAATCACAGAAAACTACTCTGTGTCAGGCATTTTACAAGATGTCTGGGTAGTAGCATGAACCAGACAGTCATAATACTGGACTTCATGGTATCAAAGAGTAAACTGAAATTAAAAAAATACTTAAAAGCCCTCTTTCACAGGAGTTTCTTATTCTTCTTTCTTCCCATGAAAATTTAATAATCAATTTCCTCCAAGGCTCATTCTCAATTATAGGACACTATTTCCTGCTAACGTAATAAGGCTCCAAGACCATACATATATTTGTATTAGTATGTAGTACTCTATTGCCAAAAAATGGTTTGATAACTGGAGCAAAGATTTTTGAGCAAAGGAGAAAAAGTGAAGAGTAATAGAAATTGACATCACCAGGTTGACCCAGGGTAAATGTAGTAAATAATCTGTCACAAGATGTGTTCTCATCCTTCTTATTGGACAATTTAGTGATAGAGAGTGAATGAATCCAGGCATAGCCATTATGTTTCTTACTCACTTGGCCATCCAGGCTGGGTCTATTAGCAGGAATGCACTGGTCAATCTGTACAATGAAATTCTGGATTTTAAACATTCAGGTTTGAAAAGAGATCAGATACGTAGTTATCAGAGATGGGGAATGGGGAGGAAATTGGAGGAAGGTGGTTAACAGGTATAAACTTCCAGTTATAAGTAAGTACTAGGGATGTAATGTACAACGTGATGACTATAGCTAATATTGTTGTGCGATATATATGAAAGCTAAGAGAGTAGATCTTAGGAATTCTCATCACATGGAGAAATTATTATTTTTTTTTACTTTTATTTTTTTTAAAGATTTTATTTTTATTTATTTGACAGAGATAGAGACAGCCAGCAAGAGAGGGTACACAAGCAGGGGGAGTGGGAGAGGAAGAAGCAGGCTCATAGCAGAGGAGCCTGATTGTGGGGCTCGATCCCATAACACGGAGATCACGCCCTGAGCCGAAGGCAGACACTTAACCGCTGTGCCACCCAGGCACCCCAGAAATTATTTTTTTTCTTTTCTCTTTGTTATATCTATATGGGAGGATGGATGTTAGCTGAAACTATTGTCATCATTTCACAATATATGTTAATCGAACAAGCATGCTATATACTTTAAATTTATACAGTGATGTATGTCAATTATTTCTAATAAAATGGGGGAAAAATTCAGATTCAAGTTGGTATTGTTGATACAAAATGAACAAACCTTTCAGAATTTCTAAAAAAAAGGAGATTTATTCAAGCCCAAGTTAGGACATATGCTGGGGATACACAATCTTCAGAAGAAGACAGTGCTCCCCTCTGGTCAGGGAACATTTGGTATAGGGTTATATACATTTTTAACATAAAAAGTTACAAATTATTAGACAAAGAACATTTCAGAAAGTTGCAGACCTTAAATTTCTAGTATATGCAGGGCTATGTGACTTTAATCTCATGGGAACCAGGGAAGTTTACTCGTTTATTTTTTGTGTTCAGAATGCTCCTTTTTGGTTATTTGCTTTAACGAAGCAGATGTACAATGTGTGCTTGGGGCAGAAGTAGAGCTTTGACGTTTTGCCTTGTCATTCTGACCTCGGTAAATGTTAAAGTATAGCTTCCCTGGGAGCTCAGGAGCAAGGCCTACAAACATTAAAAGTTGAAAATTTCCTTTATCAGTGTTATTACTCTGGAAAACTTTTTGGCTGTATCTACAAAAGATAGATAATCATGTACCCTCTGATCCAGTAATTTTGTTCCTAGATATGAATTCAACAGAAATGCATACTATGTTTTTTTTTTTCCTTTATTTTTTAGGTTACCACCTTTGGTACTAGTTAAATTACAATTCATAGTCCCAAATGGGAATGAGTTTTATATCTACTTGGGAATAGTTGTTGATATTTTCTAATGAACACATTGAAGTATGCATTTTAACCTTTAGTCTGAGAAATAAATCAAGTGTGCAAAAATAAATAAAGCATATGCCTATTGCTCTGAATCAGTTTTTTTTTTTTTTTTCAAAATTTGGTTACATTGGATTCATGCATTTAATACTTCTTTTATTTTGGGGGCACCTGGGTGGCACAGCGGTTAAGCATCTGCCTTCAGCTCAGGGCGTGATCCCGGCGTTATGGGATCGAGCCCCACATCAGGCTCTTCTGCTATGAGCCTGCTTCTTCCTCTCCCACTCCCCCTGCTTGTGTTCCCTCTCTCGCTGGCTGTCTCTGTCTCTGTCGAATAAATAAATAAAATCTTTAAAAAAAATACTTCTTTTATTTTGGATGATGTCATTTATGTATGTATGTTTGTGTGTATGTGGGTGGCTTTATTTTCTACCTAACTCTTTGTAATTTGACAGAGAAAGATGACTATCAGACAGAAATACATTTATGCTATATTCACTTTCATGAATTCAACAGAAGTGCACATTGTATTTACCAGATAATATTTGTGTGAGAATTTTCATGGCATCACTACTTTTAATAGGCCTACACTGGAAACAACCCAATTGCTAATCAATAAATAGTAAAGTGGCAAATCAGTTGTGACATAGTCATACAATGCCATGACCACGAGTGACTTACAACTGGATTCAAGGTCATGGATGAATCTCAGGAACACGATGCTGAGCGAAAGAAGCCAGATACAAAAGTGTCCTCTGAATGATTGTCCTTATTCCTTAGCAAGCTGGACTAATAGCCCTTGCAAGGGTAGTCACTGGAAGTTTCTGGGCTGCTGGTGATGTTCTATTTCTTGATCTGAGTGATGGTTTTATAGATGTGCTCACTTCATAAAAATTAATTTATGATTATTATTACAAATTAATTATGGTTTGTACCCTTTTCAGTATATATGTCATATGTCTATAGAAATTTCCAAAAAATATTTAGGTCTCTCTCATAACACATGGACATGGGGAGAACTGGTCGGAAAAATCTATCAGAAAATCAAGTTCAGTACAGTCATTGTCTATAGAAAGATCCAAGATTTTTGACTTTTCTTTTTGGAGATAATTGAATCCAGTGGCTAATGCCAGGGAGCCCCAGTAATTGAATCAACATTGGCTTGAACAAAGTTCTGTTATTGTCCTCTTTTTTTTTTTTTTTAAAGATTTTATTTATTTATTTGACAGAGATAGAGACAGCCAGCGAGAGAGGGAAGAAGCAGGGGGAGTGGGAGAGGAAGAAGCAGGCTCATAGCGGAGGAGCCTGATGTGGGGCTTGATCCCATAACGCCAGGATCACGCCCTGAGCTGAAGGCAGATGCTTAACTGCTGTGCCACCCAGGTGCCCCTGTTATTGTCCTCTTTTAATTGTTTGCACCCCCTATGTCAGTGAAATGGACAATGCAACATTTTAGCTTAAAAGCCTCCCTAGTTTATGAGTAAAGGACAGCTCACCGGGAATTGTCTAGTTTAAATAGAAAGCAGAATCTGAATGCATGACTTTGTTCTTACCCAAAGAAGACCATTGTTCTCATGTAGGCATTGATTTATGTATCAATCAGTTATAGGGCACCTACTATACCCCAGGCCCAGTATTTAAACGTTGGCAACAGGAAAAAAGTGACATGCAATTCCTGTCCTCATGGAACTAATGCTCTAGCCAGGGGGTTAACTCATTTCACAAATATCTAAAATGATGGGCTATACCACAAGAGCGAGTTATACAAAGGGGCTTGGAACAACAGAAAAAAGGAGTAACTGATCCATTCTAGGGATCAAAGGAGACTTTCTTGAGAGGGTAACAATTGCACTGGTTGTATAGAATAAGGTGGAGCTTTCAGAGAGGAAACGGGAGTCCAGTCCGAGGGAAGAGACTTTGCAAAGTCATTACTGTGAGAATGCATGCTTTGTGATGTGCCTAGGGGGAGGAAGGGGAGTTAAGGACAGCAGGGGACTTTGGGGTTGGATTATAAAAGCACATAAGATTCTTTTGAGGCTCTACCCAGATCCCCTTGCCTCGCTAGTGTGTTCTTCCTCGAGCTGCTGTGAGTGTTGGCTCATTTCTTTCCCTTCCTCCAGAGAATTTCCCTTAGACTACAAGAACCACCTCACCAGGAAATGCCAGGAGGTTCTAGAACCTCACCTACTAGGGAAACCTATAGCTAAAAGTTTACGGATCTGGGAGTATGAGAGCATGCTCTTTGCTTCATGATGAGGCAACACTGCAGTGCTGTTCATGCTCCAGAGCTTGAGACGATCAGCTGAGACCACATCCTTGCTTAGGAGCTCCTTGCACCTGTCCTATCCTGCTTCTCTCATTTCCCTTCATTTGAGGGCACCTGACTAAGGTGCAGGCACAGGAATCCCAGGCTCAGTCTCAGCTTTTAGGGAGCCTGACCTTAGACCTCAATTTTGATTCTCTAAATAATTGAGAGCCATTGAAAATTTTAAGTCAGTAGAGTGACTCAATCTGAATTGCATTTTGTAACGTTAACATTGTCATAACTTTGAATGTGAATTGGAGGATAATGCCTCTGCTTTATTTTTAATCTAAAAAAATACGATTTTTAAACACTGTTCTGATATAACTTCTTGATAGCCAGTTTAAGGAGGGGTGTGTATGTTTGTGTGTGATTATAATTCTGTGAGGAGAATGTGATTATGTGACTGCATCTGGGAAAAGTGGAAAGGGAATTTTCTCTTCGTGTTTATTATTTTATTGTAATTGCATTCCAGAATTTTCCGCTTTATTTAATTGCTTGCTGATAGTGGTTTTATTTTTTTTGTTTGTTTTAATTCAGGTTTATTGCCTCCATGCAGAAAATTTCACAGAGTAGGACTGAGTTTCTTTTTTTTCCCCCAGTATTTTATTTTATTTTTTAAATGCTTTTTTATTATATTATGTTAGTCACCATACAGTACATCCCTGGTTTCTGTTGTAAAGTTCGATGATTCATTAGTTGCATATAACACCCAGTGCGCCATGCAATGCGTGCCCTCCTACAAAAAACATAAGATAGTGGTTTTATTATGTTTTTTGTAGCAGTAATGACTTCTCATTTCCATGTACTTTGTTTGAAAATCATTCTCATCCTATAGTTCATTATTTCACTGTACTATTAGAATTAGAGCTTTAATAATTGATTATGGGAGAGAAAGGTGACCAATTCTCATTGGTGACCTGTGAGGGATCACTTGAATAATGTTATAAGGTTTCTTTCTTTTTTCTTTTTTTCTTCTCCCTCCCTTTTATCCTTCCTTCCTTTCTTCTTTCCCTCCTTCATTCCTTCTTTCCTTCTTTCCTTCCTCCCACCCTCCCTCCCTCCCTCTCCCTTCCTTCACTGGATAACTCAACATATTAAATGTATAACAGTTAGGTTACTACCACTTAGAATAATTGCCTTTTAAATTCTGTTGTATAAAAATTCACTCTTGCTAATTAGTTGACCTTTATGAATAAAATATGCACGTTTTTATTCAACAAGTGCTGGGGTAATGTAGGTGTTTGCTGTAGAGTCTTTCTCAATTCACTAGAAATATAATTACCTTTCCAAAACTGGAAGTCTTGTCTTGATTCTTGCCATATGAAGAGGAGAAATTTATGTATCTGTATAATTTTTCTCAGTCATGGAGGAACGGAATAAACCTTTATTTAAGATATTAAATACATAAGAAAGCCATTGAATATTTCACATGAAGAATTACTTATTAAAAATAAAGATGTATGATCTCTTTTTGTCTTTACCTGAGAAAATCCTATTTGACCTCAAGGCTAAGACAGAATATTACTTCCTCTAAGAGGGGCTGAAGGAGGTAACATTTATTTCTGTTTTTCTAATCCAGAAGCCAGCTCTTCCCCTGAATTCCCATAATATTTAGTTCTAGCCCTCTTAAGCTGCCATTGAATGCCCTTTTGGATTATAACTACATAAATTTCAATTAGCTATTACTGCATAACAGACTTCTAATACTCAATGGTTTAAAATCATAAACATTTATTATCTTTCCTAAGACGATGAGTCAGCTGGGTTGTTCTGGTGTCATCTGGGCTTGCAGATGTGTTTTTGGTCAGCTGTAGATTGGGCAGTAGCTCTGCTCTTCTTCTCTGGGATCTCCCATGACTGGGGCTCAGCTGGCTTTAGGTGGCCCAGGACAGCCTTGGCTGGGACAACCGGGTTTTCTTCCCTGTGGCCTCTTATTATTTGTTCAATAAGATTATCCCAGGCCTGTTCACATGGCACCTGGACAGGTTCTGAGAGAGAGTCAAAGTATACAAATCACCTTGAGGCCTAGACTTGGAACTGGCACATCATCACTTCTGCTATATCTTATTACTGTATCTATTAGGTAAATCACAAGGTAGACCAGGTGTAAGGAGTAAGAAATTGGCCCTACTTCTTGAAGAAAGGAATTGCAAAACCACATTACAAAGGGCATGGTTCAGAGCGGGGTGAAGAATTGAGGACTTTTTGCAATGGAAGCATCACATATACATATGTTTGTATACAGATTTTTCTCTCACTCTAAAATATTGAAAATAAGCCAGTATTTTATCATATCGTATTCTAATATTAATGGTGTTGCTTAGAATATACCTCTTTTGGTTTTAAGTTTATAGCCTCTCTCCTCCTTTTCTACTGAGAATAGTTGTTTACTTATCCTTTGACACTTTCCTCCACTCCCATCCAATGTGGTCCTAGAGAGTTTATGGAGTTTTGAGTCGGGTGCCCTACCCAAAACAACTGGTCAGGGGATCAGAATAAAACTAAAGCTGGGATAGTAAGAGTCTTTCTGTCAGAAATTTGATCTGACATATCCATTTAAGAAGAGAATTTGGGAGGCACCTGGGTGGTTCTGTCAGTTAAGCATCTGCCTTTGGCTCAGGTCATGATCTCAGGGTCCTGGGATCGAGCCCAGCATTGGGCTCTCTGCTCAGTGGGGAGTCTGCTTCTCCCTCTCCCTCTGTGCTCTCTCTCTCTCTGTCTCAAATAAATAAATAAAATCTTGTTTTTTGTTGTTTTTTAAAAAGAAGGTAATTTGGTTGAAGCCAAGTTTTCTTGCCTTCTTGAAGCCTGATTCTTTAAATCTGTCCTCCATTTTGAAGCATCCCGGTAAATATCCTTTATCTTTCTTCCTAAGGCAAAGCATCTAGCTGTCATAGGGACTTTATATGCTCCCAACTCTCAAAAGTTTGTTGAGTGACTGCACGAAGGCAGGGATCCTATAATCACTGACTATTTTTATCATGTGAGAGTATTTAGCATATGCTCTCCTAGTGCGTGGACAACTTTCTTTTGGTCTGCCCCACAGCCCTTTCTCCAGGAACTGCTCCTTCCCTCGTCCACGTGGTTAATGAGGAGCCAACAAGTTACTGCAAGGGCACGTTATCTGGTGGCTGAAGTATATTTGATTGGGGTGGCCAGTGAGTCCCTAAAATTTGTGAATGAGAGACTAAGACAGTCAGGCAGTCTAAAAATATGTTAAATTGTCATGCTGTGAAACAAATTCCCAGCCACATACAGAGATCTTTCCTGTTGAATGTATGAATTTAGGCAAGTCACTTGACCTCTCTACAACTTTAGCTTCCGGAGCTGTGACATGGAGACCACAATATCTACCCCCCCAGGGCTGATTAAAATATTAGATGTGATAGTGAGTTTGAAGAAACTTGTCTAATTCCTAGTAGGGTCCAGTTTAGTTTCCTCTTATTGTTCTGTGTGGATCTCCTTTCATAAAAGAACTGATTTGGGGTCCCTGAATCATTTTTACCACAGATCTCATACAAAACTCCTCTTAAGTGCCAAGTATTTTTTTAAGATTCTTATTCAGTAAGAACAATACTGAATTCTTACGTACCACCATACTAAGCGATTTGAATATATTGATTGATTTAGTTCTCATAGCAATATCCTGGATAGATACTCTTACCAATTTTCACACGAGGAAACCAACTGAAGACTGAGTTAAGATGCATTCATGTCAGTCTCTTACATTTCCTTCATCTACTGTCCTTGCTCAGAGCTTTCTCAATCCTGTACACTTTGGCTCACAGCAAAAATGATGATATTTCTATGGCCCACAGAGGAAAATGGATGAGGCTGCTCCCAGTGGAGGTGACTGGACCTTGGTGCCCTGCTTGGCTCACACCCCACCTGTCACCCTCTTGTGGCAAAGAGTATAAATATTTCAATTGTCCATTTGCAGATGTGCAAAGGCATACAGTGTAGGGTGATTTTAGAGTAATTTTTGATAATAAAATTTGAAGGAGGAAAATAGTCTTCTGATAAAGATTCCCAGGTAACCAGAACACACAGCCTTCCACCGTTGCCATAGAAAATGGACGGAGGCAAGGCGCAAAGCCAATCTCTAGCATTATGACATTTTACAAAACAAGGCTGATTCTACTCGTTAAATTATTTCTTCCTGCTGTCAGTGCGTTCCATTGTGCCCTTTCCTAAGGTAGTGATCAAATGCCTAGGTTTCTAGGTCTCTAGATTAGCAATAAACATAAAATTGTTTTAGAACCTATCCCATTTCCTTACCTACTTTCTCTTTTCTTTGCCATGAGTCAAGATTCTTGTAAGAAAACAAAATGTTTTTGATAGGGAGCAGATGTTTGATTCTGGCACTAAAGTGTTCTGCCCAGCATTGGTGAGGAGAGCACTTTTCCTGGCTTTGTTTTTGCAGTGCCTGTGAAAGAAACATGCTCATAGGTTCGTTACTGAAGAGAAGGGCTGTTTAAAAATATGTGAATAATTAGCTCTATAAGGAAATTCGAATGGAAGGGAACAGCAGTCGATCTGTATGTAACGAAAAGTACATCCAGCAAATCATTCATTGCATAAGAGAGGAAGGAATACGCCTGTCAGTAAATACTTAGAATTGACATGAATCATTAATAATGAGAGAAGCCTGGAAACTTTCACAGAAGACCTGCTATGAGACAGTCACTATGTTCTCCTAATTTTACAATGAACTTGAGTGGTATTTTTATGACCCCCATGTAGGAGATGCTGCTGGTTCCCTGGCCTCAAGGTGGGACTGACTTTGGTATAATTCTGGCTCCAGAACTGATGCTTAACTTTCTTAGCCCTTTCCCCTGCCCTATCCTTCTTTCCCCACTTTTTTTCTCCTGAGAGCACATTCAATAAATTGCTTACACAAAACCATCCCCCTCGCAGGTTCTGGGGATGGTGATTCAAGACACTCCATTTTATTGGTGGGATATGGACTCTCATACAGGTCAGAAACTGGGTACGTATTGCATGGTGCACTGGGTGTTACACGCAAGTAGTGAATCATGGAACATTACATCAAAAACTAAGGATATACTGTATGGTGACTAACATAACATAATAAAAAATTATAAAAAATTAAAAAAAAAAAAGAAACTGGGTAAGGACAACACAGCTCATATACGGAAGAATGCAAATCTGGAATGCAAATCTCAGCTTTTCTAACTTGACAATCAGCTACTTCTTAATGTAATTTTTATGCAGAGTTAGTAGCTGAGATAACAAATACTCTTTTGTCTCTGTGCATTTCAGTACCAACACCATACTGATAACCCTATGCTGGTAAAGATGGATCAAGTCTTAGATCCGAATTACTGGTTCTAGGTTGTTGATATTTCTACGTGGATGTCCAAGACATCTCGATCTCGGCATAGGAAACTGAGCATCTTATTACCCACCAAGGCTGCCCTTTGTGCAGCCTGTTACAACTCAGCTGACGGCAAACTGCATCCTTCTAGCTGCCCAGCCCCAAATCCTTGGAGGCACTCCTGATTGCTATTGTCCTCTTACCTCCAATCAATCAGAGAATCAGTCCTGTTTCAATCTACATTCAAAATACATTCAGAATCTGATCATTTCTCTCTACTTGCATTATTACCACCGTGATCTGAGCTGCCATCATCTTCTGCCTAAATTGGTGCAAAAGCCTGTTAACTAGCCTCTCAATCCTCTTGCCTCCAAACAGCTAATTCTTAGCACAACAGCCAGAGAGTCCTTTCAGTGTGTAAATTAGTCAGATGCTCTGCTGGCTCTCATTTCCTAGTAAAAGGCAAGGCTTAAATTGGTCTACAGTACCCAGTACCCCATCTGACGTGCCCCGCCCACCTCCAGCACCTCTGAAGCCTCTCCTATTACTCTTTCCCCTTGCCTGGTCACTCCTGGCACTCTGGCCTCCCTGCCCTTCCTCAGACGCACAGACATGCTTCTACGTGAGGGCCTTTGCGCTGGCTGTTCCCCTCTGCCTGGGACACAATTCCCTAATATATTTTCATGGTTCCCCCTCTCACCTTAGTTGAGTTTTTGCTCAAATGTCACCTTTTTATTTAAAATTGCACCTGAACTCTAACTAACCATCGATTTCCTTTATCCTGCTTTTTAAAAGAAGATTGTATTTGTTTATTTGAGAGAGAGAGAGACAGCAAGAGAGCATGAGCAGGGGGAGGGGAAGAGGAGAGGAAGAAGCAGGCTCCCCGCTGAGCAGGGAGCCTGACATGGAGCTTGATCCCAAGACCCTGGGATCATGACCTGAGCAGAGGGCAGACCCTTAACTGACTGAGCCATCCAGGTGTCCCCCCACTTTACTTTTCATAGCATTTACGTTCTTGCAATATACAATGGTATTGATTACTAATTCGTTTATTCATTTATGGGTTTTTTTCTCCCTCTCTCCCCACTAGAATGTAACCACAAGAGGAAAGGGATCTTTGTCTGGCTTTAATCACTGATATATTCCATAGGACTAGAACAGACTGGCACGTAGTAGCACTCAATAAATCTATGTTGAACGAATGAATGACACTTAGCTGTTTCAGTTTGAGTATCTGTCTTTTGATCAGGATGGGAGCTGTACAGGGTGACACGTTGGAGTTGAATGACTGGTGGACTAGCTTAAGCAGATGTTGTCCGAGGATTTAATTTCATGATGGAATTCACTGAAGTAAGGATGGAACAAATGCAAACACACATATACATAGCCATGATTTTCATTCCTGTTATCAAGTTGTTCTCTGTCCCTTTTATGTGGGATTTTCTCTTTAAGGTAGGATTTTCTCTTTCTGAGGTACTGAAGGACTGTATCACTTATCCATCAAGGACTTTGGTAGATTCTCTTTTGTTTGATTAGCAACTGAACACAGTAAAAGAAACAAAAAATCAGTTATTTATGAAATTTCAAATGAAATAATTCAGATAGTCTGTTTGAAAATCAGTTAACCATCAGCTCTTTCTCCCCCCGCCAAAGTTAGCATTTTTCACTTTGTCAAAGGATATGTTATATTTCCTTTATCAAATGGGGATTCTTCATGGTTCATGGGGTGCTACAAAATCTATATACCCACAGAACTGAAATGTTTAGTCTACTTAGCGTGTTCCTTAGTTCAGTCCCAAGCTCCTAAACAAGGAATTATATCACAGCAAGCCTTTTTGACCTCATAAGAATACATGGAAGTGTATATGTGCATAAGAGAGGCCTGGAGAGAAACATGTCAAAATACTACAGGGTTCCCTCTGAGGGACAAGGCTCTGGGGCATTGATATCAGTTCTTGTGAGGATTTCTACAGTCCCTGGAGCATTTTGTGTTTGCTTGGAAAAAGTTTCAGTCCCCTTCATAAGTCCTTCCTCAGTTTTACAAATGCTTTGTCCAAACTTTAATATTCTTTCATCTTAAAGAAGGAAGTAACACAAATATTCTTAAAATATTTTAAAGAATATTTTATTTTATTTTTCTGGACACTCGTTCTCTTTCAGTTACATTTTCTTCAAGACTCATACAGCTGTGGAGTTTGGTCTTGTATACATTTCCAAAAGGCCATGTTTTTACAAGTGACACAGTTGTTCCTTGGATGGTACAAGCTCTGATTGTTGTTGGAGGGTTAGACAGTCTTGATATCCTCAACACTTTTTGATAAATTCTGAGTTGCCCGTTGGTGATCAGCTACCCCCATGAAGTTGAAGTCCCCGACTAGTGCCAGTACGATATTGAATCTGGAGCTTTAATGTGTTCTTGGCTCCCCAGGCAATCAGCATTTGCCCCAAAATACCTTTGTAGAAAATAAGTGATCACTGACAGTTAGAGGTCATGCCCCATAAATATTCGAAGTTCTGGGCCGCAGGCACGTTTCAGAGTAGAGTCTGGAACTCCTCAATTATTGGTAACATCTTTCAAACTGCCAACGGAAGGCCTTTCAAACTAACCAAAGTTTAAGACAAATAAGGTAGTTTCCTTTTTGACAACACTTCTTTTTGTGGATGCAGCATTTTGCAAATTCAAAGAGCTTTCAGTCTATATCGCAGAGGAACACAGGGAGGGTAATCTTGAAAATATTGCTGAATTTGTCCTTAAGCAGAGGGAGGATCTCAGCATCCCACCCTCTCCCCCATGCCCCCGACATGTCCCCTCTACATTCTAATAACCAAAGGCTTCAACAAGGTTTAATATGAACTAGACAGGGTTAATGATGGGGGGGGAGTTAACTGTAATCATTAATAATGGAACTTTTAAGAAGATGTATGTACACATACTCGGAAGTGGCAGTGATTGTATAGGCAAATCAAAACCGGTTGGGATTTTTGTGTTTTGTTGAAAGAAAAGCAAACTGTGAAGATCCATTATGTTGAGCTAGATTTAGAAACAATCAACTTGAAAAGAGAAGTTTATTTCTTGTATATGACCTGGAATTCTTCCCATCTGAAAACAGGTGCAGGCAGAGATGGCTATGTCTTATGTGAGAAGCATAAACATAAAATGTTTCTTGAGGGCATTTTTCTTCCCTCTCAGATACTTGTTTTTATTCGAGAATGTTACATTGTCATTTAAATGCTAACTTCAGTTCCATTCTTTGCTGCAAGGAAGCGCTTATTCATTAATTGGAAAGAAAAGGAAAGAACCCACAGCTGCCCAAGTCGTTAAACTAAGCACTTTCTGTTTTCAACATTATCTGCCAAAAATAATGCCTGACATTATGAGAGGAAGAAAGATAAATACATTTGGAGATTTAAGAAAAATCACTTCATTTTAACATTACGTTATTTTTTATGAGGAAAAAAACCCCAAAGAAATGGCTGGCATTAGTGTGTGAATCACACACACGTGTATTAAAATATAAATGTTTCCTTATCTCAGTTCCCGAGTTCTTCCTTAGCCAAAGGTAGTTTCTCCTGGAAGACGTGTAAAGACCCTTGACTTTTGAGAAAACTCTTCAGTGAATGTGTCAGTGCCCTTAATAGGACTCTGATGGCTCTCTAAAAGTCACAACTACTTCCTTAAATTACTATTTGTTTACTTTAGCAAGAACATGGTTTATGCATTAAAAAAGATGTGCTTTCAAATTCTTTCTTAATCAATAGCTTTCTTCTTTTTCCTTTGTAACTTTACCAAGGAACAAAGGAAAAACAATTTTGAAATTCTATTAAGACATAAATTTTTTTTAGTATGTATTAAAGCTACAACTACTTAATATTGATTTAATTAACCAATAAATACTAATTGCATACAGGGTTCTACCTAAAAATAAAAACAAAACCTATAAAAGTCCTCCATTTGTACTTAATTGGTCAGCAGTTTGTTCAATGATAGAATATTTCACCTCCTCAGAAGTAAAATTGCCAATTCTGTCCTCTTCCCCAGCTGTTTCAGTGGCAAGCAATTATTCCTTTCAATGCAACTTCGTTTTCCTTTTCTTTGGTTCTCAGAACATGGAACTGATCTGGTCACAACCTCTGTAGGATAATGCTAATAAAATGATTCTTAGGACAGAAGTTGATTAATTTTTTATTTACCTTCTTCCATGGCTTTTCAAAAACTTCTTCCGTTTTCCTAGAATGATGTATTCCAATATTGTCATATTTCCAAATTCTTCTTATCCTCCACTTTTAGCTCAAAAGCCGTTTTCTCTCAGTAGCTTCTTTTGGGCCACCTGTTCCTTCCCCCATGCCAGAGTGACTTCTCTCTCATTCATTGTTATAACATGAACTTTAAAAATGCTTGTTGCATGGCTCTAACTTTCTCTTATAATTTTTGGCTCTGTTTCATTATGTGTATGCTCATAATGTATCACACTCTTTGGGAGAGCCAGAGCACCTGTTTCACACATTTCTGTATTCTCCTTTGTATTCAGCAAAAGTTCGTCGTATAAAGGAACCCCTCCATACATGGAGGAAGAACGGACATATTTACAACACTCATAATGTATTTTTATTTTACATATACCAATACTCTGGGGATAAGAACAGGTTGGATGTCAATATTTTCAATTAAAACTGTAACATTTCATGTAGTCTTAATATTCTGTATTTCTCAGGTTAAAAAAAAAGGACAGGAAAGTTACGGTGACAAAGGGAAAGTAAGTTCAGGATACACAAAGAAAAAAAGGAAACTCCTCAATGCTGTAAATATCAATCACGCTTTGTTTGTTTGAAATTTCCTACTCCATAGTAACAGGAAAAGGACTAGAACCCAGAGTCCTTTAGATATAGAATCACTTCCTGGTAAATATAAGAATGTACTCTCAACTTCTTTAGAATAGTTTTTAATGAGTAATGAATGTCCTTGAAAGAATACACTGCCATGTGTTTTAAGCAAGACTGAAATATAAATAAAAACAAATGTGTTATATTCCCTCTGTACTTCTGCCTTTTTTGTCCTTATATTAGGAGAGAGGGAGATGTGGAATGTCGGGAATTGTTTATAAAATTAGCACACATCTCTCCCATGAACATGGAAAATATCTGACCCACGGCTGCCCCAGTTGGTTCAACATCGTGGATACACTGTGGATGGCTGTTCTTCTATAGCTGCTGCTGGAGACAAACTCTGGGTAAGCAAAGTTGGACAGTTTTCAAAACTGTCATCCTTAGTAGATTTACAGACACAAAGAGCTGTCACTAAATTTAGTCAGTGACCCTGAACTTGGAATAATCTAGAACTGGTACTCTCAGCCAGGGCTGTACTAAAGTCTTAGGAGAAATTAGGGGCAAATAACAAGATTGGATTCTGACATGTGGGGTGAAAGGGGAGTAGAAAAGAATGGAAATGCTGATTGGGTAATGTTAGAGAATTTATATCCAACTAAAGAATGATTTCTTCTTTGCTGAACCGTCGTGGAGTTACTGGGCCGGGTCAGCTGCCTCCAACGTTATTATAATCAGCACTTCTCAAACTTGGGTGTGCATAAAAATTAGCCGAGGATCAAGTGTACGACAGTGATTCGACTCTATACGTGATGCTATGCTCACAAGTGTACTGCCATCTGTCACTACACGGTACCGCTAACTGTATTCCCTCCACCGCACCCTTTATTCCTGTGACTGATTCATTCCATGACTGGGAGCTATTGTAACACTGTGTGTCAACTATACTCAAATAAAATAAAATGAGAATGTAAAGAAATGATGGAAGGGAATAAGATATATACATTTAAAGGGGAAAAAAGACATATCTTGTGTTGAGGTACTTTCTCAGCATTTGTTTGGGAGAGTCTTTCTTTACATTTTTATTTTTCAAATTGAACTTTGCAAGGTTAAGAAAAATTTACCTGAGAATCTCATTAAAATTCAGATTCTGGCCTGGGGCCTGAGATTCCACATTTCTAACCGGCTCCCAGGTGATAATGATGCTACTGGTCCTCAAAACACACTCGGATCAACTACAAAATTACCCCATTTAAAGTGCACAATTCAGTGGTTTTTAGTGTATTCACATGGTTGTGTAACCATCACCACTACCTAATTCCAGAACATTTCATCACCCCAAAAGGAAACTCTGTACATTGTGGCTATCACCTTCTCTCATTCCCACTTCCCCCCAGCCCCCGGCCACCTACTTTCTAGGTTTTCTTTCTAAAGCAAGAGTCTATTTACTTTCTTTGTGGATTTGCCTATTCCGTATATTTCATGCAAATGGAATTATACAATATGTAATATTTTGTATCTGGCTTCTTTCCTTTAGCATACTGTTTTCAGGGTTCATTCTGTGTTCTAGCATGATTCAGTGCTTCATTCTTTTTTATGGCTAAATAATATTCTATTGTAAGGATCTACCACATTTCATGTATCTGTTCATCTGTTGAGGGACATTTGGATTGTTTCTACTTTTTGGCAATTATGAATAATGCTGCCATTAACATTCTTAAGCAAGTTCTTACATGAATGTATGTTTTCAGTTCTTTGAGTATATACCTAGGAATGCAATTGTTGGATCATGTGGTAACTCTATGTTTCAATTTTTGAGGAATTGTCAAGCTGTTTTTCAAAGTGGCTGAACCATTTTACCTTCCATTGAGCAGTTCATGAAGGTACCAATTTCTCTACGTCCTTGCTAATGCTTGAACCAATATTAATACATTATGATTAACTGAAGTCTGTACTTGATTCACATTTCCTTGGTTTTCACCCAATGTCTTTTTTGTGTTCTAAGATGTTATCCAGGGGTGCCTGGGTGGCACAGTGGTTAAGCATCTGCCTTCGGCTTAGGGCGTGATCCCAGCGTTATGGGATCGAGTCCTACATCAGGCTCCTCCGCTGGGAGCCTGCTTCTTCCTCTCTCACTCCCCCTGCTTGTGTTCCCTCTCTTGCTGGCTGTCTCTATCTCTGTCGAATAAATAAAATCTTTTAAAAATAAAAAAAAGATGTTATCCAGGATATCACATTACATTGGTCAAATCTCCTCAGGCTTCTTTTTGCTACAACAGTTTCTCAAACTTTGTTGTTTTTGAGGAACACTGGTCAGCTTTATTGTAAGATGCCCTTCTACTGGAACTTGTCTAATAATTTTCTGATGATAACGATGGAGTTACGGGTTTGGGTAGGTAGATCACAGAGATAGATCATCACATCCTATCAAGGGTGCATACAATGAGCATATTTATCACTATTGATGTTGACCTTGATCATTTGGTTAAAGCAGAGTTTTTCAGGTTTCTCTAAAGTTATTCCTTTTTTAAAAAAATTATATTGGTAAGGACTCATGGATATTTATTTTATACTTTGGGTTATAATCGAGCACTGTTTTATTGTGTTTTGCTCAAATAATTTCAACTTTAACCCTTGAGGACTCTTTCAGGTTGACATACTCCCCTCAATGTGAAGTTTGTTGTTGTTTTGAGCACATATTTACTTTCTAGCACTACAGGATGGCTAGGCTTCTCCTGTACATTCCCTTCCTTAGTTGTAGAATCAGACACTTCTCCAAGGAGCCCTGGCTCCTTTTATTGGATAATGGTATTTGAAAACAAGATCTGGGCATTACGTTGTTTATTTGGGATCTTTCTTGTTTCTTAATGTAGACCTTTATTGCTATGACCTACCTTCCAAAAGCAGTTCTAACTGCTTTTGCTGCATCCTGTAATTTTTGTAAGTTGTATTTCCATTTTTTATTTGTCTCTAGACATTTTATTTCTCTTTTGATTTCTTCTTTGACCCATTGTTTGTTCAGTAG
Organism: Ailuropoda melanoleuca; assembly: GCF_002007445.2. NCBI lineage: Eukaryota > Metazoa > Chordata > Mammalia > Carnivora > Ursidae > Ailuropoda > Ailuropoda melanoleuca. Next base: position 81,785,714 of record NC_048230.1, on the reverse strand, counting down.
CCTGTTTAAGTCCCCTACTACTATTGTATTCCTATTTCTCCCCTAAGGTCTGTTAATGTTATATATTTATATATTTAGGTGCTCCTGTGTTGGGTGCGTAAATATTTACAAAATTATATCCACTTGATTGACCCCTTTAGTACTATGGATTTCATTCCAAGTGTGATGGGAAGCTGAAAGCAGATTGTATTTTCCAAAGCTGGCAACAAATATATCACCAATCCCATGTGCTCTTCCAGCACATGACTTCACCCCTCCCCCACCAGGAGGGGGAATGCAATTTCCCATCCCCTGATTCTGGGCTGCCTTTGACTGCTTCAATGGATAGAGTATGGAGGAAGTGATGCTATATGATTTCAGTGGATGAGTAATAAAAGGCAATACACATTCTGCCTGGTTTTTGGGAGTGCTTATACGAGCATCCCCAGTCTACCGTACTATATAAGGAAGCCAAGCTACATGGGGAGACTATGAGCAGGTGCATTGGTCAGTAGTCTAATCTTCATGCCTGTCATACCAGCTCAAATGAATGAATGAGTGTTCCTATAATCCAGCTTCCAGACATTGAATCACTCCAGCCTTTGGGTTTTTCCAGTTGAAGCCCAAGACAACATGAAACAAACAATCCATTCCCTTTGTACCCCATCTGATTTTCTGACTCACAGAAGCTTTGAGCATAATAAAATGGTTGTTTCAAACCACTAGGTTTGAGGATAATTTGCTATGTAGCAATACCAACTGGAACAGAGCCATTGGAGGCTTTTGACTTAGAAAGTGATATGATTGTACTTATATTTTAAGGCTTTGGACTTAGAAAGTGATATGATGGTACTTATTTAAAGAGAACCACTCTGACTATTCCATAGAGATCAGGTTATAACAAAGCAAAATGGAAATGGGGAAATAAGTTAGGAGCCTGTTGTTGCCCAGAAGAGAAATGATGGTAGCTTGGGTAGGGTATTATTGGTACAAGAGAGAAGATATGATGGGGTTTTGAATATAGCCTGAAGATGAGGCTCATATGCCTTACAGGTGGATCAGGCAAGAGGCACAAGAGAAACAAGTCATAGATGACTCTAGGAGTTCTGGACTGAGCAACTAGGTGAAAATAGAGGCATTTCAGTAAGGTTAGTAGTATTGAGAGATACCTATATGTGCCTGCAGTTTAGGGTAAAAGTGGAACTGGAAAAATAAAGACATCAAAACATAAATGATATACTGTATCTTTTGAATAACATATTTTAAGGAATAATTATACTTAGAAAAAAAAAGATGTCTTTAGACTGAGCCCTCACATTCTCTCAACATGAAGAGGAGGAACAGACATCAAAGGAGATAACAAAGTAGGAGGAAAACCAGGAGATTGCAGTGTCCCAGAAGCAATGCGAAGAAAATGATTTACAGAGCCCTGAGTCATGGAGTGATTCAACTGCTGCTCACAGATCCAGTGAGTAGGAGTGAGAATTGACCATCATTTTTGATAACCTAGAATCAACATGGATGATGTTGACAAGAGTGATTTAGTGGATTGGCAGGGATCAGTGCCTGAATAAGAGCAAGGAAGTAGAGATGAAAAGAGTAGGTAACTTTTAGAGGGCAAAAATAAAATGGTAGTGTAGTTGAAGAGAGAGAGGGGGTTAAAGAAGTTTCCATTGACATTAAAAAATGGTACAGCATGTTGGAGAATGTTTGGACACTGCTAAAAATGGTTTAAAAGAAAGGGAGAAAATTGGTGATGCAGTACAGGGACAAATACCTGAAAGAGCAAGATCCTTAGGTGGGCAAGTGGTGATTAAGTTAGGTATCCATGTGGAGTATAGGCAAGGAAAGCATCTTCCAGTAGAGCAGGCAGAGCCCATAGGCTCTGAGCAGAAAGTTTGTAAATTGGATATTGTAGAAGATGGAAGCCCTCTTTGACTGATTGTTTGTTTTTCACAGTGAAATAAGAAATCACTGGGTGCTGTGGATGAGAGAACTGTGGAGGTGTGAGTAGTTATCTCAAGAAAAGAAGAACAAATTTGCTAGGAATTGTAGAATTTCTGGCATCATTTAAGTAGTATTCAAGGTCAGTGGTCATGAATATAAGGTGACATCACTATGAAGTGAGCAGGCTGTGGCTTTTTCTCTGTTCATTTTCAAAATTTTTGAGAGTGGGTTCAGTGAGTTTAGGCAGGTTTTTTCTTTCTTTCTTTTTAAGTCATTTCAATAGAGGAAGAGAGGGATTAGAGCTGAGACGGGATGGGTTGTATTGTTCCCAATTTTCCACTTATCCAGTAAAAAGGATTATACATCTACACTCCTTAACATATGACTTGCAGTGCCTGCCCATAACCACTGTCTCATTGACCTTGGGTCTGACCATGTGACTTGCTTTAACCAATGCAGAATGGGAGCAGATGTCAGGCGAACAGAAATTTGAAACATGGCTTGTGTGATTTGGCTGGTTCTGTTGAGTTTTTGGCCAACACCATGAGGAAAGCCCGCTCTAGACAACTGCTGTTCCAGAATGAGGACATGTGGAGTGGATTGAACTTAGCTTGTGATTTGATGCAGAGCTGTCTCAGCTGCCGTACAGATGCATGATTCAGAATCTGCAACTATAGGCTCCTCTTATCAGCCATAGGGACTTTGTGGCATTTGTAAGATTATTTCAGCAGAATTCTGATTTATACATGAGAATGTGATCATGCATACGATAATATGAAGGTGTTATCATAATGATGAGTGGAATCTAAGCCAGAGGAGGAGGAAAGTGAAGCATGAAGGAGGAGATAAACAGTGACAAGGTGGCAGAATAAGTGGACCAGAAGTCACATTATAGAAGGAGTCAGGCTTTTAAACAGAGTGATAGAAAGATAGGGGGTAGTGATGAGAGAATGGGATGCTTACGCTTGAGATTTGGAGGAGGTGAAGTTATTAGTTATGTTCAGGAAATGGCAAGGTCCAGAGATGACCATGGTAATATGTGGCTGAGGTAGGGTGAGGGTAAGGGGTGGCTTATGGTAGATGAAGAGAACAAAGTTCTGGGAGGTCAGCGGGACTGTATAAATCACCCATGTGGCCATTGAAATGACCAAGAATGATGACTGGAATTCTGTTGGAGCTCTGGAAGTAAAGAGGTTGTTAAAAAATCTTTAATAAATGAGAAAATTTCCAATGGAACTCTCAATGGCAGCAACAAGGAGAGAGAGCCAGCTGCTGTAGCCTAATGGCAAGAGCTGGTGTGGCTAATGACAAGAAAATGGAATTGTTTAGGGAGAAGGAAAAACCAGTTATTTGGAGGCAGTGATAAGGAGTAAGTTTCTTCTAAAATTAGTAGTAAAAGGAGTGAGAATCAAGCAATAACAGCTAGCATTTGGGATGACTGCATATCCATAAGGGAAGACTGGTTCCAATTAGAGCCAAGTGGGAAAGGGTTCATGTCAGAAAGAAGATGAGGATATTGGGGGTTCTGCTGACAGTGCACCATATGAGTTCAAGATGATGGAGAGGATGGGTTTGAGGGGTCAAGAAGGGGTAATATTGGGTTAGATCAGAGGATAAACAGGATTAGTTAAATATGAGAGCTGTGGACATGTAGGATAATTGGTATACCTTTGGTGATTAGAGAAAAAGAGGAAACAAGGCAGGAAGGGATTATTTCTGATGTCTTTAGGGGGCTGGTCTCACAGACACTTTTTAGTGGGGAGTGAAGAGTGACTTGCCAGGCATTAAATAGGATCTCCAGGGGTCTCCTTAAATCTTTTTGTAGTTGTTGAGGCAGGCAGCAGGTGGACTTACCAGGCCCTCTTGGCTTCCTTACAATACACCTGAAATTATTCAAAATATGTCTGCACCGATCCTCATTTAAGCTCTGTGTTCACTTCTCTGTTCTGCCTCCCATTTCCATCTTGACTCTCACTTCTGCTATCTTTGAGAATTTACATTTTTTAAAAATATTCTGGTCAAAGAAATGTCCTCAGGGCAGGGTCTGAAGATCAGATACTATTAGTTGTTGCTGTTATTCTGTTATTAATTATGACGAATTATCAAGTGCTCATTAACATTGAGTGACCGTTTACTGTAGGTCAGGCTTACTGCTTACTGCTCTGCTTAAACCATCTCATTTACCTCACAACTCTATGAGGTGGGAAACAAGTATTGCTCTCATTTTACAATAGAGGAAATTGAAGTTTGAAGACTGAAATCACTTATCTGGGGTCACTTACGGGGCATGAGGCTGAATGATGATTCACATCTGGGATTTTGGGCTCTGATTCTGGAGTGATTCATTTGTCCAGCCTGTGACTGATTGCTTAGTGGAAGTCTGTGGGTAAGGCTGAACAAGTTTGGGCCTTAGGTAGTCCTTCCTCTCTATTGTCCTAGCATGCCATTGTTCTTTTCATGCTAGATTTGTCTTTAGGTGGCTCAACTTGTGGTGGCTTCCCCTGCATAGGCATCTTTCTTCTTTGAACCAAATGGTTCACTTCCTCTTGGTCACAGTATAGGCAAAATGCTTCGCACACAACAGATGCTTAAAACAATATATTGGTTGCGTGAGTTAAGAAATACCCATGTGTCTGGTTAAATCCTCAAATTAGGCATATAGTAAAATTAACTGGGGAGTTAAAAAAAAAAAGTCCCAATGCTCAAGTCATAGCCTGGACTGATTAACATCACTGAACCTAGGGCCAGATGTCAGCATTTTCAAAGCTCACCGGAGGATTACACTGGGTTATCGAAGTTATGAATTACTGCTCTGAGGGAGGCAGGTCTGTATATTTGTTGGTTCTGCTTAAGATATACTTATATTTCTGTGATATGGGACTTGGGATGCAGAAAGGGAGTGTTGGTATCAGAAGACCTGAAATGTCAATGGTCAATGATGGCCTTTTTCTCTCTCCGCACTGCATCCTAGAGCAAAGTTGTCATGTAAATGGCTATTTATTCCGTTTGATTTTTCTTCTCCCTTCTCACTTGTGTTTGCTACTTTCCTCCAGTTTCTGCATCTAGCTTTCACTTGATTTGCATCCAGTTCTGCCTCCGCTGAAATGAGCTTATTTGGCTGCTTAGTAGACACAGCAATCACTCCCAAGAATTGCATTTGAAAGCAGAATGAAATCTTCATAATTTGCACTATCCCAAGATGCATTCATCCTAATGGGGGTGACTGGGTCATTTAGACTGAATTTGAGAAGCATTCTTGGCTTTGTGTTCCTTCTAAGCCACCTGACAGTTAGTGACTCTCTTCTGGCAGAGCTAGCTGATATAAGCTGACGTGGAGCCTTGAACAGAAAAGGAACCAAACCCAAACTTTACCATTAGTATTCTCAGGTGTTTGTCCAAGGGAAGTGGGAAAAGAGAATCTGTATTTATAACTTGTGAAAAGGAATCTTAAACATGGGTGGTAGAAAAACAACCAAATATCGGGGAATTTGTTTCTTTGCTACCTTGAGCTTTATTTAACTCTTTATGGGCCTTTGATAGGTGGATTGCAAAAACTTGCCATAATGTTGCACCCTTCCCTGTATCCACATCACTTGCAAGACTGTGGGGCTGCCCCCACCAGAAATGGAGTCCATTTCCCCCACCCCTTGAGTCTAGGTTGGTCATGCAACCTGCTAAAACCAATAGAATTCAGAGGATGTGACCCTGTCAGTTCTGAACTAAACTGTGACCCAGTTTAAATGTATGGATCCAGGCAAGATGCCCAGAATCAGTATTTCTTATTATTTTAAGCCATTGAGTTTTTTGATTGTTTGTTACACAGCAATAGTTAATTAACAATAGCCTCAACAATTTCATCTTTAAAGGAAGAATTGGTGGGGTGATTTCTTAGGCATTGTAGTTTTAACTGAGGCTGTGCACGATAATTGCCTGTGGATGTCAGTTCAGCAGCTCTGTCCCCATTCCAGATCCACTGAATTGGGGTGGCTGGGCCCTAACTTCTGTGTTCTCATAAATTTTACAAGTGGCTCCAATGTATAGCTACAGTGAAAGAGCTCCTTGAAAGTTCTTTTCTGTCACTAAATGTGTCTGATTCTTCTCTAGGAGGCCACCTTTTAGGGTTGCAGTTCACCATAAGTAAATGCCCAGATAAAGTCAGACTCACATTAGGCCATTCTAAGAACAAAAGGGCCCAGACTCTATAGTTAAACTCTGAAAAGGCAAAAAGCAATAATCCCTGGGCCTTGAGCTTGTTTACCAGCCTCTTCTTTTGTCTTGAATATCTCTGTCTTGGCCAGAAATTATTCTCTTGTAAGAAACAGGCACTCTGAATCAGTAAGGGAATTGATTGCAGAGATTGAAGGAATTCTCTCGGAATACATGACAGAAAACACAGCCCAACGCAGCCCAACTTTACCAGGCATGGACTTGGATATGAACAGTATCAGGAACCAAGAATACTTTGGTTGTCTTGCACACCCTCTCCTTTCCTTGCCTGTTCCAGCACAAGAATTCCCTGACTCTCCTGTGAATATCCTTCATTCTCCTGTATTCCTTTTCATACACCGTCCTGAACAGCTCCCTAAAAAGAGGAGTCCTGGAATTTACCTGACCTTCCAATTGCATACAGCTTAATGTCTTTGTGTCCTAATTACAAACTGCTAGGAGGAGGACTCTGGTCCAGTTTCAGTCAGAGGTCCAACCAGGTCAAACCACTCACGACAGGGGGAAGGAGGTACCGTTTTCTATGGGGCTGCCCTTTCTGGGGCTGTCTGAGTATAGGTTCACAAAATAAGAAAAGTGTAGAATTGGGGGAAATGATTCTTGAATATAAGTGACTTTTCTGAAACAGTCTGTCATGTTTACATTAGCTCATCAGGTCAACACATGTGAAAACACATTGACCAAGTTTCTGAAATACTTAAATTTGTTTATACCAAATCACTGTTAAATACTATCTCATGCATATGTTTTCTACAGTTTTCCTTATAATTTAGGTTTTTGTAAAAGAGGGAATTTTTTTTGTAAAAAAATTAGGTTTTTGTAAAAGAGGGAAATACTATTTATGTCGAATGTGTAGGTAGTGCTTCTCAGTTGTCAGACTACAAATTTAACACTTTGCTTTACTCGTTTTTGGTGCAGACTTGAATTTATGCTTTCCCCCTACAGAGGACGTAGGGAATCATTTTTAAAATGACCAAAAAATAAACAGAAACCTCCAAGAATAATTTTACCAGCAATCTGGTTATTAATTTGTTTCATGGTTTTATTCCCAGGGGCAAGGCATATGTGCTCAAATTAAAGAGGATTTGGCTGATAAATTTGGAAGGCAGAAAAATGATTGCTGTTTTGCTACATTTATATGAAATGCCTTTTTTTTTTTTTTAAATGACTCCAGGTACACAGCACCACACAGTCATTTCATTTAAGTTCAAGATAAAAGAAATTTTGTATTCAAAGTTAAATAAAATGGAATTTATTTTTCTTTTCTAGTTTGGTAAATGTTTTAGGAAACCACATTGAATTTATAGATATGACCTCTGACATCATGGAATTTTATAGTTTAGTGAGGGGTGGATATTAATCAATTAATGACACAGATAATTGTTAGTTAACTTATAAGGACAGTGATGGAAAATTACAAGCAGCATTGAGAGCATGAAACTAGGACACCCTGTTATAGTGCCAGAGGATTGAGGTGGGTGAGGAAGTGATGTTTGAATGGTGATCTGATGGATACAAAGAACTGAACTCTGCAAAGATTATTTGACATAGAGGGACCCACAGGTGTACAGGCCTCGTGATGCATGGAAGCGCAGCATTGGAGAAAGTGATGGAAAACCAGGGTGGTTGGAGCCCAGAATGTACAGGGGAGCTACTTAAGGTTGAAAACAGAGGCAAGCTCCACATCCACGTGGCTCAGAGCCTTACATACTATATTCAGGATGTCCACCTTTGTCCTGAAAGCAATAGGAAAACATAGAGTGGATTTGAGCAAATGAGTGGTAAGAGTAGGTTTTCTTTTTAAAAGGATTCTTCTGATTGCTTTGATTCTTCTCTTTTGAGAATAGTCTAAGGAGCAACAAACAAGAAATATGTGGACACAGCAGTCAAGAGGCTAAAGCCAAGAGGTCAGAGTGACCTGAAGTGGTGGTAGGAATAAGAGAGAGAATTGGACAAATGTGAAAAATATTTCTAAGGGAAGATTGACAGGTCTTGTTGATGGGTTGGGTGAGGAGGCATGGTAGATTGATTACAGACATGAGCCTGATTCTTCGCCCTCCTTGCACCCACCCACTTTGCCATGTAACTGTGAAGTGTCCTCTGCCTGTCTCTGGACTTGACCGTGTACCTATTGGCTTTGGCCAATAGAATGAAGGAGAAGTGCCACTGCAGTGGTTCCAAGTTTATGGCTCAAGAGGCTTGCTCTTCCTTATGTCTCTGTCATTTCCACAAGTAGAGGCCTGAGGTAGCCTCCTGGAGTGTGATGGATACACATAGCAGACCAGAAATGCCCAGTAAGCCCAGTTGAGTATGGTCTAGGTCAATGGACAGCCAATGGACACAGCCAAGTGAGCAAACCCAGCCAAGAGACACAAAAGACATGAGCAATAAATGCTGATGTATTATGCCACTGAGGTTTTGTGATTTTGTTGTTGTTGTTGTTACCTAGCATTACTGTGGTAATAGATAACTGAAATAGGAGCAAGGGAAAAAAATATGTGGAACACAGTCATCCATATACATTACTATGATAGCAGAGTTTCATATATTATCATAATGCAGCATTTGAGAGAATAAGAAATAGGATAAGTACATTTTTTATGCGAGGAAATTGTTTCCCTGAAATCTTCTTAACACATGGTAAATAATTAGTCAACATTTTTCAAAAGTTGGACTGATAAAAGTGTTGGTCCTTAGTGGTGAATGATACTAAAAAGAAGATTCCAAAGGCGTAGTTTAGATTTTTCATAGTCCACCACATGCTGATTTTCAAAACTTTTTAAATGTGTTCAATCAACCATAATTCTAAAAAGGAAGGTAGAAAATCATACAGCTTGGCAGTGCACAAGGAAAAAAAAGTAAATTAAGCCAGCCAACTCCTCTGGTTAGAGTGTTTCCTGTTTCCTTGAATTTTTTGTTGGTTTCGACCCTATTTTTGCACTGGCTCACCAGAGAGTAATGGAGAGAAAGACACAATTTATGGCAGGCACAAAGCAGTTCCCAGCAGCGACACCGTTAGTTCAAAGTTGCATCTCTTCAAAGAGGATGAAAGAAGAAATTGAACAAAAAGTCCATTCCTGGGGTTTGACTGTAGAAGGGAAGCAGTTATGGACCAGGATGCTTAAATGCAGCCCTGACCTCTGTTTATTGAGGGACATAGAGTTCTCATACTTAATTGTGGCTACTAAGGTGAGGGCTTATAGGAAGCTTTCCTTTCATTTGAGAGAGCAATTCAGATATTCAGAGGAATAAATGGTCTCCTTTTCTTTTCTATTTGAACTGTGATTGCTTGGTATTACTTTTGGATGCTCTCAAGTGGTTTTGAAATATCAGGGTGTATAAGAATCATTAGGGAAGTTGTTAAACCATAGATCCCTGGGAGATTCTGATTCAGGTTTGGGGTGGGGCCCAAGAACCTGCATTACCAGTGGGCAGCCACATGCTGCTGATGCCACTGGTCTGTGTGCCACATTTGAATAGCAAGACCTTAGAGATTGGATTGCCTCTATTCACAGATCCAAAGAGAAGATCACAAAAGCATTCTTGTAGGCAAGTTATTTCCATCTTATTATTATTTTTTTGTCATGTCCTAAAAGTGGCCTTCAATAATGGGTCCCACTTTCTAATGACTGCCCAAAAAAGCATGAGTGCAGGTCAACCATGGTAGGTTGGAAACAAGGCGCAGTTCTTCCTAATAATTTATTTGCAAATAATACAAATTGGTAAAAAGCTGCTATTGCTTTTCCCTCCTTTGCGGACTCCTTTGCCTCCCAGGATTCCACAAAGTCAATCAAGCCGAGAAATCAAAAAATCATGAGTCTTAAATGAAAGGATAGGAAGAGTTTTGTGATAGCCCTTCTATGCCTGCAGTGTGCTGTTTGGAGGCAGGCAGCTTAATGCTACAACATAAAAGAAAACCCATGGGTGCAAAGAGTCCAAGCCTCCTCCTTAATGAAGTCACATTTTCCATTTGTTGGAATCAGCATGTAGAGAAGGCAGAGCAGTGTGCTGTCCGCTCCGCTGCAGACAGCTTGTTGAGCATGATTGGGACTATTCAATGTTTTCCAGTTTCTCTTGTGTCACTGACATTGTCTGAGCCTGTGACAAGGAGTGCCGGCGGATGGGAAAAGTGCTTTCTGGTCCAGGCTCTTTTTTCTTAATTCCTCCTAGTGTTCTTCATATTATAAAATGAGGATGCATACCTTGTATAAAATACAGAAAAGTAGAAGGAAAGAATGCTTGGGTCCATTCCCCCAGAGAAAGATCACTGTTAAATACTTAAATTCATTTTTTTCCTGTAGTTTAGGTCTGTACACATAAATATTTTTACAAATTTGAGATCCCGTTTTACAGGTTTGAATCATTGTTTTCTTTTTAAGGAAATCATGGGCATGCCCACATATTCCTAAAACACTCTTAAAAAGCAAGATTTGTAATGCTGTAGAATTTTTCATCCTTGTCATTTACGATGTTTTACTGTACTAATTTCCTATCGCTGGTTTAAATGTTAAATTCAGCATTTCTCTCTCTCTCCCTGTCTGTGTGTGTGTGTGTAAAGGTATACACCGTACATTTCTGAACTTGTGGGAAACTTTTTCTAAGGTCAGAAGCAAGCAAGAGAGGAGCCCAAATTTGGAGAATATTAAAGTGCTAGAAACTACATTTCAGTGAGGGTATTTGCACTTCCCTAATTGCCTAGAGCCTGAGTTTAATTTGGCCACTCACAAGGCAGACAGAGTACAAAGCCTGGAACCCCAACGAGTGAGAAAGCAGAGCAGGCCCCAGAAAACAGGGGCTGTACCCATAGAGGAAACATTGAGGATGTTTGTTGCAGCCTTTGCTCTGGGTACCAAGGAATATATATATATATATATATATATATATATATATATTCATTCTGCTTCTAGGTGCCTATAATAATCTGTTTCTTTCTTTTTTTTTTTTTAAAGAAGATTTTATTTATTTATTTGACAGAGAGAGCAAGAGATGAGAGAGAGAGCACAAGCAGGGAGAGTGGCAGACAGAGGGAGAAGGAGAAGTAGGCTCCCCGCTGAGCAAGGGGCCTGCTGTGGGGCTAGATCCCAGGACCCTGGGTTCATGACCTGAGTGTGGAAGGCAGACATTTAACTGACTGAGCCACCCAGGCACCCCTATAATGTTCTATTTCTTGATGTGGATGCTGATATGACAGATATGCTGTTTGTGAAAATTAATCGAGCCCTTTACTTAGGATACGAAAACATATATATTATACTTCAATAAAAAGTGAAAAAAAATCACATTGCCTATGTGACTTTCCCCCAAACTCATTAGGTGAACATTTGTTTTAATTTGTGCTGGGGTGGTAGAGTTCCACATCCTGGTAGAAGAAAATGCATATTTGCCTTGGAGAAATGTTAATTATATCCAGAGTTTTCCCAAAGTTCCAAGCATTAATAAATACAAGAGGAAATAGGCCACGGTAGGAGTCAGTCAGCAGAAACAACATATTTCAGAATCATGCCTGTAATGACAGTCAGTATTGGAATTATCAGGTAATGAACATGAAATATGTGATGGATATATTGTAAGAAATAAAGGAGTGTTGAAAGTGTGACTGAGAAATAGAGAATATCAATATTGCCTTTACCAGTAAAAAGATCAGAGGACAATTCTAGAGATGTAAAATAAATTTTAAATTAGTAAATCGACAGCTTTTTAAATAATATGTAATTTAAAAATATATGCTAGAAACAAAAAAAAAGGTGGAACCGAAGTGAAATTAATTTCAATAACATATTTTTTAAACCAATATATCTAAAGTATTATTTCAACATGCAATCAATATAAGATTATTAATGAATTCATTTTCATTTTTTGTATACAAGTCTTTGAAATCCAGAGTATATTTTATACTAAAAGCACATATTAGTTTGGAGTAGTCACTTTCAGATCATTCTGTCTACACACACACACACACACACACACACACACTCGGGAATTTACATTTTTTCTACTATATATAGATGGGCATTTATCCAAGTTGGAATATATGAAGCAAAACCCTGGATTCAGGTGATCATGTAATGTTAATTTAATTGAACAGATGTGTGTGATTTACTGGACCATTTCCCTACTGAGAGATATTTAGTTGTCTCTCTTTTTTTATATCAAATAAGGCTACAAAGAACATCCTTTACAAAACCTATGTTGACTTGGGTATTTACAAGGCGTAAAGTTTCAGAAATGGATTTGCTGTCCAATGGATGGCTTTAACAGCAGATTAGACACAACTGAAGAGCTACTTGGCATACTGGAAATGAGAACTGAAGAAATTACCCAGAATGCAATACAGAGAGACAAGAGAGTGGAAAATATGAAAGAGCGATTAAGACACATGAAGGCTATTGTTACATATGTCTAAACAGAGACAAAGGAAAGAAGGGGAATCACAGTGTTTTTAAAAGATAATGCTTAAGATGTCTCCAGAATTAATCAAACACACCAGTCCTCAGATTGAAGAGTTCCAATGAATCCCAAGAAAAATGAACAAAAAGAAACTCACCCAGACACATGATAGTGAACTTGTAGTAAACTGAAGACAGAATATCTTACAATCAGTTATTTTAAAAAAGAAGACAAATTCATTTACAAAAGAATAACGATTAGACTGACAGCTGGCTTCTCGAATCAACAATGGAAGGCAGGAGTCAGGGAGTAAAATCTATAATGTGCTGAGAGAAAATAGATGTGTGCCAATCTATAAGTATATAACTTGAGAAAGAGCAAGCATGAAGCAAAGACATTTTTAGACCAAAACAGACAGTTTATAAGCACAAAGGGAGCACATCAGGAATTTATTCAAGTAAAAAGAAAATGATTCCAGAAGGCATCTCTGAAATGAAAACATTGATTAGAGGTAACAATAATAATATCTAACTTGGGAGTTAAAAAAAATCAAGATAGATCTAAATTCTGAACAGCCAAAACTAACTTGAAAGGGCAAGTGCCTGAAGCTAAGTACTTTAACGTGCATCTCTTATTTAGGAAAGGGTTAAGCTACTGATTAAACATTTTAAGCTAAGAATGCATGTTAAAATTTCCAAAGGAATCCCTAAAAAAATAGAAATTGAATGCAGAACTTCCAAACTAGTAGATGTTTAAAAAATGGAATAGGGAAAATAAAGCTCTTTAAGTGACATACAGAAAGATGAAGCAAATGCATCAACAAAAAATTAGGACAAGTGGATAGAAAATAACCTGAGAAAAATAAAAATCAATATATCAGCACTCACAATCAATACGGTAAAGAACTAAATTCCCCACTAGAATTCAAAGATTTTTTCCTTTCTGATTAAAAAAAAGGAATGCCTTTTGAAAGAGGTCACAAAAATTTGAAAAGTAGAAGTATAGAACAAATATATGTCAAATACTAATTAAAAGAAAATTGATAGGGGTATAATATCATAAGCAAAATTGAGTTAAACAAAAAACATTACAAGAGAGGAAGAGCCTCATTTACATATTGGCCAAAGTTTTTTATTTACCAAAAAGGTAGAGGTTATAAACCTAATGGGTCTTGCAAAATAGACCTAAAATAAATAACTGAAAACTTATAAAGCCATGTTGGAGGAAGCTAAAAAATCCATCAGCGTATTGAGAGATTCCCACACATGTAGTGATTAATAGGTTAGTCAAGCAAAAATAAGTCTATGGAAGTTTTGCTTTTTTTTTTTTTAAAGCTATGGAAGTTTTGAACAACATAATTAAGTGGTATAACAGAGAGGTTTAAAATATTGTTCCCGGCAACACAGAAAATTTATAAAAATTAACAATATGCTAAGCTAGAAAGAAAGTCTTAACTTTCAAAGATTTATAATCACTTGTACCTCACACATAGTCTTAACTTCAACATAATTAAGTTAGAAATTAATAACGAAGTGACCACAAAGAGAAAGGAATGTGGAGTCAAAGGTGTGGGTTAGGTTATCCAAGACTGGTACCCTGAAGCCTAACCTTGCAGAAAAGGAACTGGGCTCTTTCAAAGCTTCATGGAATCTGGCTCTGGTTGAGCCCTTAAGGGGGTCACCTGAAGGCTTGGACTATAGACCTTGAGTCGGGTCATGCCAGGAGAAGGGTAGCTGCACACCCCCAGCTCTTGACTCTGAGCTGACAGGAAAGGGCTAGAGCCAAGACTCTGCCATATCTTATTTTTGTTGTGTTGGAGTCCAAACATATGAGAAGAAAGAGTGGTGCTTCCTCAGGGGTGATTCCTAAAATCCCTCAGACCAAGATGTGGGAGTTTCTTTACCAGAATTGGCCTCTGGTCATGCCAGTTTGCCGTGTGCTGCCTCAGAAAGTGATGGGAACAGAGAGGAGACCCACTCACTCAGACCGATCTGTGAGTTGCCCTGGATAGAAACTCCTTCACCAGGTGTGATGTGTGCAGTTAGGTGAGTTGTCCTTGTTTGCACTTCATGGAACAAAGGGACTCTCAGACATCAATGGAGGGAGAGGGGATTGGCAAAACTACTTGCAAAATAAGTTGGCATTGCTAACCAGTTGTACGTGCACAGCACCTGTGTCCAGGAAATTCCACTCCAGAGGAATGTGCACACAGGTACACTGGAAGCTCCTTGTTCTGCCATTTTATAAGGTAGTGGGGTGGCAACATGTGACAAGTTACCATTGTCTGCTTGTAGAAATGCAACCCTCACCAGCAAACAGAGATCTGGAAAGACCTTTTTACTGCTCTTCATATTGGGCCACAGAGAGCCAACTCTAGGGCATGAAATTCACAAAATGCCAGCCTCATGTAGTCTGTATAAATAATCAGGCAACACTTTTTCCTGTTGACATGATGATTTCCAATACTTTCGAGATAGGGAAATAAAAAAGATGTACCACTACAACCCATTAACTTTCTAGAGAGTATGCACTGTGGCCTTTGGCACTATGGCCACAAATAACTTGCTGGTCAGCATGACTTTTCAATTTTCAATCATTTGCTTTGTTGTTGTGGCTACCTAACTGATATTTGGGGTTTGAGAATTTAAACTTCGCATTTTTTTTGTTTTCATTTTGATTTCTTTTCCCCAAAATTATCCTGTGAGGTTATGGTTTCAGTATAATGAAGCTGATATAGGCATAGTACTTCAGACAGTTTTTTTAAAAAAAGATTTATTTACTTCAGAGAAACAGAATGAGTGGGAGGGGCAGAGAGAGAGGGAGAAAGAATCTCAAGCAGACTTCTCGACAGAGCACAGAGCCCCACAAAGGGCTGGATCTCACAACACTGAGATCACAACACTGAGATCACGACCCGAGCTGAAATCAAGAGTGGGAGGCTTCACTGACTGTGCCACCTGGGCGCCCCTATTTCAGACAGTTTTGTAAGGATTCCTTTAAAAGTTCCTCAGGAAGCTAAGTTGCAAACATCAGCATTCTAACAAACAAAAAAAGGGATACACGTGCACATATTTAACTAGTTATCAAAATTGGAAAACGAGTAAATCATTGTGTTTCCACTTTATAGGTAAATTAGAATTTTATTTTGTTAAACTGAGGTGCTTTAAATTTATATGTGTTTATTTGGCATAATGGTGTCATAAAACATATCCTTGTCTTGATCTGAAACTTACTTTTCCTTTACAGCGTTTCCCTTTGAGCTATGTGCCATATGGAGAAGTAGAAAAACACAGCTTTAGTGATTATTTACATTCTCGTGGACTAGAATCCCTTCAGGGATCACATAAAAACTACACATGACTTTTGGCCCAAAAAAGTTGGCAGAACATATTCACTTACAGATCAGATATTTGTCATTTGGGGCACATTCATCTTTATCTTTTTTTAAATCTTATTGCACCTGTTATGTTGGTAACATTATGACTGTTCACCAGCACCTCCTCTTCCAGTTGTGCAGGACCATTATGCCACCCCTCTCCCTTGAAGTCGGCATAGCCCTGTGTCTTGCTTTAGCCAAAGAAATGTGAATGAAGTGATGTGTGTCATTTAATTGGTAGGTTAAGGAGCCTGGAATGTTGAGTTGACACCTGTAGGTGTAGGAAAGCTGCCCTTGAGAATCATTTGCACCCAGAAGTGTACTTTCTGAAAGCAAGAAATAGGTTTTGGTCATGTTAAGTTGTTGAGATTTGGGGCATTTTTTTTTCTGCACCTCAACTTAACATTTCCTGACTAATAGAATATGTCATCTAATGTACTTGAGGGAGAAACACTTCAAATAAAAATTCTACTAAGGACCAATTTCATTGACAAATATTTTGTTATCAAAATTAAAATACATTCCTTTACTGACAACCTGTTATTCTTCCAGTAATTCAGTCTCAGTATCTTAGAATTATCTCTGATTCCTCAATCCTGATCTTCACATTTAATGATTTGTTAAGTTCTATTGGTGTCAGAAATGAAAGTGGAAAATCTGGAAAATAAGTGAGTGTGGTTCTATACTTTAAGTTGCTAACAAATGTTTTGGGGCAAAAGGCTTAACATCTTTATGTCTTTCTATATTATTAACATGAAAGTTGGACTGTGGTATCTTAATTATCAGATTTAATATTCTATGACATTTTGGAATGTTATCAAATGAGATTTTTGAGGTGTGCATGTGTGTGTAGTTATTTTGTCACAGTTCTCCATCGGCTCACGTTCTGGGCTCTTTCCCACTCTGCATCAAGTACATGGCATTCCATCTTATATCTCACATTTATGTACTGGGAAAGATTTTAATTCTCCTCTATTATACAGACCAGTTGCTAAATGCTATGGGCCTTGTAGAGCTGAATTTTTTTAAACCTGTAATTTTTTTTTTCAACTTTCCGACAGGTTTTGAAACCACAGCTCTGGGACAGAAATAATAAATGTCTGGCATCCCTCCCCTGGCATGTGCCTGTGGCAGACATCAGTCATTGATGGTTCTGCTCTCCCCGGTGTGATGGATGAAAGTCCATCATACAGTAGTGTTCCAAGTCCTCCATAATCAAGCCACGTATTTTCTTCTCCACTAACTCACCCCTGTGGTCTGTTTCATTTTCCATAGGGAGTTCGTTGTAGCTTCATGTTCTCATTTGTTACTCCCTCCATCTAGAATGACTTCAATGAAAATAAAAAAAGTCACACATACTCCGCCAACACAAACTCAGATTTCCTTCACACCTACTGCCTTCTTCAGCCATGCCAACCATCCTTGTTGGTACCAATCCTCTAAAAATGTTTGCTGGTATTTCCTTCTTTCTGCGTGCCAGCCCCTATGACTGTAGTTGTATCTCTAGAATTTACTGGCAGAGTATACACATAGAAGTATATAATACTATTAGTTTCAGGAGGATTTGAAAACAAATATTTTATTAATCACAGCTGCACGCATTGACTGGCAATGTGGGAGAACTCATACACAAAAAACGTTTCTTCAGTCTGCTGATGTTATTTGGTGCACATAGGAATTGCACCTTGACGTCTGTGACACCCCACTAATCGATGACCAGAGTGCAGAAGCACTCCATTAAGTAGCTCCTGGTGCTTTCCTTTATTATTCGGTTATATACCTTTAGGTTGGGAATCTCACCTTATATTTTTGGGGGCATACCGCCTTCCCCAGCCTCCCAGCATCATCTTTAGCTAACAGATAAGGTTAGCCAGGGAGGAAAAAAAATTACTTGTTTTGCTAAAATGCTGCTGCTAACACACTGTTTAGAAATGCTGAGATATGTATCAAATGCAAAATAAGGAGAAAGGCAAGGCAAGAATGGTCGTTCTCAGTACTTCTCAAAGTGTGGTCTGTGGACTGGTGCGTGGCTGTGGCAAAAAAAAAAAGTGCAGAAGTCAACAGTAAGCATTTAGAAACTTCTGTATTAATTTTCTTCTGTTATTCTTTTTTTTTTTTAATATTTACTTATTTATATGAAGGGTGAGGGGCAGAGGGAGAGGGAAAGAGTCTTCAGCAGACTCCGTTGAGCATCGAGCCTGATGTGGGGCTCAATCTCACAACCCTGAGATCAGGACCTGAGCTGAAACCAAGAGTCAGATGCCTAACCAACTGTACCACCCGGGCACTTCTGTGTTATTCTTTTTATGATAATGTTCATTGCAATGTTATTTCATTGGCTGTTGAATCCAATAATGAAAACCTAGGCTTGTAGTTTGTATGTCTTTGCTTGCTTTTTATTTCACTTTCTATGAATCATTTTTATTTTATTTTGCAAAAATACATGTCCTTGACAGATTGGAAATTAAAAACAAAATAAATTGGTCCTTTACTACAGACCATTTGATAATTATCTAACATCTATCTACCTATCATCTATCTATGTATCTATCTATGTATCTATCTATCTAATCTATCTTATCTATCTATCTATCTATCTATCTATCTATCTATCTATCTATCTAATCTATCATCTATCATCTATCTACCTACCTATCTATTTATCTATCCTAATTTTGTCTGGATCTCTTTCCTATGTGATTAAGGCCCTAATTGGCATTAAAATCCATACTTTGGTTCTTTTATGAAAACAGGAAATATTATGTCTTGCAGATTTCTCTTAGAGATAAGTTAGTTTAATAATTATGCGGTTGTGGGGCACCTGGGTAGCGCAGTCGTTAAGCGTCTGCCTTCGGCTCAGGGCGTGATCCTGGCGTTATGGGATCGAGCCCCACATCAGGCTCCTCTGCTAGGAGCCTGCTTCTTCCTCTCCCACTCCCCCTGCTTGTGTTCCCTCTCTCGCTGGCTGTCTCTCTGTCACATAAATAAATAAAAAAATCTTTAAAAAAAATAATAATTATGCGGTTGTTTCTCAGCTTTTAAGTCAGGGGACTGAAGCAACTTTACCTTTCCTCTTCAGTGTGCCATTACATTTAGAAAAATGAAGAAAACTGAATAGTGAATAGAACACTGACTGTCCAACTGAACTTTTGAATTTCCTGCATTTAGCTAGCTCTAACTTTAAATCATAAATATTATGAAACGTGGATCCTTGTCCAAGAAGAATGAATAATAACTGTTATATCCTCAGAACAGATGATATATTGCACTCAGAAATAGATTTCCATCCACAAATGCTGGCATTTAGAGGTTACCAGCTGTATTTAGGTAGAGAAGCTATAAAGCACATTACAGGAATATAATTTTAGAGTTGCTGAGGTCATATGGGGATTTGGTTCGCCTACATTTTCACTTAAATTATATCCACAAGTAATGTCATTGTGAATGAAGTTATATCATTAAAAGTGTCAGACACTTTAGACTCCATTTCCATATGCCCTATTATATGAAGACCTGCAACTTGAAATTCTCTCCAGATTAATCTGAGAGGAAATATAGGCTCTCATTCTGAATACATCCCAGAAGGGATTAAGTGACCTGATTTCAAGAAAAAAATGGAACAAGCTATGCGATGACTAATTTGCCTCCCAGTAAAATAAAAGTGACAAACAACAATTTTATTCATAATAGAAGTTTCCCCCAAAGCAGACTTTTCTGCTAACTCTGGCATATTCTATTTGCAAAATATTTTTAATGTATCTCATGTCATGTGCCTCTGTTTGTGAATTCAGGTTTTCTCCTTACAGGAGCATAAAATCTAACAACTATGTTAAAGTAAAATTAAAGATTTGTAGAAGGCATAAGAAACATATCACAACAAACACATAATTTTCCTGGAAAGTAAGAACTCTGAATCTCTCACCCTCTAGGACAAACATCATAGTTATCTAGTGAATAATATCAGTGTATTTGTGTTTAATATGCAATATATTTGTTTTATTGAACATGCTCTGATTTAATAATGAAATGAAAACAAATAATTGTGGCACTTTTCCAACAGAAGTAAAATCCTCAATATACAGACTGATTTATTTAGGAAACCTACTAATTGAAAAATAAGTATGTGCCTAGTGCTGTTCTCCTCTTTATAGCCTTATCATCTGGGGCTGTCTAAAGTAATTTATTTTATTTTTGTTTTTGAATACTTATTTTAGAGAGAGAGACAGAGAGAGAGCATGTTCAGGGGGAGGGGCAGAGGGAGAGAGAGAGAGAATCTCAAGAGGACTCCCCACCAATCATGGAGCCCAGTGTGGGGTTCGATCCCATGACCTTGAGATCATGACCTGAGCCAAAACAGTCAGATGCTCAACCAACTGAGCCACCAATGCACCCTGAAAATAATTTATTAATGCGAAATGTTGGGGTGCCTTACTGATGATTTCATTTCAGTATGATAAATGAAGTACTAGTTAGTCCTAATTTAGTAAGTTTAAAATAAATTATTTTAATCTTTTGATTCAGAAAATAATTGCTCTTTCCTAAGACTTTCTCCTAGATTAAGAAATCTTATATCATTACTTTTAAGTGAGAACTTTGAAGATTGTGATCATTTTTTTAATTCATTAGAGTCTTTCAAGAAAAAGAGAACACAAAAAAATGAGAAAGAACAGACCACAATAGGACATTGAGTTCATGCTTTAGTATGAAATATTTCTGAATATATTGAAAAATTGATTCATCCTTCTAGTACTGGTATCAGGAATGGGGTAATAATACCTGACAGGCTCACTAAAATCTGGATTTATCGTTATTTGACATTTTCAAGTGCCTTCTGAATTTCTCCTAATGACACTATTAAATGTTTTAAAAGTTGTAGTGATTAAAGACTGAGTTTAAGCAGTACCTAATGCCTTCTCAGTCAGCACCTTTCATATATCTCAATATCAGCAGAGATTTCTAATATGGCATCTGATAATAACTGAGGTGCGAGATGCCAAACTAGAAGATAGAAAAGCTGAGAGTCTGGGGAAAGAAATCCAAACTCATCATCATTTTACTTACTCTGTCTTGTCACAGACAATGACATGCTTTGAAAGTGATCCCTAGGAGAAGACAAATCCTGAGTGTAACAATGAGATTTCAGGAACGTGGAGAAACTGAATTGATGGCTGAAATCCACAGAATGTGAAATCTCATTCAGTCAGCGTTCCTCAGAGGAGCTCCCTGCGGGGTCTTGAGAGTGTTGTCACATGTGTGCTTATGCCTGGAGAAATGTATGTGCTTCTATGCTGCACATTGTATGTAAACATGGAATTCTGTATCTTACGTTTAAACTTGAAAAAAGAGCAGAGCAATGCATGCATATACCTGAAACCATAAGAAGGGCTTTCTATTTTATTGCTGCTTACTTTGAATTATGGCTTCTTTACCTGAACTCCACAACCCCACCCTCCCCCATCCCAGAATACCATCTATATATATTGGTGGAATGTGTGGGCATATCCTAAAAAAAATCTCACTCAAAATACCTTGTTTTGTTGTCTTTTGGGATAATTGTTCAAATGGAAGAGTTTTGTTTTGTTTTGTTAAAGAAATATACTTCTTTTTTCTCTTTCCCTTGTTTGTTCTTGGGGAGCTATTTTATGCAATCACTAGTTAAAACTGTAAGTAATTTCACCTTCCATTTTAGAACTTCTGAACCAAACATGCATTTCTGTCCCATTTTCCCTGAAGTAAACTCCATAAAGATATACCCCAAAAGAGTTAACTAAATGAGGAAAGAATTGAAAAGCTAGGGAAGTCCATTTTTGGGTCACTAATTACTAAGGCTAAAGAAACAGCAAGGGCATAGGTAGGAAAATGTGTTCTCTCTTTAGGATGAGATTCAAGCAGTTATCTCAATACATAGTAGACGTGCCCTACAGATTGGGCCTGAGAAAAATCGGGGAAATTTATGGAATAAACAACATTGTCTTTTTCTTCAGTATATATCCCCTTGGGGTTTGTGTTCCTCCTCCCACTTCCCTCTGCTATTCAACGTTCCTTTTCTCCTCTCCTCCTTCCCTCATGCATATCCCTAAACAGAAATCCTAAAAAGCTGCTTCCACATCCCTTCTGCTCTCATACTCTAAAGGGGTTATGAATACATAGAAGAGTTTCTTGTAAGAGTATTAATGGTTTAACAGGCATCACGGGTAAAAGTAAGGAAGAGACTGTGGAGTCCTGGCTTCCATAGTGCGAGGAAAGTTGGAAGGGTTGAGGCCACTGGGGTTCACAGCCCCTTTAGTTGAATCCATTGTCTTCTATTTTGAGTGATACTTTTTTCTGCTAGACATTGTTACTAGTGCTGGCTAAAGGAAATAACCTAGTTCACTCTGCTTCCACAAATAATATACATTATCTACGATGAGTATTCCCATCAACCCATTTAAATGGCTTTTTTTTTTTCCCACTGAGCACAGAGGGGAAAAAAGGAAAGTAGAAATTAGAAGTTTCAGAGTTGCTACTCCGTGCAAAGCCTCTTCCGTATTAGCTTACTTAAGCCTCATTAAAGATTTATAAAGTGAAAATTACTATGTTTGCTTAGAATAATAACAGCAACCATTATTTATTGACCTTCTATATGATAGCCAATTTCCAATTTATTGTCTTTTTAAAAAATTATTTATTTATTTATTTGACAGAGATAGAGACAGCTAGTGAGAGAGGGAACACAACCAGGGGGAGTGGGAGAGGAAGAAGCAGGCTCATAGAGGAGGAGCCTGATGTGGGGCTCGATCCCATAACACTGGGATCACGCCCTGAGCCGAAGGCAGACGCTTAACCGCTGTGCCACCCAGGCGCCCCCCAATTTATTGTCTTATTTAATTCTCATATGGACCTTGTGAAATCGGCATTATTTGTACCCTTGTTTTCCAGACAAGGAAACACAGGATCAGTGCACTTGTCTTATTGAACTGTAAATAGAGAGCTGGGGATATAGGCCCATTTGCATTTTCCATTGGATTAAACAATAGCCAATGGTTATATAGATGGGAAGTGGGTAAGCTGAGACTCGAACTAAGGTTTGCATTGACCCCCAGTTAATGGCAATGATATTGTGTTTATGTTGAGAATGAGTGTGAGTGTGTGTGTGTGTGTGTGTGTGATATGTGTGTGTGTGTGCGATATGTGTGTGTGCGTGTGTATTTACTTATTTTAGAGAGAGAGAGAAAGAAGAGTGTATAAAAGGGGGAGGGGCAGAGGGAGAGACAGAATCTCAAGCAGACCCTGCACTGAGCACAGAGTCCAATGTGGGGTTGATCTCATGACCCTGAGATCATGACCTGAGCCAAAATCAAGAGTCAGACACTTAGCTGACTGAGCCACCCCGGTGTCCTGAAATAGATGTTTCTTTTTTTAATCTTTCCTGACTTTCTAAATTCTTAGCCTTTTTCTCTGGACTAATAAATGATTAATTTAAAAATAGAGAAATAGAAGGATAAAAGAAAGGAAGGAAGGAAAGCATGGGAACAGATATTTCTACAAACAAAACCAGAGCACCATTAGGCTATAAGAGGAATAAGGCATACTAGCTTAGATAAAGGGTGATCAATAATACCTGTCCATGGAATACTGATGAAGTGTAGGCATTACATTCTGTTAGATTTTCACACTTAAGCCTCCAATAATTCTGTGAAGTAGATCTTATTATCTCCGTTTAACACATGAAAACAATATGATAGAAAGGTGTTAAGTAATTCACCCAAGGCCAAATTTCTAGTAGGATTCTGAGTGTATACACTAGCTTTTTAAAGGCTATTTGATACCCATTTCTTTCCATCTTTCCTACTAGGCTCAGATATCAATCTTCTCTTCTTATGAGGGAAAGGCAGTGCTAAGAAAGAGTTCTGCTGGTTTGGACTCTGGCTAGTTCAGATAATATTATTTTCCTTTGGGCCAAAGTACGAGAGGAGGAGAGTACCTGCTTTCCTGAGAGACAGATGAGAGTACAGAGACCCTAGGCTGCCAAAGGGACAGAGTGGGGAGCTCAGAATGCACTGCCCTGCCAGTCCAGGACCATGCAAAGCACAGCTAACCAGATCATCTCAATGTTATTAGTTGATATGGAAAGATAAGAAAATAGAGATTAAAATATTTAGGATAAAAATTATCATAACATAATATTCCATTTCAGAAGGTAAAATGGAATTTGGTACGTTTTTAGTTATAAAAGTGATATCCTGCATTTAATCTTTGATAAATATACTTCTGTAGCTTGTCTCTAAGGAGGCCTTCTCATATTGGTTTACTCTAGACATTTACTCTAGACTGAAGAGACTCTTCCCCTAAAGAGCTCAGGTTCATAACTGTGTCTTGTTTATAGGAAACCCAATTTGGAAAGAAAGTGCTATAAAAATAAAAATATGAAAAATATATTTTAAGAAAACCTGATTAAAAGCAAGCAACCAAGGGAAGCAATATTAATACCAAAGAAAAAATTAAAAGTGAAAAGTATTAAGACTAAAGGAATCTGTGGGGCGCCTGGGTGGCACAGCGGTTAAGCATCTGCCTTTGGCTCAGGGCGTGATCCCGGCGTTATGGGATCGAGCCCCACATCAGGCTCCTCGGCTATGAGCCTGCTTCTTCTTCTCCCACTCCCCCCTGCTTGTGTTCCCTCTCTCGCTGGCTGTCTCTATCTCTGTCGAATAAATAAATAAAAATCTTAAAAAAAAAAAAGAAATCTGATATAATCATTGATAAAAGGCACAGCTCCCAATAATGATATAACTGTCCAATATTATAGATTAGAAATATATAGGGCAGTTAACTATACTTCAATTAAAAAAAGAAATATCTGGGAAGCCTGGGTGGCTCAGTTGTTTAAGCATCTGCTTTCAGCTCAGGTCATGATTTCAGGGTCCTGGGATCCAGTCCAGCATCATCAGGCTCCCTGCTCAGTGGGGAGCCTGCTTCTCCCTCTGCCTGCCACTCCCCTTGCTTGTACTCTCTCTCTCTCTCTCTGACAAATAAATAAAAAAGATCTTTAACTGGGTGATGTGTTTTAAGGAGGGCACATGATGTGATGAGCACTGGGTGTTATACACAACTAATGAATCATTGAAGATTATATCAAAAACTAATGATGTACTATATGTTGGCTAATTGAGTTTAGATTAAAAAAAGAAAAAAGAAAACCTTTAACAAAATAAAAATAAAAAAAGTCATATCTGAGGCAAAACTATTAGAACTACAAGAAAATTTAAAAATATATATAGTGAGTGATTTTATATACCAGTCAGTTTTTCTAGATCAATTAGACACAAAAACAAATCTGAATACAGAGGATTTGAATGAACTCATTGATATAATTGAATGAACAGATACTGAGCAGAATCCTGAATAGATCAATGCATAGAGTAGACTGAATACAACAATAAAGTGTGCATGTTGAAATTATCAGAGTGAAAGTGGGGTCAATAGACCCTTACAATTTACGTACTAAGCACATCCCCAATTCATAATGAATATACAAATTAAGTAGGACTTATTTCAGGAATATGAAAATATTTCAATGTCAAGATATTTATTAATATAATATACCTTTTCAATAATATGATGAAAACAAAAAGGTATGGTTATTTTGGTATTTAACAACATTCACTTGATAAATTTCAGCATATGTTTCAATTTAAAAAATTGTAGGCTGGGATTAAAAGAATACTCCTTTAAAATGAGTTTTAAAAATCACTATCAAACCATCAGTGTTGGCATTCATTCCTCCGAATGGTAGTGCACTGCAAACACCTCCTATAGAATTAGGAAAATAATAAATAATATAATTTCCTTTATTGTTGCCATAACTTACTTTTTAAAAACATATTCCACTTAGTGTAATTAAGATAGCAAACATAAATCATTGATAAGTCATTGATGAAGTGGAGACCCAATTTTTATTCATAGACGATTTGATTGTCCATCTCAGGAATCCAAGAACATTGATACATGAATGATCGAACTTATGAAACAGCTCAGTAATTTTCCTAGGTACAAAATTAATTGGCCAAAATCTATAGCTTTCTTCTATAGTAAAAATAACTGGTCAGAAAATAAAATGGGAAAAAAAAAAAACAACCCCAGAAGATCTTACTCACAGTATTAGTAAAAATAGAAACTACATAGACATAAGCAAGAAATATGCAGGTTCTATTTTTTTAAAAAAAATTACGAAAACCTAAGATACAAAAGAGAATTGAATTAAATGGAAACATACACCAGGTTCTACATGGAAAAACTCAATATAGTAAAGTTTCAGTTCATTCCAAAAGACTTCTAAAGGTTAACGTAATAGCAAAATTATACCAAATCAGGTTAGAAGAGGATGAAAAATACTAAGATTTACTTGCAAGAATAAAAAGATAGGAATTCCAAGAATATTTTAGAAAAGCTGAATAGAGGGCCGCCTGGGTGGCACAGCGGTTGAGTGTCTGCCTTCGGCTCAGGGCGTGGTCCCGGCGTCCCGGCGTTATGGGATCGAGCCCCACGTCAGGCTCTTCCGCTATGAGCCTGCTTCTTCCTCTCCCACTCCCCCTGCTTGTGTTCCCTCTCTGGCTGGCTGTCTCTATCTCTGTCGAATAAATAAATAAAATCTTTAAAAGAAAAAAAAAGAAAGAAAAGCTGACTAGATGTACTTACAGCAATTATCAAAATAAAGTAAAAATTTTTTTAAACGATGTTGTACTGATCTCAGGAAAATGTAGACCAAATTAGATAATAGAAAACATAGAATAGACTTCAAAATTGAAACTGAAAGAATCAAGTGATTTTCTATAGGCTTAGATTGTCCCATTAGAGTTGTATACTTGAATATGAAATCAAAGCCCTTGTTCAAAATGAAGGGCTGCTATGTTGAGTTTCGTTTCCTTTGTGCATTTATTTCCTCTAGAGAAATAGACACATGTATCAATTATCATCATCATCATCATAATTGCTATTGTTATCATAGCTAACTTGTATTTAATGCTTCCTAGTTGTGTCAGAAACTATTCTAAGCACATTGCATGTATTGTATCATTTAATAGACATAATAATTTTATGAAGTTGGTATAATTTTTTCCACAATTTACAGATAAAGGTACTGAGACTTAAAAAGTTGCAGTAAATGCCCATAGAGAGTGATGGTGAGACCAGGAAGCACAGGTAATCTGGTAATAGAGTACAGGTTCTTAAGAATTGAACTGTTACTTCACAAGCACACATGTGCTTTTATTTTTAAGTATTATTAGGTAGCAGGCCAAAGTCATGACATAGATGCTCTAAAGTAGCAATGCCAGTTTTCTGTTGGAAGTGAACATTTTATTTTCTTTATACCTGAATGTTTAAAAAAAAATTATGTAGTAAGCATTACTTTTATAACCCCAGAACAGTAGTTTTAAAAGGTGATTTCAGCCTGGTGATTTCTTTTTCTTTTTTTTTTTTTTTAAAGATTTTATTTATTTGACAGAGATAGAGACAGCCAGCGAGAGAGGGAACACAAGCAGGGGGAGCAGGAGAGGAAGAAGCAGGCTCATAGCGGAGGAGCCTGATGTGGGGCTCGATCCCACAACGCCTGGATCACGCCCTGAGCCGAAGGCAGACGCCTAACTGCTGTGCCACCCAGGCGCCCCACAGCCTGGTGATTTCTTTAATGAATAGCTCAGAGAAGTCTACCAAATCTGTACCGTTTGACTCATTAGCTCTCTAACTCAAGAAATCAACATCCACTTTTTCCATAGTGGTGACCAGAGGTGCAGCTACTCCTTATTGCCACCATCACCACTGTAACTGCCACCACAATTTGAATAGCCAAAATGTTGCAGTTCTGACAAATGCTTTATATCCATGACTTCAAGTACTCTTTTTATTATTATTCCCATTTTACTGAGGATGAACTAAAGCTTGGAGTACTTATAGGTCTTGCCCAGGGTGACACCAGCCCATACTTGGAGTAGACAAGGTCGCATCCAGATCTGCTCAGTTCTATAACCTCTACTCTTCTGCAATATTATTTCACAAAGTTTCCATTTGGGCCAGATGGAAACCCTAGAGGCTAAAACTAGTGTTTTTTTATTTTTTAAAGATTTTATTTATTTATTTATTTGACAGAGAGAAAGACAGCTAGCAAGAGAGGGAACACAACCAGGCGTGGGAGAGGAAGAAGCAGGCTCCCAGCGGAGGAGCCTGATGCGGGGCTCGATCCCAGGGATCCAGGATCATGCCCTGAGCTGAAGGCAGATGCTTAATGACTGAGCCACCCAGGCGCCCCTAAAACTAGTGTTTTAATGCCTCATTTTTGTTATTAAATTTAGGTGCACATGCAATTACCTTGTTCAAATACATCAAAAAAAATTAAGAGTGAGTCATTTTTTTATTATGTGCAAACTCAGTCTCTACTTGGTATTTGTGCATCTTCCTTTTCTCTTCCAATACTCTTAGAAAAATCACATTATTCTCAAAAGTCTTGATCAAATTGTTGGAAGAGGTAATTGAGAGGATATGACTGGCAGTTGTTCCGAGAGCTGAACTTAGGTAATTAGAGGCTCCTCACCATGTAAGTTCTACCTGCTTTTCCCCCACTACGAGCCATTTCAAGGATGCAGCCTTAAGAGAGTAATGTGTTGTTGAGACCATCTTGGTGATATATGTGACTGAATCCAGTTAAGTTCTCTCTATAAACTTTAAGATTCTGATGGGGAGGTGTGGAAATCTACTCATCTTGCGGCTGCTAAGACAAGACTCTGGGGTGCCTGGGTGGCTCAGTCGGTTGAGCGTCTGTCTTCAGCTTGGGTCATGATCTCAGGTTCCTGGGATCGAGTCCTGCATTGGGCTCCTTGCTCAGCAGAGGGTCTTCTTCTTCCTCTCCTTTTGCCCCTCCCCCCCCGTTTGGGCTCTCTCCCTCAAATAAATAAAATCTTTAAAAGAAAAAAAAACCAAGTCTCCTATGCAGGTTCTCTTACTTATTAATCTTCCACCTACCAATCTGTAATGGTCTGCCTTTTTGTTTGGGCTGTCCTTGCCCTGCATGTGCAGGGGGCCAATTTATGAACCAATACAAACACAGATATTTGGTCCCCTCTGTCCATTCCAAAGGATGTTGTGTATACCAAGAAATCACACTTTTGTTTAATTAATATGTGTTTATTGAATAATTACTATGTGTTAGATACTGTGCTAGGCATGGAGAATAGAATAGTGTTTTATTAGGGCAATGCTAGCTGCTACAACAGATAAACTCCTAAATCTCTGTGGCTTAAAACAATGAGAAGCCCAATATGGATGTTTTGGGTTGAGTAAATTTCCTCCTGTTTGTGATTCAGTTTCCCTCATCTTCAAAACATGGTTTCCAACATCTTTCTCTGTTCAGTCAGTTTAAGGAAAAAGAGTATAGAGTATTGCATATAATTTTAAATTGGCCTGTTCTTGAAGTGGTCTATATCACTTTTTCCCAGATTTCATTGGCCAGAACTCTGTCATATGGCCACACCAAACTGGCTGGTAAATGTAGGCTTGCCATGTGCCCAAAGGATTAATATAACATCCTTTTTCCTGCTCATTTGCTACTCACAATATCTTTGAGGAGGTGGACATTAACTAGTTAGCATATAACACCAATGGACAATTTCAACTGTGGCTGTTATTTTTATGGAGAAGAATATGGTGCTAAAAGGACCTATTATTTATAGGTTTTGA
Organism: Ailuropoda melanoleuca; assembly: GCF_002007445.2. Lineage (NCBI taxonomy): Eukaryota > Metazoa > Chordata > Mammalia > Carnivora > Ursidae > Ailuropoda > Ailuropoda melanoleuca. The sequence goes on along the minus strand of NC_048230.1, from coordinate 81,756,094 downwards.
TCTAATTAGAGAAATCAGGAAGGCTTCACTGAGGGAGTGAGACTAGAATCTCAAGGATGGGCAGGTGAAGAAAGGAGAGAAGGTGCAAGGGTCCTGGGGAGGAGAGCCCATGGTGAGCAGGTGGGATGAGGAAATACAAGAGAGAGGCTGGATGGGGCTGGAGGAGTCCTAACCTGTACAGCCTGTGAGCCATTTCAGTCTAAATCCTGTCCGATGGACAATGCTGAACCATTGAAGAGCGTGAAGTTACAAGCTGACCTGGTCAGATTGATATCTTGAAAGAAATCACTCAGGCTGCATTGTGAAAATGCGTTGGCATGGGGAAAAAATAAATGTAGGGAGGCCTTTAGTTGTGGGAGGTGGAGGTGGGAAGAAGTAAAAAAAAAAAAAATTTAGGAGGTGAATTCGACAGAATTGATGATAAGCTAGACTTTACTATTTATTTAGTCATTTTGCTGGATGGTTTGCATCCTCATAACGTCTATGCTCATAGATGAATTTTAAAACTGGACAACCTGGCTGGGAAGTGAAAAGCTAGCTTACATTGCCTTCAGCCAGGCTTAAGCAAACAGAAGCAGAGATACAGTTGTTAGTGGCTTAGTATCTTTTGTTACCTTCTTTGTCAAAACCTTCACCTTCTCCCTTTGAGTCTACTCTTTCAACCTGATCGTAGGGTCTGTCCAACTAATTTTTCCATGATGTGTTATGTTTCCCCATGGGCATTTATATTTCAAAAGAGGATTTTAAAATATCTACTTAGAAGATATTAACTCGGGAAATAAAACAATGATGCTTCGAATATTGGGGGAAATGTGATCTTCGAATCATGCAACACAGATACCACTTTCAGGGCCTTTAATAAAGCCATTCAATTGGGTTCTTCCAGGGCCTCTTAATTCTGGTGGGAGAAGTTTCTTAAGACAGCCGAGACCTGGATATAGAGTGTCCCCAGGATTACTGAGTTATGTGCTGGTTCTGAAATAACATCTGCAGCTTTATTCTTCTTTACAACATGACACCATAGGCAGAATTTGAAATCCAAAGGGATAATCCATTTCATGCTGAAAATATATGTATGCTAGAATTTTAAAATATTTTTATATATACACAAAAATTAAAATAAGCAAAAATATGTATTCTGTTTTTGTATATGTATACTTAAGGAGGCCACAAACCACTCATGAAAGCTTTATTTATGGATGCCCTTCCACTGTGGTTAAGAATTTGCTGCTCTATTTGAAAGCAGATTATAGGAAATCGTGTCTCTTTCTCTCTTACTCTCCTCTTCCACAGCTAAAAATATGGGAGCAGGACTAAGGTCCTGTGAGGTGACACCTGATTTATCCCTGGATGCCTCTACGTGTGTGCATGTGTGTGGGTGTATGTCTATATGAGTCAGGCTTTTTGCTCAGCCATCTCACCAGATCAGCCCCCAAGACACCCACACTCACTTTTGAGCAGAAGCTAAGGCCCAATAAACACAGACCTTCTAGCTAGAACTGGGGGAAGGAACCAGAATTTAGTTGCTGGCAGATCCATCCTCTTGGCAGAAAAACCCCATGTGCACCTGTTCAAATAGATCTTGGGTGATTTTTAGCCTCCTAGCAATTGCCTGACATAAAGAGTACAGTGTGATTCTTCGTTTATTTTACAATTCAGTGAGCACCAAATTAAGTTTAATAGTATAGGAAACACACACATGCACACATACCTCCCCATCCCCAATTTTAAAAAAGATTTGTCACATTCTGGCTAATAATAAACACTTGATTTCGGCTCTCTCTTTTTTTTTTTAACAGCATGAAACTATTTTAAGCCATGTAATGATTTTTTAATCATAGGAGAGAAAGCACTTTTTTTCAGGGAACATTGTAATACAGCATCTACAGCCTGTAAGTGTTGCTGCTCTTTGCATTTAGAGAAGAGTATTTAGTGGTATTCGATAATATTGAGGGTGGAGCATGTATGAGGGTGACAAAAATGGCACATATCCTACAAAGTAAGTTTAAAGCAGGAGAGTAAGAGGTTGGATGTTTGGGTGTTTGGATTCTTGACTTTGTCATGGGTTTTGAGAGACAGGCCAAAGATGTCTTTCCCACCAGCCTGAATATTCTCCGAAGCCTTGACTACTGACAGCCACTTTTGAGCCTTACACTAAAGCCAGAACTAAACTCCTTCGATTATGACTCTGTCCAACTGCTATCAATGTACTCAGCGAATGGGTGTCCCATCCAGCTCTTACAATTTTAGCCAGAAAATACCCCCTCCCATTCCCAGTCTCCTTTCATCTAATATATGCCTGAAAGAGGGTTTAGAACATTGGCACCCATATCCTGGGGGTAGGAAGAGAGAACAGTTGTTTGACTAGGGCACTGATGGAAAAGACAAGAAGAAAAATGAAATGAAATTGCTCTATTTGAATATCACAACCATTATTAATTACAGGGTATTTAATAAAATACAGATCTCCACGTTGAGTTTTGTGGTAAGACTGATGCATCAGCATCATTTGGGTGGAAGAAGTTTTTGAACCTCTTTTTATCAGTAGAAATTCTTTTAAAAAATCAGAATTCTGTAAAGAATACCATACATAGGACAGACAAAACAGAGTTACATTGGTTCACCTGATGGAGAAGAGTCTGAGGCCCTTGAACTTCCCACTGGAACTCACTTTGAGAAACAACATATACTTGAACCCTTTGCTTTGAAAGATCCTAGTGTCCAGGAGACAGCAGTGAACATCCAGCTATGATGTGGGAGTGGAGGCAGAGAGGGTAGAAGTGTGTCTACATGGATCCATGACTACTGGCTACTTCTATGGCAGGGGGTTGGTATATGTGTTGGTATATTGGGCCAAATATATATTTGATATTCATCAGACAAAGGATTTTTCTCAGGGCACAAAACCATCAATGGACAAGTTTGCTCCATGAAGGGACATGAGAAATGGCACTTCCAAAATCCAGCAATATGATTTTGTGACTTTCCTTTTATTTTATTTTTTAAAGATTTTTTATTTATTCATTTGAGAGAGAGCGCTCAAGTAAGAACACAGCAGGGGGGAGGGTCAGAGGGAGAGGGAGAAGCAGACTCCCCACTGATCAAGGTGCCTGACATGGGGCTCGATCCCAGGACCCTGGTATCATGGCCTAAGCTGAAGCCAGACGCTTAACTGACTTAGCCACCCAGGCACCCGTGGCTTTCCTTTTAGACTTTAGAATGGATCTGTGATTTGTTACTGACTCAGTTTCTCCTTCTAGCAATGTCTGATTTGCTGTTAGTGAGTGGGTAATTATATCTTAGATATAATTTAATATCTAAATTATAGACCTTAGATATTTATATAAAGATATAAATATATGGACAAAGAAGAGTCAAAATCAAAGCTAAGAAGCAACTTGACAGAATTTCAAAGCTTGGAAGCTACCATTCAGCCACTTCTAGGACACTGGTTTGAGAGTTCTCCAAAGAACATGGCTGAGGATAACAGAATGTTAACTCCAAAAGTTCTTTGAAAATAACCTGTGAAATGCTTTTATTTACTCATTTGCTTTTCCTGTTTTACAGCAAAAGAACTAGAATTTAGTTGTGACATGAGAACACTTGAGTCAGAACATCTTCGTAATTAAAATGGTATTTTAAAATACAAAATAAGACTGGTGGTGGAATAATAGCTTCTTTCCATTTTTTCTCCCTGAACCCTGTTGACAAGAGGGTGGGGAGGAAAAGAGAGACAATTAAAAGACCCCAGCTAGATACACTGATGATTGGCGAAGCCCATGGTGAAAGATAATAGAGAATATTAGCTAAATATGGATAAATTTGGATAAATTCAGGGGAAGATGTCACAAATAAATACAGAAGCACTCAGATTTAAAGCAGGATGCAGAAGTTTCTGAAAATAATTGGAAAATTCTGTGGGAATGATAAAGAATTGGAACTTGGTGGGAGTCAGAAAGGGAGAAAAGGGTAGATCTCTGAAATGTGATATTTGGCTTGATACAGCAGTTGTGCAGGGGCCAAAGGAAAGATAGTTTGAACACGATGATATCTTAATGTTGCTCTTTGTTGTGACCTGCGCTCTTACTCTATAGAACTAGCTATGGCCGGGTGGATTCATGAAAGGAAGTGGCCAATAGCATCACGGCTACTCATCAGCGTCCACTCTACAGAATGATGCTAACTGGGTCTGTGGGTAGTTGTGTATGCATGTGGTGGGAGCGGGTGGGTATTTAAAGCTGGTAGAAGCTTTCTAGGGCAGAAACTAAAAAATGAGTAAGAAACTGTTTTAAAACAGCATAGTAACTTTTACTCTACTGGCTGGCCCAATTCGCTATGTACTCATTGAATACTGCTACCTTATAAAGCTATCTGGGTGTTTTTAAGTAAATTGGATGTTGGAAGAGAGTTGCCCCCATTTGAAAACTAGGAAGAAGTCAAAGGTCTTTGCATGGAAAGCAGGCAGAGATTCACTGCATGTTAAAAACTGAATGAACTTTTGAGCACAGGCAATGTGCCATGTTCTGTTCTAGGCACAGGGGACAGAGTGAAGCAGATAGAGAAGGCATAGCACTTACTCTTTAACAGGGTGAAATGAATGTCATTTTCAAAGGACAGGTGAAGAATGCTCATGGGAAACTTATTCTGAAACAGAGGGCCCCTTCCAATGAATTAGTACACATCTAGACACTCAAAGAAATGACAGAGAACAGGGGAACTCACATAAGAAATCAAACAAGAAAAGGAAATAGAAAGCAAGCAGGTAGCACTCAAAAACGGAAAACGGAAATAACACAATGGCTGGAAGGATAAGCAGGGTAGAGGCTTATCTCCTACCTATCAGCTGCAGGCCAGGGCTGTTGGGGATCTTTAGCCTGGATGCAGACTATGGGGGAGAAAGAGCCTCATTGAGGCTGCCAGGGGTCCTTGGAAGAGTGAGCAGTCCTCAGTAGAAGGAGGCTGGAGGTCTACTGCTGGCCTCTCCAGGACTGAGGAAGGAGCTCTGTGATTACACGTGTGTGTTCAGCTATGAAAATTCATTGAGCTGTGTATTAAGATTTATGCACTTTTCTATTTGGGAATTTCACCTCAATAGAAAGTTCACTAAAAACAATTGAGGTGTATAGGCAATGATGAAAAACAATGAAATTCTTGGCAGAGAGAACACGAAAAAGCATAATTCAACTGCTATGTTTGTATGCAGAGTTGGGGTGGGGGGAGAAAGAGAGAAAAATAGAGAAGGAAAGAGGAAGAAGGAAGGAGGAGGGTGAGGGAGAGAGAAATGCAGTTCTTTATTCCCAGCATAATGCATAAAATTCATGGTAATCTATGCTTACAAAATGAAAGTGATAGGCATAGATGTTCAGAAAATAATTTTTTAGGTTGCAGGAAATAGAATGACTATGACAAATGAGAGGTGTCAAGTTGAATTTCTTCCATGATAAACCAGTGGTTAAAACTAGTACAAACTTTCAGCTAATGAGAGGCTGTACCTCTCAAGGGAGCCAGAAGAGGAAGTACAAAAATATTTTGTATCTGGTATTGTCATGGAAAATACCCTAGATGCCCGATTTCAAAGGATAATGAATCTCACTTATTAATTCATTTATTCCAGAAATACTTGTTGAGCCTTTACTGTGGGCCAGACCCTATAGGAGATGCAGGACCTGTATCGGAGAAGATATTGGCAGGAGAGAACTGATGGTAATACAGAATACAGGTAGAGGAAAAGGGAGGAGATAGTGAATCTTAATCTTAGCTGGAAAAATAATAAGATACTGGCTAGAAGGAAAAACCATATTTTAGAGAGTACAGGAGACTAAGAGAATGACATTTTAAGAGAATTGCACCATAATAAATTGCTAAACTCAATGTTTCCTATTGTTTTGGAGCCTGATGGAGTTGCCACAGCATCTACATAGGACAAGTGCAACATCCAGAAGCTATCACTAGGTTCCTCAATCTTACCACTTCGGGGTAAAAGGGCCAGACCATCAGCACCTGCCTTCCCTGCCTGATGGTTTCCTCAGGCTGCTCATGCCTGCTCTGCTTGCACATATCATAGCAGGTTGGAAGTGCCAGGGAGTTACCCACTGGTCACCTAGAGCAGCTGCAGTCAATGATGGAATGATTGTATAGTGGTGCATAAATACCCCAGCTCCCTCATCCCCAGGTGGGGTAATTCTGAGGTCTGTGTTGTACACTGACTCGCAAAGTTTTTGCCTACAGCAGTAACTGGATCGAAAAACACACTCTGTTCTGCTTCTCACTGTCTCTCTTCCTTGTTCCCCAATCTGTGTACTCACGTCAAACACTCACATCTCCCATTGCTTCTAGGGGAACCTAAACTCAGAAAAATGTGGAACTAGTTTTTCCACCCTCAACACATCATCCATAAATGGATACAAGGAGATGGAGAGAGGCTGAGAAATGCTGACAGTGAGGATTTATACGGAGAGAATTGTTTGGGGGAGCACTCCCTGCACTGCATGGCGGGGGAGGGGTAAGGATGAAGTTAAGTGACAAGGCTGAGGAACACCACCTGGAAAACTTGACCTGACCCCATGGAATTTAAAGGAGGGGAGGCACAGGGACTGATGTGACTCTTTGCTGGAGAAGCAAGAGGGAGAGCAGCTGAATGGAGTCCGGCTAAGTTGGGGCAGGCAGGCAGCAATAGACACAGGTGGGTGTTTGCTGTGGGCCAGCCATGCATCCACAGGAAGGAAAAAAAACTTAGGTAGTTGGGATGCATAGTGTCAATGATCCTTCCCCTGCTTGTTTTCATATCCTTGCAAGTATGCCTATATAGTGTCTCCTGTTGGGGCTAGGGTCTATTTCCCCATCCCATGCATCTGGACAGGCCTTGTTACTTCCTTCAGAAAGTAGAATTTAAGGAGAATGCCATTGTACCAGTTCCAAGCCTATGCCTCAGGGGGCTTCAAACACTTTGACTCTCTCGTGGAACCCTGTCCAGTGGGTTGCATGATTAAGAATGAATTAGCCTGCTGGAAAATTAAAGACTACATTGACCAGAGTTGAGTCAGCCCGGTTGCTTCTGCCAGATCCTTAGACAGAGAGCAGAGTTGACCATCAGCTGACAAAAGTTATATGAGGGAACCTGGTGAGAGCAGCAGACTACCTAATCAAGCAGCCCAAATTGCTGACCTACAGAATAATAGGCTAAATAATTAGCTGTTGTTATAAGCTACTAATTTGTGGTGTGGTTTGTTATACAGCAAATTCTTACTGATGAAGTGAACATTTTTATTTTATTTTTAGTGAGAGAGAGTGAGAGAGAGGATAGGGAGCAAGAGAATCCCAAGCAGACTCCATGCCCAACACAAAACCTGCTGTGGGGCTTGACCTCGTGACCTTGAGATGATAACCTGGGCCGAAATCAAGAGTTGGATGCCCACTGATTGTGCCACCCAGGTGCCCTGAGAGTGAACATTTAATATCGATTATTGGATTTTCTTTTCTATCTGGAAAATGAGACTATTTTTAACCTTCTGAGAGTGAGATGAAAAATATGTGATTTGCCTAAGGGAATGTCCAGGTCTGAGGGAAAAGGGCACCTCAGTGCTAGTCTCTCACGCTCAGTTATGTCCCTACTAGTTATATAAACTGTTATTCAATTTATAGAATCTTACCAAGTTCTAAGCATTTTTACTTTATTGTAAGTCTTTTGAGCCTGAGGATCATGATTGATCTATCTTCCTAGTGAGATAATACAGCTTTATTATGTATGTATGCATGTGTGTGCACACATGTGTGTGAGAAATAACTCTGATAATTAAAAACTAGTGAAAAATGTCCCCTCACCTTATCAAAACAATTTGTTTTATTTTTCCTATGAAATGATTGCCTGGAGTAGTAACATTTGCTTCACAACATAAAATTTTAAAAATTGCTACTATAATGAATATGAAAATACTTTGAAATATCAAAAGAAATGAGAGAGATGCCATGTATGGGCTAAATGGGGTACATTGAGAGAGAGGCTCCAAGAACTAGGAAGTAAGGTACCAACATGAATATACACAATCCACCCTTATTGAATTCAAGCTGGAAGAAAGAAAGTCTCCACCCAGACCCACACTCAGCCAGTAAAACCAAAATGACACTTGATGGAGGGAAAATACAGGTAGAGGGTTAGGCATGAAGAGAAGGTGACATATATAAAAAGGAGAGAGAAATGGTGAAACGGAGAAATTGCGAAAAGATGGTGGGCTAGGGATATTTTGCTAAAATATTATTCATTTTCACCTGTAGCCATAGAGTTGCACATGGTATTTTTTATAATGATATTAATCTCTCTGTGTCTCGGCTACATCTCATTCCCAGTCTTCGTGATGTTTACTTTTGGCATTTGCTCTTTTCCTTTATCAGAATCATAGGAATCGTATTTTATTAATACTTTCAAGGAACGAGCTTTCAAAATTTTTTGTCCCTTCTCCTATTTTTCCCCATTTGAAAATATTTTAAAATTTCTTTTCTTCACTGTTGTTTAATTTTGCTTTTCACATTTCAGGTTTTTGAAAAATTACTTTATTTGGCAGGTTTTGTTAAATAATGAAGGCAATCAAGGCTATAAATTTTCCTCTGAATATAGCTTTAATGTGTTCTGTAGGCTTGTTATGGAGGATTCTTCAATACCTTCCAGGCAGGTTTTAATTTCCTTTTTAATTTCCTTTTTGATCAAAGATTATGTAGAAGCCTGGTGCTTTATTGTCAAGTCATTAAGATATTTTTGGTTACCATTTCATAATTTATTTCTAATTTTATTAGCTTCTGATCAGAGAATATAACTTATTAAAACTCTCCATTTACACATTTTTCTAGCTTTTTTTTCAGTGACCACATATATGACCAACCTTTAAAAATGTTCCATGAGTATTTGAAAAAGTCCATTCAAAGATAAGGTCCACTTGTTTATTAATTGTGTTTTCAGTTTGTGTCCCTTATTTTTTGAGCTAGATCTTTCCATTCTGAGAGATGGATATTGATGTTTCCACCATAATTATATTTCTAGCAAGTTCTTCTTGCTTTAAAAATCAATTTAAGTATTGACCTTCTGTGGTGGTTGGCTCATGCCAGTGATGATTGCTGCTTCTAAATTGTGCCATTTATTATTATATATTGTCCCTTTTGATCCTATTTGTTTCTTTTGCCCTTAAGTTATACTTAGCTGATATCAATATTGCCATTTTCACTTTCATTTTGTTTACATTTTCCTGGTATCTCTTTGCTAATTCCATCTCTCTTTATGTTATGTTAAAAGTATTTTGAGAGTGTTCTTTAATGTAACATCTGGCTGTGTTTTGTTTTATAAAGAAATCTGTTGCCTCTGTCTTTTCATGGTAGAATCCTGTTCTTTCACATTTTATGCAGTGACTGATAAAGCTAGTGTGTTACTTGGACCTTATTTTATGTTTACTACTGGATAGGGGTTGTTTCTTCTTTTTCTTTGCCTTGCTTTTCCTGTTTATTCCCTTTGCTAATTTGGAAAGTCTGCTGTATTCTTCCTTGTCATTGATGGTTAATTTCTATTCTCTTGACATAAGTGATAATAATGTCTACTACTCATTAAAAAAAGAGATTCCTCCTCTTTCTCAAAAAAAAAATTCTGTTTTCTTCCTACTTTGCTCCATTCCAATAAAATGAGATTTTACAAACCTACTCCCATTCTTCTGTCCTCCTTTTTTCTCTTCCCCTGAAGAGATGTTGAAATCTTTTTATTGCCACCTTGGTAACCATTTCTCATAGGCTTGACAGTTAAAGTGTAGTGTTTATTAACTTTTTAAAGATGAACTTTTTCTTAAAGATGTCCTTCTGTAGTGTGTCACTAATTTTGATAATTATGCATTGCTATATAGCCTATTCTTATTCATTTCTGAATCTTATTTATATTTATTTATATAGGTTAATAACTATATATGAACTTGCATATGTATGTTACACACATATATAGACACAATGCATGTATGTATGTGCAACATGCATATTATATATAATCATTGCTCACTCTTTTTCATCTTTACAGGTTTCTGAATTTTCTCATTTGTTGTTGGAATAGAGTCTTTTCAGGGTTTTTTTTTTTCAGATGGGGTTCAAAGCGATATTCTTGCCAAATCCTTTCCTCTCCTAAAATAGCTTTTGTTTGCCCTGAGAGATCAATGATATTTAAGCTGGAGGTAAGTTGATCCACCATCCTGTTTTATCCAATGTTGGTGATAAGACATTCTTTTATAGGGGATTATTTGTTTCTACCTTTAAGAATGTTACATGTTCTTTTTCCTTAGAGATCAGGATATATTTTTTTCATGAAATACCTGTGGATGTATTTTCTTTCCTATTCAGCTTGAATCTTAATGAGCATCTTACATTTATAGGTTGTGGGAAGCAAGAGGGTCTGTACCTCCAGGGGCTGCTGTGTAGAAGTAAGCAGGCTGGCACCTCCCACCTCTCCCATCTTATTGGAGTCTCTCACCTGAAGGAAAATCCCTGAAGGAAATCCCCAGCTTTTTGGTCATCTCCCACTTGGCCTTTTGGAGATCCAGCACCTTCACACTGAGTTGACATCAACATTCCCTTAGGGGGCATGGATCTCTATATGCCAAGTTTTCCCCCAGAATCCTGTGTTTTAGGTCCTTGACTAGGCTGTGATGCTGTTCTCCATTTACTTGCTCAGCTTATGAGATCAAAAGGCCACACCCTTATCGATGCTTAGGAGTTCAACAGAAACCAGAGCTTCACTGCATCCATTTGCTGTTTGGCTTAAGAGAGGCAAAGGGATAGAAGCTGGGAGCAGTGACCCCATGGCACCATGCGCAGAATGCCCTGTTCCCAAACTTCTTCCCTTCTGGTTTGAATGACAGGTATAGTTAACCATTTTAAGCATATGAGGCTGTGTGGGCTGGGCCAGTGGTTTTTGAATTTCAGTGTGCATATGACTTCCCTCTGGATCTTATTAAAATGCAATGTTGATTCAGTAGGTTAGGGGTGGGGCTCCAAATTCTGGATTTCTAACATATTTCCAGGACAGACACTGAGGGTCTGCTGACCACTCTTTGAGTACCAAGGCCTTAAAGCCATGAAATAAATGGCTTCTATTTAATCAATCAAAGCAGATGGTCCTATTGAAAATGTAAACAAAGAGAGTTTAATATAGTAAGTTGACTTTAGCAGAATCTGTTCATCAGTGGTGATGGTAGATGAAGATTAATGTCTAGTAGGAGTGTACAACCTAATAAGATTCCACACATTTCGTAACAATTTTTCATAGATGCATCAGTCATTTTTTCCCCATATCTTTGTATCATTCTCTCCTGGTAAAGTTTTATTCTTTTTAATCTATGTTAGAGTTTTCTTGGATTAAATAAGAAAAATCAGTGATTTTCTTTATGGAAATTATGTCATACATGTCATTTTGAGAACCTCTTGTTATTTGTTCATTTATTCAACAACCATTTATTGAGCATTTATTGTGTGCCAGAGTTTACTCTAAGCATTGGAACAATGTTTGACTAGATTGCATGCCCAATGGAGCTTTGTCTGTTTATTGATTCATTGATTGGCTATTCAGTATCCGTCCCCCTTTCCTGTTAGTGTAACCCAATTATCTTCTTAGAAGTTGCCTTCTTTCCAACTCGGTACAATCATGCCATAATGGTAAAAATTGTACCATGCTCTCTTACAAAGAATTTGAAGTGCTCTTTGAAAGTTTTTTCTTTGGCTCGGTGTTTTACAACCTTGACTACACAGTGATCTCTTGGGTGGGGGATAAAATATCAAATGTTTCGGTCCCACCTGCAGATATTCTGATCTAATTGGTTTTTGGCATGGCCTAAGCATCAGGTTTTATAAAGCTCTCCACAAGTGATTTGGGGGATTTTAATGTGCAGCCAAAATCAGACAAACCTTCCTTAGATCTTTACTTTCACTGACCCAGTATGGTCAAGCAGTAGGACTGTGACTTCACCTTGACCAATTGGCCTCCCTCCCAGAACCCTAAATCTTAATAACAGATGGAAGAACCATTTTGCAGCAGCACCGAAACCTGGCCATGATGCGTTGTCTACTTTGTACTTTCTCTGCAACTGTCATTCCAAGCTCTTGAGTTCCCTCATAACTTATCGGTAAATAGCCCTTATGCTTAAACAGGGCAGAGTTATTTTCTATTGCTGACAGCCAAAGAATCTCAACAGAGACAACCCTTGAGCTTTTCATCCTTCTATATAACTGCCAAGAGCCGTCGATCTGCTGTGAAGATCATGGTCTCAGAACCCGGTATCATGCTCCTTAATTGTGCAGAAGGAAATTTCCAAAGACAGAAGGCAGGAGAACCACCCAGGCTCTTATCAAAGGGGTTAGGGACTCATTCACACTTGCTCCTTCAGGTGTGTTTCTTTACTCAACCAATCATTGCCACACTTAAAAATCTGGTTTTTGTGTATTTGTTTTCAGGAAAAATGTAAAGATGACAGAAAAGGTCCTGCTTAATTGGATGGACAAGTCAAAAAGCATATGACTAAGCAGAAGACCTAGGAAACATGCCATATTACCAGACACGGAGAGCACAGGCATCTGTTTATAGCAGAAACATGCAGAACTCTCTGTCTCAAATACACATTTGCATGGAAACCAAAATATAAATGGATGAAGAAGACATAGGATAGCAGAAGCTGCTATCTGACATTTATTCTTTCTCCTACACACTCATTTGGTGTTTCAGGTCAGGTTCCCTGGAAGCACTCGATTTATTGAAGGCAGGTGCCCTGGACATCCTGTGGGGAGGTGAGGGAAGCAGGATGTGATAGGGCAGGGGAAGGAGCTGCACAACAATGTGGTCACAGCTGGAGTCTGGCCTCAGCCTGATCTCACAGGGAGCTCTGGAGTGTGAAAAAAATCACGAAGTTGAGGCAAGGGGGCTGGCCTTTTGTGCCCTCATATCAATTAGTCATTGGTAATTCTCTCAGGCATTTTGGGGAGGGGGCAGGCAAATTCTCTGGGGAAGGGGATAACCTTGAATTTCTAGCCACCGGTACTCACAGGAGCTAGGAGGTGGGGACACCTGATGGTGAAGGTCAGCCAACAGCAGCTTCTACACCTGGATAAACACTGTTGGTTGCACCGTGCCTTACTATTTACATTTGTGAAATGCAATAAATAGTCTCGTCGTGCGCATAACTTTAACGCTGAATTATTTTATAGATCAAGAAGTTAACCGTATTCCTTTCTTTGCATAACTCAAAAAAAAAAAAGGCTTCTTCTTAATGCACCAGCTACTGCTTGAGAAATCACCTTTATCTTAAAACTTTGATTCGAGTGGAAATGCAAGGTTTAGCAAAGGAATACCACCTTAAACATTTTAAGACACCCTATTTAGCAGAAGGGACATTTATCGATACGCTGAGAGCTGAGAGCTCTGGATTCCAGTTCTGCCTGCGTGGATCTCCAGCAATGTGACTTTGCAAAAGTGCTTCACCCTTTCTGGGCGTCACATTCTTCATTTAGAAAAGTCCGGGCTCAGCGTAAACAATTTCTGAGTTACTTTTGAACTCGAAAAACTTGTCAGTGGCTGACTTGATTTCCTGCAGGGAGGAGGCAGAGATAATTTTTTTGTTTACAAAGAACAAGTTTTCATCTTGCAGCCTTTAATACAAGAGCAGGAGAAAGAAATGTAATAGCGCCAAGGTAGCGGCAGCCTTGCTTTGTTTGGATTCAGGGTCTCTGATACGACATATTGGATGTGTCAATGGAATGTGATTTATTTTGCTTCATAACATTTGGGAACAGATATTTGGTATTTCATCCAAGGAAAGCAATTTGCAGAAACCTTTTAGAAGGTGGCTGGAGCATCAGTAATCGCTGCCATTTCTTTATGCCAACATTTCCTTAAAGCTCCACAATTTTTCATGTTAATCATCCCTCACAGCAGGCTCCTTCTAGGGCTTTGGAGCAGGGCACCCACCCCTTAGAAACCAGGCTCTATTTTTAAAGTCCACCAGCCAACAAACTCCCTATTAATCGTGTGAAATCTGCTCAGATGGCTGCTCTTCTGGGTTCTCTGTGCCCCCCCTCCTGCTCTCAAGCCCCATCTGCACAACCCTCCCCCGGAAGCTATTTTTAGCTCTTAGCAGCTACATCCTCCAGAACTACTAGGCGGATGCTACACTTTGCTCTCAAGTAAACATTTTAGAGATTCGGGTTTTCATTCCTAATATTTTTCAAAAGGATTAAGGATGCCGCTCCCTAATACAGGTGTCTAAAGAATTAGTCTGGACTTTGAAGCCTCTATCTACCTTGGAATCCTTCTTTCTTCCAAGAGGATACATACCTTATTTATTCAAAGGTTCTGAGTCTTTTACTTGTGTGAGTCAGCGGTGACTTTGACCCATTGTTCCAGGCAGTTCTATGCAGCCTTGGGAACTATTTTGGGAGTGGGGAAGTCTGGGATCTCCCACTTGCATACATTTCCCCTAAGGGTTCAAATCTGACATCAGTAAACACAGCTGCCTCTCTGAGACCACTGTGTTAAGACATAGCAATTACGGTCTAAGAGCACAACATGGTACCCAGGAAGCTACAATCATCACAATATTTTCAAGCATCTGTGGGAATTCCAAGGAATACTGTATACATAATAAGAATCTGACTGGCAAATATGAATAGCAGGACTTAACTAGCCAACCTCCACAACAAAAACTATATTGGTTAGCATGTTATTACCTGTTTTGGTTTGTGGGTTGCAGTCTTTTTAAAATGTTTTTAAGTAGGTGGAAGATGCACATGGAAAAAATTTCTAGGAAAAAGGTAAACAGTGGAAATAGTTCCCCTCTTCTACCCCTTCTTTGATCTCCTTCCAAATGTTCTTGTCTGTCTGTTTCTATGTATTACATTACATAAATAATATTACATTATATTACACACATATACATACATACATTTAAAAACATGCACGTACATAAAGTGACTCTTCATTGTTTGCCACAAATATTTTGCACATTGTTTTGCATCTTCCCTTTCTCACTAAACATTTATCTTGGAGAGCATTCCGTATCAAAACAAAGAATCCGTCTCCTTTTTCCTAAATGGCTATCTTACATTCGAGTACCCGAATGAGCCAGAATTCATTTAACAAATCCTGGAAGCTGGCTTCTAATTGGCAAAGGGCACTGCAGGAGGATGAGAAGTGCTGCTTCTCCACCAAGTGTCAGGTTAATTACCATTTGGTTCCTTAGGGGCTGCTTTTTTGAGTTTCTGGGAATTCTATATTTTGTTGAGCCACAGCCTCTTCCCATTCCCGTGCTCTTTCCTTTCCCTTTTGTCTACAAAACCTTTGGCAAATCCGGGTGATTTCTGCCTGATGATATTGTTGAAAATCAGCCCAAAATGCCTCTGGAAGGTGAGTTCTCCATAAATAAATAAATAACTTCCCCAATGAAGGTTAGCTAAGGCGTGTTGGTTTCTCTGGCTTATGTTTCCTAGGGTCTGTATTTGACGGGTACAGCAATCTTCCATTTGTTCTTCTTGTTCGGAGCCTGTGGTGTATTTTCTCTAGTCTGGACACTGTTCCAGGAACCACAGGAGAGATGCATCCTTGCAGAAGCTTTGGCATTTGTCAAACAATGAGCAGTGTGAGGTGACAGAGCCAGGCACCCCGGAGGAGCCCAGGAAGTGCTGGATGGCAGCTGTTGGGGGGCCTGATGACTTTGGGGGCTCAGGTATCTGTGCTGACTGCCGGCACTGTCTCCTGTCTGGGGATAAAGTGAGAGGTGTCTTCAATGGAAAAGCACAGCTGGCGCTGAGGTGACATTTTCTAAAGCAGCCTTGGCATTCAACTACATTTACCTGCCTTGGTTTACAGAAGGAAACCAGGCTGCTGCTTCTACCCCATTTCCCTCAACACATTGTAGGTCTTGAGTCTTATGTGAATTGATGTCTGGACTGACACATTTTTGGGAAGAGCATCCCCAACACACCAGCAGATGGCTGGCACACCTGTTTTCCTAAGTCTTGGTTCAAAAAACAATCCAGAATTTCACTTGTTCAGGATTTCTGCATCAGATTTTGCACTTTTCCTAGAGACGGTGCAGAAAGATAAAGCAAACTCTTTGTAAACATAGATTATTGTCATTTAAAAATAATGTATTAGTTTCTCATATTTTTCAAATGACAGCTGTCTTAAGTTGGGTTCTTAGAAACAGAACCTGAGCTAGTGATTTTGGTACAAGTGATATATTGGTAGAGGGAATTGATCTCAGAAGGAACCTTCATGGAGCAAAAAAAAGCAAGATGGACAGGGAGAGAGTTAGGCATGGATATAGGCTCTATTGGAATCTACGTTGGCTTGATCCCACCTGAAAGTTCTGGAACATGAAGTGTACCATGTAGCTGCTCCCCTTGAGGTCAGGAGCTAGTCTTTTCTACTCATATATTGGTCAGTCATCATCTGTCTCTAGAGGGAGGGGAAAACCACCAGGCATTTTCAGGATGCTCTCCAGAGGGCAGCTCCCCTGCAAAGGGCATAACTGTAAACCATTAGCAGCCAACAGTCAAAGCAGCGGGATGATGGGTACACCAGCTTGGTCAATGGGGTCTGGGTGGAGACCCAAAGCACCACTACAACCCATAGTAAAAACGTAAACCCTTTGCACTGTGACCTACACAAATAGAGCCATGTACTAAAAATAAAAGCAAAATAAAGAAAGATTCCCAAATAATGCTTGTTTACATTGGGTCAATGTGAATAATTTGAATCCTTTTTATTTTATTCTAGTCTATTTTAATTCATTAAAAAATGGGTAGTCTTGGCCCACTATTAGGTGGCGACCTGCAGTTTGTAAAACGTTGGTTTATAGATAAATACTATTTAAAAGCCAATCATTGGGGCACCTGGGTGGCTTAGCTGGTTAAGCAGCCGCCTTTGGCTCAGGTCATGATCCCAGGGTCTTGGGATCGAGCCCCATGTTGGGCTCTCTGCTCAGTGGAGCTTGCTTGTCCCTCTCCCTCTGCCTGCTGCTCCCCCTGCTTGTGCTCTCTCTCTATCAAATAAATAAATGAATGAATAAAATCTTTAAAAAAATAAAAGCCAATCATTTTTAAGTGATTTAATTAGATTTTTATTCCTGATACATTTTTAGTGACACTTCTGATATCACATAACTGGAGTGACCATCCAATTGATCATCCAAATTGGGACCCTTTTATTTACAATTATGCCAGAACAGCAGGCATTTACCAGGCCTGTCCTGAAAAAAACCAGCATGCATATTCATGCTACTAAAAGCTACTAGAGGTGTTTTTTAGTAAGTACCTATTGACCCCTTATTGTATATATTGAGCTGGCAATAAGATATGAAACAAAATGGAAAGTGTCTTCTTTTGGGGAAATAGACATGAATCAAATATAGTTACATAAGCAAAGGAAACCAAACAACTGTGTTATGAAGAAACTGATTTCCTTGAAGGGGATTTGAAAGAATCAGGGAAAGCTTCCCAGAGGAAATGATATTTGAGTCCCCCTGAGATTCAAAGGAAGGGTAAAGAAATAACCAGGTAAACGGGTTAGGAAGCTCCATTTCAGTCTGATGCAACAGCTTATGCAAAGGCCCAGTGGCTGTAAAAAGCATGTTGGGCATGAGCGATTAGAAGATTTACCCTGTCATTTATTTTATCTGCAGGTCTTCATTTTATTTCCTTTATCCAATAGCAATGTTCTAGTACCTGGGGTATATCAGGGAATATGGAAGAGAAGTTTCCTGTTCTCTTTGGGTTTATGTTCTGAAGTGTGTACATGTAGGTGGTCAACAGGTAATAAAATAAAGAATATAGTGACAAGAGCCAGGAAGAAAATAAAGTAGGGTCATAGGATGGAAAGTGACTGTGTGGTCAGGGAACAGTGTCCCAGAGAGGGGGAGCTTGAACTGGGACAGAATGACAAGGAGGTGCCAGGAAAATCTTGACGCAGAATAGTCTAGGCAATAAAAACAACCAGTGCAACATCCCTGGGATGAGAATAAGCATGGTGAGTTTCAGGAACTGAAGTACAAGTGTTTTTTTAAACATTTAGACATTCAGAGCAAAGAGAAGAGATGAGGGTCAGTCATGCAGGGTCTTCAGGCAGTGTCGAGGATTTTGGACTGTACCCCAAGTGCACCGTGAAATCACGGAAGTTCTTCAATAGTAAAGTGGCAGGGTGAAATTTGTATTTTCAAAGTTGACTGATTGCTGTGAGAGGAATGGATGGTAGAGGCAAAGAGTAGATCCCAAGAGGCTTGGTCAGAGGCTAGAGACCAAAGAGGTTTGGACTACAGTGGTAGCATGGAAGATGAAGAGAACCAGATGAATCATGATATATTTTGAAGGTAGAACCATCTTGTGGCAGGAAGGAGTGACATCAAGAATACACCATATTTTTGCCGTGTCAGATTATCTCAACCTTTTCATCTCAAGGAGCGAAAGAGAAAGTGGAAGTATGGTGGTAATGAATAAAAAAAATGGAGGTGTTTCAGGAGGGAAGGAGATTGAACTGTCTTGCAAGCAATTGGGTGACCATTGGTATTAGCAACAATCATCCTCCACTTTGGAAAGATCTGTTTCAGTGGAATGTTGGTGGCAAGATGAGGACTGGAGGAATCATTCCTCCTTAAGACTATAGATGACATTTTATTTAAAAAAATGTCTTGTTGTGGGGGCACCTGGGTGGCACAGTTGGTTAAGTGGCCGACTCTTGGTTTCCAATCAGGTCATGATCTCAGGGTCATGAGATCGAGCCCCGCATCAGGCTCCATGCTCAGCAGAGTCTGCTTAAGACTCTCTCTCCCTCTCCCTCTGGCCCTCCCCCCACCGTATGTTCTTCTCTTCTTTTTCTCTCTCTCAGATAAATAAATAAACCTTGAAAAATATTTCTTGTTGTGGTAAAAAATACATAATTTACTATCTCAATTATTTTAAGCATACAGTAAATAATCTTAGGTCTCTAGAACTTTTTCATCTTGCAGAACTGAAACTTTTTTTTTTTTTAAGATTTTTATTTATTTATTTGACAGAGATAGAGACAGCCAGCGAGAGAGGGAACACAAGCAGGGGGAGTGGGAGAGGAAGAAGCAGGCTCACAGCAGAGGAGCCTGATGTGGGGCTCAATGCCATAACGCCGGGATCACGCCCTGAGCCGAAGGCAGACGCTTAACTGCTGTGCCACCCAGGCGCCCCCAGAACTGAAACTTTAATATCCGTTGAAAAACATCTCTTCCTTTTCCCCCTCCCCCAACCCTGGCAACAACCATTCTATATTCTAAGAGTTTGACTATTTTCAATACTTCATATAAATGTGGAATCATGAAATATTTATTATTTGTAATTGGCTTATTTCACTTAGCATTATGTCCTCAAGTTTCATCCCTGTTGTTGCATATGACAGGGTTTCCTTCTTTGTAAAGGCTGAATAATATTCCATTGTATGTAGAGACCACATTCCTTTACCATTCATCTGTTGATGGACATTTAGGTCGCTTCCATCTCTTAGCTACTTTGAATAATGCTCCATTGAATATGGGTGTACAAATATCTCTTCAAGGTCCTGCTTTCAATTCTTTTGGGTAGATATCCAGAAATGAGATTGCTGGATCATATGATAATTGTATTTTAAAGTTTTTGAGGACCATCATACTGTTTTCCACAGTGGCTGCACCATTTTATATTCCTACCAACAGTGCGCAAGTGTTCTAATTTCTCCACATCATTACTGATTCCATCTCTTTGCAAGTAATTGGTCTGTTCATTTTTGGTAGGTTGTATGTTTCTAGAAATTTATTCATGTATTCTAAGTTGACAAATTTGTTGGTGTATTTGTTGGTGTATGTTGTACATAGTGGTCTCTTATGATGCACTGTATTTCTGTGTTATCAGTTGTAACATCTCATCTTTCACAATTTATGATTTTATTTATTTGAGTATTCTCTCTTTTTTTCTTGCTGAGGCTAGTTAAAAGTTTTTCAGTTATGTTTAATCTTTTCCAAGAACCAGCTTTTAGTTTTATTGATCTTTTTTATTATCCTTTCTAGTCTCTGTTTCATTTATTTCTGCTCTAATCTTTGTTATTTCCTTCCTTGTACTAATTTGGAGCTTCATTTGTTCTTCTTTTTCTAGTCCCTTGAGGTGTAAAGTTATATTGTTTATTTGAGACTTCTCTTGTTTCTTGAGGTAGGCATTTATTGCTATGAACTTTGCTCTTAGAACTGCTTTGGCTGCTTTACAGTAATTTGGTATGTTATATTTTCATTTTTATTTGTCTTAACTTTTTAAAAAAATTCTCTTTTGATTTCTGTCTTGGCCCACTGTTTGTTCAGTAGCATGTTAAACTTTCATGTATTTGTGAATTTTCAGTTTTCTTCATGTAATTAATTTTTAATTTCATGCCATTATATTTAGAAAAATGCTTGATATGATTTCAGTCCTTTTAAATTTATTGAAACTTGTTTTGTGACCTAACATATGATCTATCTTAGAAAAATATTCCATGTGCACTTGAGAAGAATGTGTGTTCTGTTGCTTTTGGATGGAATGTTCTGTAAATATCTGTTAAGTCCATCTGGTCTAACATGTCATTTAAGGACAAAGTCTCCTTATTGATTTTCTGTCAGGATGATCTATCTATTGATGTAAGTGGGATATTAAAGTCCCTTACTATTATGTATTGCTGTCTCTTTCTCCATTTAGGTCTATTGATATTGGCTTTATATATTCAGGTTCTCCTATGTTGGGTGCATAAATATTTACAAATGTTATATCCTCTTGTTGGATTGACCCCTTTATCATTATGTAATAAACTTCTTTATCTCTTATTACAACCCTTGTTTTAAAGTCTATTTTGTCTTATGTCACTATAGGTACTTTAGTTTTCTTTTGGTTTCCATTTGCATGGAATATATTTTTCCATTCTTTTACTTTGAGTGTGCATGTGTGTCTTTACACCCAAAGTAAGATACCTGCAGGCAATGTAAATGGGACTTGTTCATTTTTTTTTTAAATCTATTCTGCCACTGTATATTTTTTTGATTGGAGAATTTTAGTCCATTTATATTTAAAGTAATTATTGATACGTAGGTACTTATTTCCATTTTGTGAATTGTTTTGTTGTTGTTTTTGTAATTCTTTTCTGTTCCTTTCTTCTTCTCTTGCTCTCTTCCTTTGTGGTTTGATGACTTTCTTTAGTAGTATGCTTATATTCCTTTCTCTTTATCTTTTGTGTATTTACTATAGGTTTTTGTTTTGTCATTACCTGAAGCTTACATATAACAACTTATATCTTTAACAGTCTGTTTTAAGTTCATAACAACTTAAATTTGATCCTATTCTAAAGTTCAACATTTTACTCACCCCCACATTTTATGTTTTTGATGTTACATTTTACCCCTTTTTATCTTGTGTAGCCCTTAACTAATCATTTTAGTTAGTTATTTTTACTGCTTTTGTCATTTAATCTTCATACTAGATTTATAAATGTTAATCTACTATCTTTACTATATATTTATCTTTCCAGTGAGATTTATCCTTTTTTTGTGTGTTCTTTTTACTAATTAGTACCCTTTATCTTCAGTTTATTAAAGTCCTTTAATATTTCTGGGAAGGCCAGTTTAGTGATGATGAACTTTTTAAGCTTTTGCTTGTCTGGAAAATTCTATTTCTCTCCTTCAATTCTGAATGATAATTTTTCCAGTTAGAGTATTCTTCGAAGTTTTTTTCTTTCAGCATTTTGAATGTATCATGTCACTCACTTTTGGTCTGCAAAGTTTCTGCCGATGCTTGTCTTTTGAGGTTTTGGTTTTTTTTTTTTTTTTTTTTTTTTTTGTATATAACAAGTTGTTTTTCTCTTGCTGCTTTTAAGATTTTCTCCTTGCCTTTAAATTTTGACCTTTTAATTATAATGTGTCTTGGTGTAGGGCTCTTTGCTGGTTTCTTTTTCAGGAGCCCATAATCTCTTTCTCCCTCTGGTGTCTGTCTTTAGTTCTGCAGTTTCTCTAGTGTTAAAATAAGCCAAGGAGATGTCTTTTTTTCCCTCAAATATTCCCCGGACATCCAAAGTATGCCAGATCTTCATAAGTGCTCAGAGTCAGACAAGGTGAGAACCAGTCCCTCTCACAGCCCCCTGAAAAGCTAGAATGTTGGACATACATTCTGCTTTTCTCCCTGCCCACTTTCCAATCCCCCACCCGGACCATGGAGAAGCCATGAAGTGTGATTTTATTTCTAATCGTGCTGAGCTGTACTAGCATGGGGAAAGTGTTATATGGGAGAGATGAAATATTTTTTCTAACCCATTTCGATGTGGTCATTCTTGGCTTTGAACATACCTAGGGTTCTGCCACTTATTAACTGGTTTCTGGGATTCATGAAGGCTTTTGGACTGTATATTGTTGTTATGTCAGTGCCTCTGTGGGAAAACAAAGGGCCTTCCTATTTTGTCATCTTGCTGTACAGACAAGATTTTAAATGAAATAATGCCATGACAGAGACAAGAGGGGAAGATAGCTAGAAATTGTGAAGACCAGAGAAAATATTTTTAATGTAACAGGTACTAGAACATATTCCATGCTGACGAAAATAAACCAGTTAAGATTGAGAGACTGATAATGCTGTACACTAGAGCAATGTTTTTCAAACTCTTGTGTGCATTAGGAATATATCGCAAGCTTATGAAAACATACATTGTTGAGCTCCATCCTAGAATTCTGATTCAGTAGGTCTGGGATGGGGCCCTAGAATTTGCATTTCTGACAGGTTCCCAGTTAATGATAATGTAGGTGGTCTAGTGACCACCCTCTGGGGGCTACTACTCTAGCAAAAGGAGAGAAATGGTGTCATTAAGAAGAAGAGAGGAGCTTGGATGCAGAAAACATGGATCTTTCTCTCTTGGCTTTGCTGTCTCAGGGTCATTGAGAGTCAGTAATGGTCAGTCTATGTTGGTCAACCAGTGTTGGTCAGTCAACCAACTTAAGTGGTATGTTTTGTTGCATGATTACAAAACCTATAGGCCTAACAGAGTACTCATTTTAAATATTTTCCTCCATTGTCTATATAACTGTATCTGTTTTCCCAGATCTCTTTCCCTGCAAATATAGAACATGAGGTCGTTTATATATATTACACAGCTCAGTTCACCCTCAGACATGTGAAATTCCTCTTCCTTTGCCCAGAATTCTCACCTCTCTTACAACTTTTTCAGATGCCTGTTAAGTCCTAATCTTCTCAGGTAGCAATTTAGAGCAGGTGTAGTGATTTCTCTGACAGAATCAGTGAGACTTGAGAGGAACTCCAGGGACATGGACCTCATCAGCTTGTCAACAGAGATTCCAGCACTGGCCATGTTTTAATTTTTGTAGCAATTCACACATCAGGAAAACCAGGCCCCTGGTAAGCTCAGTGAAGTGCTAAAGTTTCAAAAACATGGCTACAGCCCAGGGGTTTTGACAGAATCTGAATATTGCCTTTTCAACCCACCATAGGACAATTACATTAGCCACACACACACAAAATAAACACAGTAAACCTATGATGTGCAAAGAAAAATGTCAAAATTTTCACACTTCAAAACTTATCTCATCAGGGGAAAGGCTTTTTTTTTTTTTTAGAAGAAAAATCAGCAACTTTTGGTTAAAAAAAAAATAATCTCTTTCTATGCAAGCTGCATCTGTTCAGGCGTCTGTCTTCTCCTGTCAGATCTGCTTCAGTTGAAATTCCCAATGTGTTAAGGTCCAATTCAAGTTCTTTCAGAGTCTGAGAGTATGGAATGTACTGAGCACCCAACCACAGTGAATTGAAGTGGAAATGAAAGGAAATCCATTTTGAAGACATTTTCCCCTCCCTCTCCTCTACTGTTTGATGTGAAGAAAGGAGCTCAACTTCCAGTGTGGTGATAATGGAATTTCTTTTCCAGTCAGATTCTTTATCATACAATCCAACTGTGTCTTAATCCTTCCTACTTTCTTTATACCCTCTGATGTAGGCCCCAAGCAGGGGAAGCCTGCACTGGAAAGAGAAAAGCAAAGTAAAATGTTTTACATCAAAATAAAAACAAACAAAAGGATGTGGAGTGGAGGTGGGTGGGGAGTAAAAACTATAAAGCCTTTTTTATATAATACATCTCATTACATCAATTATATTCTAGAAAATCTATCTCAAAAATTTCTTTGAAAAGAAATGGTATAAATAATCACTATTGAACAAAGTATGAAATAGAATTATGATATCTGTTTGACTTTAGGTTATATCTATATTCAAACTATAAAACATATTTACATTATAAACTAATTATTATATTTTATAGCAATCATAAGTCAATTATATACCAGTTATAAAATATATTTTAAGTATATACAATAATATTAAATGAAATAAAAGAAATACTTAAAATCAGCCTCAGAATGTTAAAGTTGAGTCCTAAGAAATGATTATGAATTTATTATTTGAGACATTTTTTTAAAAAGATTTATTTATTTATTTGAGGGGGGGCAGAGGGAGAGAATCTTCAAGCAGACTCCCTGCTGAGCATGGAGCCCGATGCAAGGCTGGATTCCACAACCCATGAAATCATGACCTGACCGGAAACCACAAGTCAGTTGCTTAACCAACTGAGCCACCCAGGCGCCCTAAGACATTTTTTAAATCTCTTCCTTTTTCACAGTTTATATTCTCGGCATAATGAGATAGACTGTGGAGAAAAATAAATGCTTTTAAAGGATAACTTGGAAGACCAGTTTCAGTTCTTTCTCTAAATATCATTAGCCAACATTTCTAAGGTAAAAATTACCAGGGAAATGGAGTGGATCAATTTAGAACAAATGAACTTAAAATTTCTTTGAAAATTTTGAAACTCTATATAAATTCAGGTATTCATCACTGAACATCTCTTACATATAGAACTCTGTGCACGGCTTTGAGATTTAAACAACTGTGATCTCTAGACCTGCCCTTTTAGGGAGCTTGCAGTCTAGTTCACCGGAACAAAGGATGCCAACTGAATCCATGGGTGATGAATGATAAAACCAGTAAATAGAAGGTGAGGTCCTTATCAACCTGAGTAGCCAAAAAATAGCTTGGAAGGGGATGTAGAACTCGAATGTGTCAAAGTATGGCTTAAATGGGTTGAAAGAAAGAATTAGGGGTGGCAATTCAGGTGGGTAAGAGGAAAGGCAGAAACTAATTTGGAAAATGTCAGAAGTTAGAAAAGGAATCTATTGGCTAAAATCAAAATTGATTTTGCTAGAGATGAGAATCTAACTCTCATTAGAACTATAAGGAAATGGCTGTGCTCTCTTCTAGGATTTTATGATTCCAGTTCTCATATTTAGGTCTTTAATCCATTCTGAGTTTATTTTTGTGTATGGTGTAAGAAAGTGGTCCAGTTTCATTCTTTTGCGTGTAGCTGTCCAGTTTCCCCAGCACCGTTTGTTAAAGATCCAAATGATACAAGAATACTAATTCAAAAGGATAAATGCATCCCTATGTTTACTGCAGCATGATTTACAATAGTCAAACTATGGAAGCAGCCCAAGTGTCTGTGGATATATATATATATTCACATTGTCCATGATATATAGTGGAATATTACTCAGCCATGGAAAAGAATGAACTCTTGACATTTGAAACAACATGGATGGATCTAGAGAGTATAATGCCAAGTGAAATAAGTCAGTCAGAGAAGATAAATACCTTATAATATCACTCATACATGGAATTTAAGAAACAAAATAAATGAGCAAAGGGGAAAAAAAGACAAACCAAGTGACTCTTAACTACAGAGAATAAACAGATGGTTATCAGAGGGGAGGTGAGTAGGGGAGGGAATGGGCGAAATAGGAGAAGGGTATTAAGAGTACAGTTATCATCATGAGCACTGAGTAATGTATAGAATTGTTGAATCACTACACTGTACACCTGAAACTATTATAACACTGCATGTTAACGACCCTGGAATGTAAAACAAAACAAAACAAAACAAAACAAAAAACTTTAAGGAAATGAAGGTACAAAAGGCTGAGTGACCTGTACAATACCTAATTTGTGTCAGAACTGAAGTAACCCAACTTCTGTTATCAACTTTACATTTCAAGAGTTTCCCCATTTTTTAAATTCTAATTTCTGCTTGTAATGGTATTTTTGACTGCTTTGCAACAAGAATGGCAGATAGATTTAATCTCAGCTATTCATTATATTTGATTGGTAATAGCAAGTGGCTGCCTAGATCACTTGTTAAGATGGATTCATAGGAGTTTGAGGCTCAGCTAGGCTGGCATGAGATCTGTGCTTGATTATCAATGTCTGCCATGGACAAGGAAGGGAGGAAGCTGTGACACAGGTTGTGCCTTGCATTTTCTGTCTTGGCTGTGGGATCCTGGGTAAGACACTGATGGCACAGTGAGTATTATGGCTACAGAAGTTAGTTCTGAGATACAAGAGAAAATAGTTCAGTACGTTTGTGCCAGAATAAGAGAGAGCACTGGGGAGCGAGTTCTAGGCAGATTGCTACTTCCTGTTTTCTTACCCAAGTCCTGAGGGAAAAAAGAGGATGATATTACTAATAACATATTTATACTACTTGGGAGTTTACAAGGTGTATTTATATTCATTATTTCATTTGATCCTCACAAGGGGCCAGTTATCAATACTGGTATTGCCATATTACAAATAAGGACATAGAAGTTTAGAGAAGGAACATTGGGCAGGACAGCTATAAAGAGGTAGAAAAAGTAGAATGACTTCTTCAGGTTCTGACCTGCTTATTCATATTCATTTCCTGTTTATTCATCACAGTATAGGTAGCATGTGTTCTGGAGCTTGATTTCTCATCTTTAAATCCTGCTCCCCTGACAAACCTGTGGTCTTAGGCAAGCTGTGTAATCCTTCCATGTCATTGTTTCCTCATCTGTATAGTGGAGATGATGGCAGTGCTGACCACGGGAAGCTGTGAGGGTCCCATTGGTCACTAGCCTGGCATATAGTGAGTGCAACAGGTAAGTCAGCCTTTATCGTTACCTCATTGATTTCTTGTGTTGGTAGTGACCTGTTTTGCTCTTCTGCAGATAATTTTTCCTTCATTTAAACACATTTTCTGATTATCAAGATAATACATATGTACTGGGGAAAACTGGCAAGATGTGGAAAACTGCAGAAAAGTTTTTAAATACCCTTCATTTTATAACATACACATTTTACCTGAATAGGTGAGCTCACATTTGAGTGCTCTGTAGACTGGGAATCAGTCATGGTAACGAGGGAAAATATTTTTTCAAACAGAATATATGAGGCGTGAACACAGAGGGTGAGGCCGAAAATGCCAGATCTCAGTAGATTCCTGTGAAATTGCCTTTTCTCAGATCTAAAAGCCAGGAGAATTGCCATAATTTTATGCATCTAGGGCTACTTTTTTGATGGTGACCCAGTAACGCTCCTTTACACGGTACAGCTAATTTAAAAAAATTTTTTTTTTTTGTGACATGCAATCATAGGATTTATTTTCCTTTAGGGAATAAAGATTTCTTCTAATTTAAGAAATTTTTAAGTATAAAGACAATCCTGAATATTTTTTTTCTCAGTTATTATTTAGCAAGAATTGTTGGCCTCTAAGAAAGTTGTATAAAAAGTCATCTTGTTTCTTGCACAAGATATAATCTGTCCATTTCAAAGGGAGGCACTTGAACCTATGGAAAGAGCAAATTGAGGCAGTTGCAGTTTTAGAAAGGTTTAACTGAAATAGGAAATGCAACACATAATGGAATCTCTATACAAACATATTTAAGCTGATTATTAAGCCAGAAATTTTCACCCCACTTTAACTCCAGAGTTTTTTGCAGAGATCCTGGAGGATTTCTCTGATGCTAACTTGGTTATCCATCCCACCTATGTACTCAACTTGACTGAATCTGGAGTTTAATTTACTCATCATGTAAAATGTGAAGCCTGTTAAATTACTGAGTATTTATATAAAAAACTTTGCCTGTTACTGTTTTAACAGGTTTACATGTGTTTTGCAGGCCAGTGTTTTATATGAGGAAACAGCTACTTCTCCTGCTTATCCTCTATCATTGAATCTAAAACATCAATTGTAAGATTCACCACTTTTTTATAGGCCATTAAGAAAATGCTGCCAAATAATTTTAAGAGACCGTCAATTTTAAGATGCATCCCAATTTCAGAGATGTTAAAATATGAAAAATGAGCATCTTAGAACTAATGAAATGTGTAATGTATTTTGTACCTTGTGAAGAAATTCTTTGGGCACATTCGATCCTTTGAAGCTTGTATAGAATTTTCCTCAGCTTTGCACCCTGTGGACAACCTTCAGTTATGAATTATCTTATTTATAATGGACCCCTGGCTATGAGGGCACATAAGGAACCTTTATCATTATCAATTCATAAGTGAGAATCACTGGGAATGATCTCCAGGTGCAAGAACTAAACACACCCAGCAGCTAAGAATAGAATTATGTTCTTCACTCCCTTTTGTGATTCTCAGTCATTGGGTATCACATGGAGATAAACAAGTTGTATGACCCAACCCTCTCGCCCCCAACACACACGTAAAATGGACAGAAAATAAGCCTTGTTGAATGTATCTAAAGGGATAAGCTATTGGAAGTAATTTCTCTCTTGTCTATGCTGCCAAGGAAAAGAAGAAATGAACTGAACTCCCCCTCCCTACTTTACATGGCTGTGATGGTTTATTTTATGTGTGTACCTGACTGGGGCTAAGGGATGCCCAGGTAGCAGGTAAACAAGATTTTTGGGTGTGTTTGTGAGAGTGTTTTCAGAAGAGCCATTCCTTCATGATAAATCCCTTTTTATAGATCTCTATAAACTCTATTGGTTCTGTTTCTCTCGAGAACCTTGACTAAAACATCACCAAGAGTAGAGAAGATATTACACTGGAGTATAGCATCTTTGGGTATCAGGAGACAAGACGAAGAAAACCTCCACCTGGGTCTCGGTTGGGAAGATTAAGCTCATCCTGGAATTAAGTTGATGTTTTGGGGAGTAGGAGGGTTGCACATTGAGAGGCTGTGGTGTGTTGCAACAAAATATGCACGACTGTTTGCATCTGTGTCCATTCCCTTTGCAATATGACTCTGCATCTAGTTTCTGCTTCTTGAATCTGGCCTGGTTCTGTGACTTACTTTGACTAACAGAATGTGAAGGAGATGACAGTGAGCTCGTATTGAGCCTAGACCTTACACACTGAGCTCGTACTGAGCCTAGACCTTACACACTGCTACTTGTTCTATTGGTGTCCCTATTGCGGTCATGTGATAAACTTGGGATAGCTTGTTGAAGAATGAGAGAACATATTCTATGTGGAGGAGACATGAATCATTCAAGTTGTCCCAGCTGAGACCCTAGGGATGAGATTGGGTAGATCCAGGATTAGCAAGCCTCCTACCTGACCTGCAGCTGGTCACCTCAGATACATGAGGGAACACAGCAAGACCAGAAGATGCCCCCAGCTGAGCTCAGTTCAGCTTGCTAATCCATAGACTCCTACACTAATAATTGGTTATTGTGTTAAGATACTTGAATTGTCCTTATGACTCATTATGTTGCAGTAGCAGGATTGAAAAGAGGGGAAACCTGATGAAGAGAAGCTAGGGAGTGCCGCTTCATCTGGGAGTATTGGCAAAACTTTGAGAGTTACTACTGGGGATAGTTGGGGTAGGCCTGGGAGCTCCTGGCACACTACTGCCTGTTGGGTTCTGATGGGATGGAAGGAGGACAACTGGAGGCTGTTCCCTAAAAACCAATCCATAGGAGAAGCAAAGAGGGACCCTTGCAGCTGATTAGATGAGCAAGATGATTGGTGCAAATACTGGGCACCTGGAGTCTTCTTCATAGATCTACTCTTGGGCTACTGGAGATGTTCTGCCCAGACCTATTGGGAGGCAGAAGTGCCTGGGAGGTTGTGTCCCTGGGGGTTACCAGTAGCCAATGACTGGTGAGTATGAAAGCCCAGCTCCCTTGTCTGAAGGAGGGATAAACTCAGAGGGGTCATTTATAATGGGAGCTCCTCCAGAGACCAGGCAGAAGTTGAGACCTCACCTGAAATCTCCCCCTTGTATGGTCTTGTCCCCCTCTGTCCTGTTTTCCCATTTCTTACCAGTTTCTCCCAGGCCAGGTCCTTAATAAACAACTTACCTTTTTCTCAGGATCTGCTTCCAGAGAACTCAACCTAAGATAGATGATTTGGGGGAGAACAAGAGAAATTGGTGTAGGAATTACCCTATGCATGTGGCCCTATATACTGGGCATCCGATTAATCCATTTAGCTACAAATAATAGGATTGTACTTATTATCCAAAGCACTTATTTACCTGGGGAGAGGAGTAGATGGGCAATGCAACTCTTGATGCAGTTGGAAAATAGTTTCTGCTCACTTTCTAAGCTCATTCAATATATATTTAAAACTTAGCATATATCTTTCACTTTTTTTTTCAATTTCCAATCCATACTATTTTTAAGCTGTTCCTTGCTTTAGATTTTATTTAATTTTTGTGTCAAGAACTGTGGGAAGTTCTGTAGGAAGATACCAAATTTATGATGTAAAGATTGCCAATATTAATGATAATATTAAAACTAAAAACATTATTAAACTCATACAGCCTTAGGTCACAATATTCAGAGCAGTAAAGATGAACATGAGAATTGGACCGAAAAGGAGGAAATTACATTATTTTTCGGGAGCAGAGCAGAGGTGCCACCTAGGAAGATGAGATTGGGACCGACTTCTGCTAGAACAGTTCCAATTAACTCTCCCCATTTAAATACACCCAGCGAGCTCTTAAGAACGTTACACTATAAATAAGATGTTTAAATTAGAGCTCATGAAAAGTGAGAAGATAATGGATTCGAGAAACAGATTTAATCACAGCCTCTATGCCTGCTCCACATCTCCCTCAGTATTTCGTATGTCAAAGATATGAAGAGGAAAAAACAGAGTTAAGGTCAAGATTTTATTTCAGATTAAAAAAATCCTAGCTCCTGTAAATGTTAATTCAAACCAAGATAAGGCTCGGTGTTTATAAGGTGCCGCTGCCAAAAATCGCCATTATCTTATACTATTATTCTTATGTTAGACACAATGCTTGGTTTATAACCTTATTTGGTGCCGGTTTGTTTTTGAGCTGATATAAATTTCATATCTCTCTGCTTCCCTTCCTACTGAAGAGACGAGGATAAACTTTGTTTTATTCTTGGAAACCTAAGGAATTAATTAAGCAAATCCTTCTAGTATTATACTTCGAGGTGGTAGATAAGGAATTCAGGTGACTGTGGCTCTCCATAGAATGAAGTCAGCCAGATCAAGTGTAAGCATCACTGCATATCTGTTACTGTACTTTCTGTTTAATTAGAAAACATGTATTCCTCAGCTCTTACCTCCTAGTCAGGACTATGTGAAATTCTGAAGGAGTAGAGAGGTATTTTAAGCCTTATCTCTCTCCTAAGCGAGCTTACATGGTTAGTGAATAACAATGAAAAGATACCACATTGTGGATTCTGGGATAATGTGAATAACAAAAACCATAAAGGGGTGGAATACTAAGGTTTATCTTCTATGCACACGGTGATTGGTGGTAGTGGCTTGGAGTGTTGTGTTAAGTAGGATTCAGAGGTGGTATCTTGTATCTCAGCTTGAGTTACCCTTTTGACTTGCAATGTATGCTGTGGACAGGAGGAAGTGGTGGCTGGTGTGCAAACCTGGGCGGGAAATGGCACTTCATTGGGTCCTTGAAGGATGTGGTGGATTTAGATGAGAAAAGAAGAGCATTCCAAGTGAGGACAGTAGCAAGGATGAAAAATGAACTTACCTGTGTGTGGCTCGTAAAAGGACCAATTATGCAGAGCAGAGAGTGAGAGAGTGAGTGAGCAAGAGGACTGGTTTTAAAGAGAAATTAGATGATAGAGGGTCTTGGAAACCGGAAAAAAGAGTTTAGATTTGATATGGTGGGAACTAAAGAGTCCTTGAAAGTTTTACAAATGGGGAGAGATGCACCCAAAATGTGGCTTAGGGAAGGTGTATCTGGTGATAGTGTGAAGAAGACAGAAATGGAATGGATGTGCAAGTAGAAAGGACCAGCTTGGAAAAATAACCAGCCAAAGGAGGCAAAAGATGGATCTGAGAGATTTTGAGGGCAACATGAAAACATTTGGTGGCTTCCTGTCTATAGAGAATGGAGAAACAGACTCTAACTAGATATCAAAATAGCCTAGGAGAAGATACATCTAGTGGGAAAGTCAGCAATCCTCCAAATCATGGATTTTTTTTTTCCTTTCGGCAGTACTCCCTATTCAAGGCTTCCTATTCAGAGAGAAAAACCAAAGAATTTACCTTTGGATGTGTGATAGTACAGCAGCTCTCCGATCATGTTCTCTGGACCAGCAGCACCAGTATCACCTGGTGGTTTGTGAGAAATGCAGATTCTCTGGCCCCTCCCCAAACCTGTGAATCGGACTCTGGGGGTGGAGCCTTGTAATCTGTTTTAACAACCTCCTCCAGGTGAGTCTGATGCATGCTCAGGTTTGGGAACCACTGCTGTAGCAAAGTGCTTCTAAAATTCTCCTGTGCATCAGAATCACCTGGAGGGCTTGTTAAGGGCAGACTCATGGGCCCCATGGCAGAGGTTCTGATTCTGCTGGTCTGGTGTACGCCATAGATGCACCTGCCTCTCAAGCCCCCGGGTGATGCTGGTGCTGCTGGTCTGGGCTCCACACTTGGAGGGGTAAGGCTGGCAAGGCCACCGAAGCCTCCTGATGGTGACCTTGATTTGCCGAATGACTTTCTTCTTCTGCAAAACAGTGAACTTGTTCTCTCTCTTGTCTAAGAGGTTCACACATTAAATCGTAGCCATTTGGTGGTAATGGTGGGGGGTGGTAAGAAGGAAAAAAGCCTCTGCTCTGTAACTCATGTTAGGTAGATGTAGACTTGTGATCCTTTAGAAATAAGTGTTTATGAGTAATTCAAGAAAAGGACTTCTATAAAAGCAGGGGAAGCAACAATAGAGATGGGATGGGAACATTTATGTTATCACAGGATCTCCGTTTTCTTTCTCAGCTGTGTGTTGGAGGAGGAAGCCAGGACAGAGGAGGGTGGGAGATCTCTGTCAAGGATTAATGAGAGGAGAGATGTGGAACTCTCTGGGGTGCCTTCTTCCTTGTGGCCTGCAAATACATAAGGAAGGATACAGGTATCGATGTGTACTGGGTCCGATGATGGTGATCTTGCTTTTAACTCAATTATTTCTTAAACAGCCATGTAAGCAGTGTGGGAACATGCTAATTTAATGGGTTAGGAATCAGTCTTAGAAAAAAATTATGACTTGTCCAAATTCGGGAAGCTAGTAGGAGAACACAGTGAGGACTCCAGCTACTTCTGCAGGACCCAGAGCACTTATTCCTTCTAATATGACACTCTAAACTGCAAATGAGGGTCCATCCAAGCCTACCTGAATTCTTAATCTGCTATGCTCCTAAGAATATTACTGTTTGCCTTGTACTCAAAATAGTAGCCCAGGGATCAAAGTGAATGCCTTCTTGTTGGAGAGCTTTCTGATTCTAGCCCCTGCAGGGGACAGAAGCACCATGGAAATGCCAAGGTTGCAATAGTAAAGGTAAAAAATTAAAGTTCACTCCAGATTCAGTGTCCTCAGCTATAAAATAGGAATGATAGCACCTCACAGGGTATGTCTGGGACATAAGAAAAATGTATTAAACAATGAATATTTTTTTATTATTGAGGTATAATTGACATAACACATATTAGCTTCAGATGTGCAAATGATTCAATATTTGTATACATCCTGAAATGATCACAAGAAGTCTAGCTAACATCCATACATAATTCCAAGTTTTTTTCTTATGATGAGAAATTTTAATATCTTTTAGCTATTTTCAGATATGCAATATACTATTACTAATTAAAGTCACCATGCTGTAAATTACGTCCCTATGACTTATTTATTTATAACTGGAAGTTTGTGCATTTTGACCACTTTCACCCATTTTGCCCATCCCTACCCCCCACCTCTGGCAACCACCAATCTGTTTTCTGTGTCTATGAGCTTGGTTACTCTGTGTTTCGTTTTAGATTCCACATAAAAAATGAGATCATACTGTATTTGTCTTTCTCTGTCCCACTTACTTCACTTAGCTTAATGGCCTCAAGGTTCATCCGTGTTGTCACAAATGGCAAGATTTAACAGTGGGTATTATTGTTCTTATGTTTATTTGTTATGGTAATGAATAGGTTGTTTAGTTGATATAACTTGATATATAAACATAAAAAATATTATTTTATAAAATTAGGGGAAAATTTGGTGAATGTAGGACAGAATGATGCCCCACACACCAAGGATAAGTCCTCCTCCTAATCCCTGGAATGTGCGAATATTTCTTTGCTTGGAACAAGACTCTTTGCAGATGTAATTAAGTTAAGGACCTTGAGATCATCCTGTATTATCTGAATGAACCCCAAATCCAGTGAAAAGTGTCCTTAAAAGAGACACACAGAGAAGACAGACACAGTGGAGAAGGTCACATGAAGTTAGAGACTGAAATTAGAGTGATGTGGCCACAAGGCAAGGAAACCAAGGATTCCCAGGAACCACACAAAGCTGGAAGAAACACAGAAGGATTCTCCCCTAGAGCCTTCAGAAGAACTATGGCTTTGTCAACACTTGATTTTGAACTTCAGGTCTCCAGAAATATGAGAGAATAAATTTGTGTTATCTTAAGCCACCTAGTTTGTGATCATTTGTTACATCAGCCACAAGAAACAAATACAGTGAGTGAAAGGAATTGAAAGCATTTTCTTTCCTCCCTATAGAATTAGGAGCTGGGGCCCTACTTCTTTAAAGTAGGCAGAATTTGTCTTTGGCATATTGCCATCTCCCTAGGTGTTGTGGTGGTAATGTGGATGAAATTTCTTTTCTACTCTCTCCAGACCTACTTTTTTCTACCAGCACCTGTATTCCAGACTTCTGTTAACTATTCTTCTTCTATATCAAGAATCATTTTGATATTTCTCTGTCTTTTAAGTAGAAGAAAAAGTCTGCACATGTCAGTAGTAATGCATGACCCACCTACAGCTCTGTCTTAGTTTGGTTCCCCAGAAGCAGAGGCTGTGATGGTGATTTTTGCCTAAGTGATTGATTATCTCAGGGAGGAGTAAACGATCTCAGGAGAAAGGAGAGAGAGAAGTAGAACAGGGCAGGAGAAGGTAAGCAAAAGATGTGGGTTTATGTGAATTCTAACTTTGGCCTGACTCCACACAGCATAAATGACACTACATTTTTTTTAATTAATAGACTTTATTTTTTAGAGTAGCTTTAGGTTCACAGCAAAATTGAGCAGAGAGTACAGAGAGTTCCCATATAATCTCTATTCTCAAACACGTGGAACCTCCCCACTATTGGCACCCTGCATCACAGTGGTACTTTTGTTAAAATGATGAACCTACATTGACATATCATTATCACACAAAGTCCATAGTTTCATTATAGTTCACTCTCAGTGTTGTACATTCTATGGATTTGACAAATATGTAACGGTAGGAATCCACCATTGTATTATATGGAATAGCTTTGCTCCCTCAAAATCATCTGTGATCTACCTATTCATCTCTCCCTCCCCCTAAACCCTTGGAAACCATTTTTTTTAAACTATCTCTGCAGTTTTGCCTTTTTCAGAATGCCATATAGTTGAAATAATACACTATATAGTCTTTTAGGATTGGCTTCTTTTATTTAGTAATATGCATTTAGACTTCCTTCAAGTCTTTTAATGGCTTGACAGCTTATTTCTTTTTAGTGCTGAATAATATTCCATTGTCTGGATGTACCACGATTTATTTATCCATTCACCTACTGAAGTACATGTTGGTTGCTTCCAAGTTTGAGCAATTGTGAATAAAGGTGCTATAAACATCCATGTGCAAGTTTTTGTGTAAACGTAATTTTTCAAGCCATTTGGGTAAATATCAAGGAGTGTGATTGCATGATCATATGGTAAGAATATGTTTATTTTTGTAAGAAAATGCCAAACTGTCTTCCAAAGCGGCTGTACCATTTTTGTACTGTCACCAGTAATAAATGAGGATTCCTGTTGCTCTACACCCTCACCAGCATTTGGTATTGTCAGCCTTTGGGATTTTCACCATTCTAATAGATGTATAGTGGTGTCTCATTATGGTTTTATTTTATTTTATTTTTTATTTATTTTTTTATTTTATTTTTTTTTAAAGATTTTACTTATTTATTTGACAGAGACAGAGACAGCCAGCGAGAGAGGGAACACAAGCAGGGGGAGTGGGAGAGGAAGAAGCAGGCTCATAGCGGAGGAGCCTGATGTGGGGCTCGATCCCATAACGCCGGGATCACGCCCTGAGCCAAAGGCAGACGCTTAACCGCTGTGCCACCCAGGTGCCCCTATTTTATTTTAGTTTTTAAAAGATTTTATTTATTTATTTGAGAGAGAGAGACACGGCATGAGTGGGAGGGGCAGAGAGAGAGGGAGAGAGAGAGAGAACCTCAAGAAGACTCTACACTGAATGTGGAGCCTGACTTGGGGCTCAATCCCAGGACCCTGAGATCACGACCTGAGCTGAAACCAAGAGTTGGATGTTTAACCGACTGCACCACCTGGGCGCCCCTCATTATGGTTTAATTTGCTATCCTCTAATGACATATGATGAGCATCTTTTCATATACTTATTGCTTGTATATCTACTTTGGTGAAGTGCCTGTTCAGGCCTTTTGCCCATTTTTTAAATCAGGTTGTTTATTTTCTTATTGTTGCGTTTTAAGAGTACTTGGTATATTTTTAGGGGTGCCTGGCTGGCTCAGTCAGTGGAGCATGCAATTCTTGATCTTGGGGTTGTGAGTTCAAGTCCCATGTTGGGTGTAGAGATTGCTTAAAAATAAAGTCTTTAAAAAAATAGTACTTCATATATTTTGGATAACAGTCCTTTATTAGATGTGTCTTTCATAAATATTTTCTCCCAGCATGCAGCTTTTCCCCTCTGTCACTGGAGACACTAGAGTTTTTTGCACTAGATTGAAGGTAGCAATGGTCTTATACCTACCCCTCCAGTGGGCCACAGTCAGTTGCTTCCAAGAGCAAAGGACAATTCCCTGGGGAAATTCTTCTAAGTGGGTCTCTATATCTGAC